>NC_090664.1:51825388-52131431 GCF_013368605.1 Nyctibius grandis
GTTCCATTATCTGCTAAAATCCCTTTCTTCAAAAATCTAGATTAAAATAATATGTGGACTGAAACTAATGAAAATATCAACTTAATTAACACGACACTGCAAAACAGTTTGAAAGAACCTCTGAATGGCATCAAACAGCAGCCCTAGACGCAAACAGACATAAGGATAGCTGTTGCAGAGAATTCTTTTCTCTAGTTAATTTCTTGCATAGGGGTTGATTCCTGGAATGTACTTATGCCTTGTCCTTATTCCAGATATATTTTAATATTTCAAATTAGATGTTCCAAAACACTCACATCAAAACATTCACATCGAAAAAAGATAACAGGCAAAGTTTTCCAGTTTCATCATAAACTTACAGCCTAGATTCCAATGGAAACTGTACAAAGCTTTTGAATATATTTGTGCAACTTTATGGCTTTCAGTCAAATTCTCAAGTTCCTGCAGGCCTTCCAACAGCTGCCTCATAGACAATGTCACAGAGGAGAATGAAAAATGGGAAAGCCTCTATCCTGCTCCAAGACACTTCTTGCATACTAAATTGACTCCCAAATGGTATCACACAGAATTTTTATAAAAAGACATATTGCCATCCTGTTTCATGGTCACCATTTTAGAACAGCAGGATGTCTCTGGAGCTCTGCTGGACTGAACAGTTGGGTTTAAAACATTGTCTGGGTTCTCAGGGGACAGATATTTACAGAAGAGGAGAGAAGGTTAAATGTTATCACTATCTTGGAGCCTTTGCTCAGAAAAAAAACCTATTCATTTTTTATTTTCACTGCAGATTTTGCTGCTGTATGTTGGACTGATTTAGATTATTGCACAGTTCCTGAGGCAGAATAACTTGTGCACTAATATCATTTCTATCTCTGGACACAGGTTTAAGGATTTTTTACAAGATTTTTTTTTTTTCCCCCAAGTAACTAACTCCAGAAAAACAGTCTGTATTGGGGTGGAAGCTGACAGGAGGAGACAGGCTGTGTTAGCTGCACCACTGCATTGCACTTGTGCCTTCAGGACTGGAAGTGGCTCAGGGCACAGGCAGGACCAGCTACAATTTGCTGACACCTATCCCTACAAACACATCCTCACATTGTTCTTTCAGCAGTGGAACCACTGTCCCAGCTCAGAGTCCTGGCTGAGACACATGAGTCCCCATCAGGTAGCTGCTGCTTCTCCCTCACACCTTTCCTGAGCTGTGCTTGAAAAGACAGAGATGGTATCAAGGGTGAACTGTGCAGAAATCACTGTTTATCAGAGTATTTGCCACCCTGACCATTCCCTTTAAAGCCTCCTGCAATAACTGCTGTCCAGGACCTGCTCCTGAGGGTAAACTCAAATTTAAGGACACTGATGCTGCCCATCACTGCAATATTGCAAGGCGCACAGCACTGTGATCCTTGTTTCAATGCAAGGTCAGCCTTGGTATTCCTTCCCTTGCTTGAGAGCTCTAAGCTGTATTCGAGCTTGTTCACTAGGCAGCTACTGTGAGCTGGATTATAGAATCATAGAATCGTTTTGGTTGGAAAGGACCTTTAAGATCATCGAGTTCAACCATTAACCCAGCACTGCCAAGCCCACCACTAAACCATGTCCCTAAGCACCACATCTACACATCTTTTAAATACCTCCAGGGATGGTGACTCCACCACTAGCCTGGGCAGCAATATAAAACAGCACAAATGACAAGGAAATGTGAAAAGATGGCTGGCAGGCCTCCTTCATATTCCCCTCACATTCACAACAGAAGGCTTGTTTAGCTTTTACTAGGCTGCAGCAATCACAAGAGGCCAAAAATTGCTATTCTGACCCAACTCCATTTTCGCTGCCTAGTTGGTGCAGGCTCTATGGCAACAGAAGACACAGGCAGCCTCCTTAAGCTAGAGTTTCATAGCAGCAAAAAAAGGAAAACATGGTGGGTAAATAAGTATACTTCCATGGTATCTAGCTGTGTACTGTCTCCTTATCAGTACGTTAGTCCTGGGCGCTATGCATCGTGCATTGAGCATCTTTCTTCCCCTGTTTGGATACCTGCTTCAAATGACTGAGTTGTGCTAGATGGTGATCACGAAACACAAAAATTGTCTGAGGGGTAAAAATAGCCAGAAGGCACTTTTGCAGCAGCTTTTCTCATATCCCATACTACCTAGCTGTGGATTCACACAGCTCAGAGGGACTCTGGGTAGTGCTGCCTCAGCCACTCACCCAGCTTGCTGTATTAGCACATGTAAATCATGCCGGGTCCTTGCAAGGGATGGGGTTGGCGATAGCCAGGGTGCAGCCTCAGAGGCACTGTACTAGGAGAGATGGGTTTGCTCTTCTCTTGCTCCAAACTCAAAGCCAAGTAACCATGGGTACCTGGTGTATAGTCCAGGTGTATACCCTGCTCAAACCTGGTGTGTATTCTGCTCAAATGCAAGATGCATTCACATTAATATGGGAACACTGCTTTCATATGCAGGTCAAAAGAAAACAAGCTCATAACTATCTACAAAAGACTTAATATATCTGTATTCTGCCTTCTTTCGCAAGGATTAGATCCCTACTTCATATTTCATCCAGCTCCCTGGAACAGACACTTTTAGGGTCCAATTCACCTACCTATTGCCTAAAAGGAGCAGAGGCTGGCTGGGTTCAGCTGCAAATGACTAGATTACAGACATCTAGAGCTGAACAGGATGAGGTCACCCTTAATAACTGTACAGTAAACTGAACCTAGGAAGAATGATATCAACCCTGCATTAAGTTGTTCTGACACTGAACATATGGAGCAGATCCTCCGCTGGGGTTATCTGAACCAATTCTGCTGACTTCTGAGAAGCTTCACTGCAGAGCATCATTACTTTCACGAACTAAAGACCTGGCTCTGACATGGTTTCATTGCAAACAGCATTTCTAGAGTCCACATTAACTTGGAGTCCAACAAGTGCAACAAAGAACTCAATTAAAATGAAAAAGATTATAATCCAGCTTTTTGCTGCCTATGTTCTTTGTTTCTCCTCGACAAAACACTTGTGGATTTACAGTGAACAAGATAAAGTGCTATATTAGTTCTAGGTGGTAGGTCTTTGTACTGATGGGATGTAGGCTTTCTCAATAAAAGTGATGTTTGTCACATAGTACAGCTACTGTTGTATGCATCAGTACATGAAATATGACCCAAATTCCATCTTCAAAGCTATCACAAGAAATATTGTTTGTACTGAGGGTTGCTAAAATGCTCTAGCAAGTTATTACATTTATAGTCTTTTTTTTTTTTTCTTAAGATTTATCTTCAATTTTTACTCAAAAATCTGCAGGCAGAAAATGACATTTGGGCTTAAAAAAAAAAAAAAAACAAAAACAAGCCACCAAAAAAACCTCTTTCATTTCCTCTCCATTTGATAAGGGTAGTCTTATCCAACTTAGAGATACTTTCTCCAGAAATGCACAGTCATTATGCAGCCACAGTCTCTTAAAGCAAAGAACCAATCTTTTATGTAAAATATGTTCCAGTGAAATAGAGTTTAGAGTAGAGTTTAATATTCCTACTTCCTAGCTGTATTGCAGCAATCTAGCTGCCTTCATGAAACATCAGCAAATCCCATAACACCCTTAGTACTTGTTGGTCTTTTCTTCCTGGTTTCAGATTAATGTCACAACAACAAAGCTCCATAATGAGAAAGTACATCTGCTTATCGCCCAGAGAGAGGAAGAAACTTGATAGCTCCCTGAGCTCTGTTCCTATTGCTGAAATCCCTTCCCGGAGTGTGTTGTTCTGGAGTGCTTCTAAAAAAGGGAAGACTAACAGGACTAAACCCAGAAATAAACCCCAGGTTACTTCTCTCTAGAGAAGCTCGTTTCACCATGGACAGTATATTCCCAGCACAGGCTGAAGCAGCAGAAACACTGCTTATTACAGAGCAGAGATCACAGAGACTTGTTGATACTCAAGCAACACTGAGAAACAAATGTCTTGCAGTCATTACAAACCCATTTTTCTCATTTGATTTAATTTTAAATCCTTTCGTTCCTGTAGCTCTGAAGCTCACAACACCTTTTGGCAGGGATGCCCCTCTCTCTCATTAGCAGTAGTGATACCAGCTGACAGTGGCAGGAATCACGGGCTGTAGAAACTTCTCTTCAGGGTATTGATGCCCACTGAGCTGGCTTTAACAACTCTGCAGAAGTCTCCTTCACAAGAAGACATGATACATACTCCTAGCAAGAAGATGACTAGAAATTTTCTGAATTGAGGGTTGCAGCTGGATCACTGTGTTTAACAGCAAAAAGTGGAGCAATTCTGTGTGAAATTGTCCCATCCCACTTGTTTTTCACCTTTTCCTGTTGCAACAAGTTCCATGGCTTAATCATGTATTTGGTGGGTGGAAAAAGTGTTTTAACCCTTCTGCCTGATAATACCAGAATAACGAACACACAACAAAGTCATGAGGACTATGGATTAGTTGCCTACTAGCTTTCTCTGAATCACCTGTGATTGCTATTTCATCGGCCCGACTCTCTTAGGACTTGGCTTGGATGCAATGAAGAGTGGAACATAAGATGTTTTGGGAGACTTTTCTATCACTAAGCATGTGTTTTTTATTTCAAAAAGTTAATTTCTGTGAAATTTTCAGATAGACATGCAAGTTGAAGAGGAGAGGCTGAAAAGAAAAATGCTATAGTTTACCCATTAGCCCATTACATTTTTGCCATCATCATTCTCAGAGTGCAGAGGTCAGGAAAGGGTTCACAAAGGATAAAAAAAAAAAATAATTCAAGGTCTGTAAAATCAGCTTTGCACCAAGAGATTTAAAAATGCTCCATTTGGTTTAAGTGATGAATTAGTCTATAAATACCTTCTCAAAGAAAGATTTTTCTGACTTACCAGCATATTTAGGTTAGCAGACAAAGGCATAACATGGTGCAGTGTCTGAAGTGAAACAAATTCCAGCAAGAAATAAAATCAAATTTTTAGGAGAGAATAACTAATCACTACAGGATGCTTACAAATGACTAAAGGCACTGGTCATCCCTTGCAATTAAAAAAAAAAATTTCTAAACTACATGTTTTGGAAAAATAACATTTATTCAGGGAGACTTAACACAACACAGGTTTGACTAAATCCCAATCTACTTTTACATGCACTCCCTTCCTCTGTGTTTCTGCAGAGGAAAATAATGCTATGTTCCGAAAGCACTACAGAAATTGGTTTCCAAGTGGCTCCTCACATCAGGAACCATGTCGTCTTTGGTTTTTTCACTTGGCATTTCTACAAGGCAGGTAGGCATTAGCTGTCAGCTGGGATTTCAAACCAGGAAGATGATGCCTGCTTCAAAAACATCCAAGTTCAACGCACAGCAAGGCAGCACAGCAAATGGGGCCAAATTTAACTCTGTGCCATCACCTAGGGTCATCAGAGTGAAAAACTGGGGAATAAAGGAGCTAGTCCTTTCTGTTTTCACGGACAGCATTCTTAGATAGACAGACATCAGTATTTTATTTCCTGCCTACACACAACAGCAACCCACTCCTTCCCACTCTCTACCAATACCCAAACTCTGCCAAACCCCTTTTGTGATTTCCCCATTCAGAGCAGTTACGTAAATCAAAGTGAGCGTGCCGCTCAGTGCTGTCCAATATCTATAAAAGCCAGACGTGTATGCTACACACATAAGCAGAATCCCTTTCAAAAGGGAAGCACACAAGTGCTCTCTGGGTGCTTAAAAGTCTGGATTTCTCTCTTTAATAATTTCCAAAAAGCAAATTACATTCTTGCTATTTACACCATTTATACACTAAGTTGTCCATGCTTCCTAATTCTGTAGGAATACATTTCAAAAATAAATCTCTAAGAAAAGGGTAGATATTTTAGTATTGCTACAAAGTTCTTTTTCTCTGTGTTTGCTTAGAATTAAGCTGTCTTAACAAATGATATGTAAAACAAGAATAAACCTTGCTGTCTACATCTTCTGACACACCAAAAAGGTTTTCAATGCATACCCATGGACGATGGATACTGACAGTATATTTGTAATTCAGAGAGTACCTATTGAGTGTTACTGACACCTTACACTAAAAGACCAGCAGAGAATTTTGCAGACAATCCTCCATCCATTCCCATAACTAGGAAACTGACATCAATTTTCAAAAGATTTGGATCATGAGTCCTGCTCCAACCATTTTTCTAAGGTTGGTTTGAGGCAGAAAGGGGTTGGGCAATCACACCACCTCTGTGTGACCTCTTAACATCTGAACAGCTTAGCCAGTTTCAGTGAAAATTTGAAGTCTTAAATGCATTTAGTCCCTAAAAGTTTTGTGAAAAGAGATTCCAATGCGGAGGAGAGAAACTTAAATTAGTTCAGCATGAGTTTAATTACGGAGTTAGACATCAGAGAATCCCCCTGAGTGCAGACTGTTACAAATGCTGTTACAAATTCAGCAAAGTTTCAGTCAGAGCCTGCACTTAATTTGATGGAGGATAATCCAACCACACAATATAAAGCCACAGGAAACCAAGATTTCAGTTCCCTTGGTCACAGAGCAAGCTGTTGTATTTTTAAACCTGCCGGGATCTCACTTCTGTAATTCTTTCAATGCTCACAGGCTCAGCACTAGCAAGTTATTTCTTACTCACTCACTCATAAGCCAACTTTATTAATATTTAGTTTGCAGGCTAGAACACAAGAAGTCTATTCACCAGCAAGGTCTTGCAGCTTAATGAATTAAGATATTAAGGAAAAGTAGCTTAGACTCATCCAGAGGCTGCTGATGTCAATTCAAGTAGCACCAGCCAGTTTCAAAAGGTTTTGTTAGAGCCTAGGGGATTTTTATTAGAGCCTTAGAAAATAAATGAGATTTAAAGAAGGATAAGGATCACAATTAGCACACAAGATAACGATTTGGAAAGTGTGGAGTGCTGCATGAAAGGAAGAAGGATGCCAGAAGCAAGAGAAAGATAAAAAGAGAAAGTTGTGAGGTAGGAGGAGATGTTGGCAGGCTCAGAACAATGTGCAGACTCTGAATAGCAGGCAAATGATAAAACACATCAAATTGAGAAAAGGAGGAAAAACAGACCGGCAAAGACAGTGGCCTGAGCAATATCACATTAAGTATAAGAAATGGCGCAAAACTATCAGAAAATTCTGCTTGATCTGGCAAACATAACAATCACCAGTTCTCTAGGAAAGGTGTAGCAAATCAGGTGAAGCTGTCTTGCCTAAGGCCATTTTCACCGTCATAGTTGTATCTTGTAGTGCTTTTTCACAACTCAAGTTTCATTTTTCATCTCCTCCAAGGCATCAATTATCTATTGATTTATTCATTTCAGAATACATTGGCCTAAACTTGATTACAAAGGAGATTAACATGGCCATTGATTTAGCACAGCGGATTAAAGTCAGTGTTAACACACTCACAGCTACTCAGAGAGGGAACAGGACCACCATATTATACACCAAGCTCACACCAAAACCAAATATACAGAGCTGCAGTATAAATTGCCAGCCAGAGGAATGATCAGAGTCAGTCAAAATATTAGTTCCAGTGGAAAATGATAGTTTCCATGGCATCAAAAGCTTCAGCAGGAACAATTCTATTTTCTCAAAAAACATTTAATTTCCTCTCCTTCCCCAGCTAGAAGTAAACTGAAATAAAGCAAGGAAAGATGAATAATATTAACTCATCTTCTGTAACTACATGTCTCAGTGTGTAGTTAACTTTTCAGTCAAACTCTTCTTTCATTTACTCAAGCAAAGTCTCAGTGACTGTTTACTTTGGTCCTTTAGACACCTTCATTAGGCGAGAGGCTGTTCTTTATTTCACCCTGGTAAATTTGGGATCACTTCAGCAAAGCCAAGTCCTTGATTTATTGTTTTAAGAGAAGTTATTTTGGATCCACACATGCGTAACCAGAATTGGGGCTTTGCCCACTGATCATAAACAGAAGAAATGCACATATTTCTTTAAACCTTTAAGGCTTTGGAGCCAGATACAAGACTTCTTTAAGCTATTTACATATTTTGACAGAAACTCACTTGTTTGAACTATTATTCCTTCTTCCTGCATCAAAAAAAATCAGAGTTTAACACAACCATTAATCAAAATGTGACAAGAGTTTAAGATCAGGCTAGTTGCATTTAATACACAATGGAAGCAAAGATATTAACTTACTCAAATGTGACCCTGGCCATTTGCTTAATGTGATGAAACAGGCAACAGCAGGGGATACATACACCCAGGGGAGCAGCCTTGTGCATACCTAAGATGAATGAGATTTCCCATATGTTCTTTTTAGTTGTAAAGAAGTTGTCATGATACAACACTCACAGACAAAAACCTTCATACCTAAGGGGTTTAACTGGATTGACAAGAGCCCAGTTCCATCCTTCTCATTCAACAAATGAGGATTGGGTTATCACTAAACTAAACGTAGGAATAACACAGACATCAAGATCCGGCTTGGATTGTCCAACCTTTGTTTTTGTTGGTGTTGCATCCAGAAATGCCAAAGCAAACCTAAAGCAAGCTGAGAGTCTAAACCCATATAAAACCTTCTTACTTTCCTATTCTATTCAATGGCAAAACATTGAACAGAATGTTTGTTGGACACTTAGGCAGAAGAAAATGAGATCAAAAATCTAAAAATATCAGACTATATAGAAAGCAAAACACTTTGGCATGCCCCACTTAGCAGCAATATGTGCAGCAGACTTGAGACATCATTGCTGTTATATATATTTTTAGTGCATTTGTCTATTGAAAACACTGTAGTAATCATGAATGCTGTCTAAAATATGCTCCTCCACTGTACTCAAAACAGCTGAGTAGAGTGAAATAATTTTAAGGCAATGCATCTGCTGACCTGTGTCTTACAACGTGTTAAAACATGAGTCCTCTCTAATCTCAGCTGCAGTTGCTTCCAAGATAGGGGAATTCCTGCTGCTGCCAAACGGACTTCCCAGACTGCATTCAACACAATGTGACTTCTGACCTCTGTCACTAACCTTGCCTTCAGGGTTCAGTACCTGACACATTTTCTGTGCAGCAGAGACATCCCTGGAATAACTACAGGAGGAACCTTGGGGAAAGCAGATCACAGCACAAGCCAATCACATTTATTTTCTTTGTGAAGGTGGGTCCTGGTCAGATACTTCTTCACATCCACTCTGTCTTTGAAGTCAGCCTGACTTCAAAGTTTGCAGGCAATGGATAACTGTAACATTCAGTAGATTTTTAATAGAATCAGACCCAAGCAAGTATAGCTTTCTCACTTCAACACATGGTTTGCCTCAACAGAATATACACAACCACCTAAATGTCATCCATAAGTCTATGAGTTAAAAGAAAGACCTCAGAAGTGACTCACGGGAGAGATTTATGTTGGATAGTTGGACTCTGGTTCCACCGAGTCCTAGGTACACTGAGCCTGTGTAACCCCACGGTTATATAAAAATCACTTCATTGATCTGAATGTCACATTTAATTTAAACTTGACTTAGAACAAAAGAAAATGCAGTTGCATTCAATTCATTATCTGTTACATCATAATATTCTATGATCTACAGATGATCTTTCATTGTTATTTTTCAGTGCCATGGAAAGTATCCACTACAACAACATTTAAGGTTAAAAAAATTAACAATAAAAAAAAAAACACACACTAAATTATTTCTATCCTAAACTTTCCGTTCTCCATCTAAAGGCAAAGCACCAATGTTTTCTCACTGATAAAAAAACTAAACAGGAATCCTAAGGAGACCAGAAGAAAGCCCTAATAACAACTCATCTTAAAATGATTAAAATAACTCTGCAGCTATTTACTCTGCCAAATTAAAGAGGGATTCCCCACACACATCTGAAGTATGCTGGGGAAAAGCCGCTATCAGAACAAGTACAAGGAGATGAAAGTTTGTTGTACCTGCTAGCATCACATGCTAAAAAAATGATCTTTTAGTAGCCACCAAATATATTGGGCAGGGTGAAAAAATGCTGCAAAGAGTCTTCCACTCTGCAGAAACTTCAATTATTTGCTTTAGTCCCATTGAACTCCACGGGACTTATGCAGGGTATATACTTTATGAAGTGCAGTGTATTTTCCTCAGTGAGGATGTCCTGTTAAACTCTGGCTTAAGTGCTTGGCCTCATATAAGTATTTCTCATTAGGCACCTGGGTCACAGTCATTTTTGACCTAAAACAAAGACCAATGTCTTAATTGGTGCCTTCAAACTACCCACTCTGCTCTCATCCACATCATCCATCCATCCCTCTGCCAGTACTGTGAAAACGAAGAAACACAGAACTGAAGCCATATGCTGCACAATTCAGCCTTCCCTCTGGGGGAATCAATAACAAAGCACCCCCTAACTTCAGTGAGACAGAAATAGACCTTCAAAGTCTGGGAGTTTGCCCTTAAGTCCAGCAATGCTGAAAAAAAAATAAAATCAGATAAATGGCTTCATGATATTTCAAACACATTTACAATCTTCCTTGTGTAAATGGTCCCAGTAGTCCTTTGAAAACAGAAGTCAGGTTAGACTTGAGGCCGCTAAACAATTGACATATGTCCAATAAACATGTTACAATGTTACTCACTTACTTATAGTAATGTAATGTCTTTGTTTAGCCTGCACCCAGGGCTAAACAATAGCAGTTTTTCCTCTCACACAATGTCCCTTCCCCAGCAGGGGAAGGAAATTGGGAAAGAGAGGGAGACTCATGGGTTAAAATTAAACAGATTTAATAAAATAAAGAAACCAATATAAATGCTAACACAAAAGTATACTTAGCTACAGGGTTGCAGCAGGTTGTCCAGGAATATGAATCGTCAGCAATGATGGGAAAAGAAAGAAAAGAAAAAAAAAAAAAAAGAGACCAGAAGAGAGGAGAACAAAACCAACCCCACCACTCCCCCCACGCCCTCCCTTTTATAGTGAACTTGATCATTAATGATATAGAATACACCTGTGAGCCAGCCTGGGTCAGCTGCCCTGCATTTAACTGCTAATGGCCCTGATCACCATGGCTGGCCACAAGCTGAAACAAAATCCCAGTGAAACCAGGACATGTAGTTTCTGGTCAGCTGACAAGAGAGAATTGTCCATGTACCACATGTGCAGCATAACCCAGTGTTTGCTGTCCAAGCTAGCAATGACTACAGCCAGGTCAGAGGCTGGGGTGTAGAAAAGGGGGCTACATACCCCATACTCCAACAGAAGGTGATGGGAAGAAAAAAGGGGAAAGCTCTTTTTCTACAAAATTGTCCAATTTTGTAGAAACAGGCAATTCTACATTGAATTGACAATCTAAACTATAAAACAAGGGTTTAGCATCCTGTTTAAGACTTCTGAATATGTGATTTGCTCCCAGTAAATACTCCTGCATTCAGTAAGCAAATGTCACGCAACAGAAAGAAATCTCTGGCAGTCATCAGTGAACCAACCTCAGAAAAGGCAGCTGTTGCTAGGACTTTACGTATTAAGGCAAACACTGAGAATGCTCTTGGAAGATATCTACGGCCACAGACATGGTTTAGGTACGATAACATCCCTGAAGGATAGCTCAGAAGCAGTGTGGTAATCTGAACAGTGATAATCTTTAATCTTGCAATAAATTTACTTTTGCACTTAAATCTTACTACTTATTACTCAAAAAAGAGTTTTTGAATACATATAAGTAACTAAAAAAAGTATAATATATTTATTTTTAAAAGTGACATGAATAATCCAATATTTTCTTCTGATAAAAGAACATCAGACATATAGTAAGACACTTGTAAGACACTTGATATATACTTCAAACACTGTAGTAATTCTCTTCCTCCTTTTTACCTTCACTGAAATGATCTATTACTGTCTTTTCCTCTTAAGCATCAACCTTTTGATTGGTAGCACTTGTGCATCAGTGCACACTCAAGTACATTACTAATGCACCTGCATTCACTGATTTGTCAAAAATTTGTCACAATTTGTCAAATGCACTGATGGACAGTTGCATTTCATAGTCTCCTAGGCAGCTTTGCATCTGGCTACTGTGACCTACTCAAACATGCTCCATTGGCATCAACAGCATAGTTGTCATGCCCACCACCATGTTGCTGCTGTCAGGATCCTGTCCCAACTGCTCCTTAATGGTCTGCACATCACACATGCAGGAATAGGGCGATTAGTGTCCCGTTCATTCATTTTGGCACAGGAGGGTTGGTAAAGGTGTTCACTGACAGTGACTTTGCAAAAGTTTTCACTTTATCAGCTTTCTCTTACCAGCAAAATCTATAATAAGGTCCCACTTACTGAAGTCCCCTGAAAAGTCAAGCAGGAAAACCAGTGTTTTCCATGCAGCGGTTTCAAAGAAGAATGCTAATTCCTGAACGTAAATAAACCATGTCCAAGTCTTTTCCAACTTGCCATACACCAGGCAGTGATTACCATTGCTGAACACAAGGCAGAGTGCCCAAGACTGCCTGTTTCGTCAGCTCCGATTGACTGTTCTGTGTCCATTACTGGATGCAAACAGTGCATGGAAAAACTACTGGAGCATGAGTCTTCAGGAGACAAGTGCAGAAGTTCTTCCTTTCAGTGTTTTAAGTTAACTGGCATCAGAGAGGCCCCCAAGTACTACAGACAACTTGCATACCACATCTTTGTAACCTTTTTTACCACCATTTTTCTAGCTAGAATGTGGTAAGGCTTCACTTGCTGATGAGACTAGACTGGATTTTGTAACCTGCACCTCTGTTCTTGAAATAAATGTTTGCTTTTAATTCCCTGTTCCATTTCTCAGCATCTTTAATTGATATCTCCTTGTAAATGCTGAACACTACATTAATTCTATGCCTTTCTGCATCTTCACAGAGCTCTTCACATGCCATTCAGCTAATGTCTTGTTAACACCACTCATTGTTTCAACCACACTGTAGTAGTACAGACCCATAGCCAGCAAATGGGATTATCTGGGGATATATGGGAGCATGCAGTTTCTTCTTCTTCGCTCACTCTCAGCTTTTGCAATCTCCCATAAAGCAGAAATCAAAAAACATTTCTCTAATTCTGTTCTGCAGATACAGGGTTGTGACGTTGACTTTTCTCTGCTTACTCTTTCCAGCATTAACAGCCATTTTTTGCATTTCAGGTTAATGAATGAAAAGTAAATACCAGGTCCAGATATATCATGCAATGCACTGGTAGCTCAGCAGGATACCTGAGGACATATCAAAGGATGGTAGATGTCTATGAATGGGTGGTTGAAATGAGCCTTCACTATCTCTGAATGTGGGATTCAGCTCAAGAAGCAGGCACCTACATTAGTGTCTACATGAATCTAACCTCCCATTATAGCCAACAGTGATCATGTAAAGAAGTCAATCAACAGAGTTACCCAGCTCAGTCTAAAGTAAACACCTAAACTCGCCCATCTCTCCAATCTAGTTATGTTGCTCCAAGCTGGAGTAGCAAACACACGTTTAATGTTTCTTGTAAACACAACACCTTGTTCTGAAACAAATCCTAACTTCCAAAGGCTAAATCCTGTAGAACAGTACAGGTAATTCATTCATTTACCAAGAGAATGATGGTACCACTGTTTTTAGAAAATCCATATTAAAGACAAGAGCCAACATAAGCAAAATGTGCTTTCAGTAGATTTTTTTTTCCACCTGCACTTACATAAGGAATCACTGAAAGAACTTATTAGTACCTCTGTTTTGGCTGATGAACTACTTTTGTTTGTCTCTCTCGATAATTTTGCAAGAAGAAAATATATAATTGACTGCAATGTGTTTCAAAGCAAGAAGACCATCTTTTGTACTTTGACGTCATCTCTCACCTGTGAAGTTTCAATTCATCCTTCTATGATATCCGGAGTTAGGAAGCCGTTCACAAAAGGTTCATGATTTTATGATTTCTGACGAATGTAACATTTTCTATTGCAGCATATATATTATTTATGTTAACTGTGTTCTACACTTCTGGTTTTGTTCTTCTTGATTTTATGTACAGGAATAATAACTACTGGGACAGGAATCTTCTGCAGTATTTATATGGACAATGGTAGGAATCCTTTCTCCCATCTTCTTAGCCAAGCTATTTTTCACTTGTCCATCCTCACATAATGTATTGCACTTACCCAACACTTCATTAGTGCTTTGCCTTTTCAAGTACATGTTTTATTTGTGAGAGAAGATGTACTCCAGATTAAATGTGGTTGACCAACTTGCAGCCCATCTCAGTGAGTTCCTTGAAGTTTCCCTCGTTAGAATCCTAATGTCCAGGTATTTTGATTGCATTCAAATGTGTTTTCACTAGAAAACCACTTTAACAGTTCTGAGGATTTTGAATCTGTGGTATTTCCTTTTTAACAAAGCTCTGGTGGCATCTTGAGATGGAAATGACTGTGAATCTGGGAAGCTCAGAAGGATAACCCATTAGTTTGCATCCATCACTGACACTAAACTGGCCGTTGGTATTCTTGAAGTAGTAATTCTGCCTTGTTAGGAAGGGAAACTCCTGACTCCTTCAGTGTCTACCTCTTGAGATGTGTGGTGGATTGACCTTGGCTGAACACCAGGTGCCCACCAAGCTGCTCTATCGCTCCCCTCCTCAGCAGGACAGAGGGTGGAGAAAATAAGACAGAAAAAAACTCATGAGTCAAGATAAAGGCAGTTTAATAAAGCAAAAGCAAAGACTGCATGGAAGCAAAGGAAAACAGATTTATTTTCTACTTCCTATCAGCGGGCGATGTCCAGCCATTTCCCAGGAAGTAGGGCTTCAGTATGTATAGCAATTTCTCTGGAAGACAAACATTCATAATAATGAATGCCACACACCCACACCCCCCCTCCTCCTTTCTCTTAGCTTTTATTGCTGAGCAGACACTATATGATATGGAATATGCCTTTGATCAGTCTGGGTCAGCTGTCCTGGCTATGTCCCCTCCCAAGATCTTGCCCACCCCTAGTCTACTGGCCTTTGGGGGTGAGGTGGGGGGGATGTTGGAGAGAGAGCCTTGATGCTGTGTGAGCACTGGTCAGCAGTAGCCAAAACACTGGTGTGTTAGCAACACCTCTCTAGTTACTAATACAAAGAAGAGCACTACGAGGACTGCTATGGGGAAAATTAACTCCATCTCAGCCAGACCCAATACAAGGTGGCACACGTATGTAATCTAAAATTATCAATTACATTGTAAGCAGCACAACAATTTTACTGATACCTTTCAAGTAAGATTAAAAACACCAACTGTACAGAAACAAAGGACACAGTGTAGGTGACTATCCTCAAAAAAGCTATTCATCTGGCAATTTTATCACATATACAAGGATGGACTTTAGGGAAGAATGAAGTATATCCCTGAGACACTTTATTGCTCGATATCAAGTCTACTGCTTTTGAACCTAGACAAAATCATACATTCATAGAATCATTTATGTTGGAAAAGACATCTAAGATCATCAAGTCCAACCGTTAACCCAACACCGCCAAGCCCACCACTAAACCATGTTCCTAAGCACCACATCTACACATCTTTTAAATACCTCCAGGGATGGTGACTCCACCACTTCCCTGGGCAGCCTGTTCCAATGCTTGATAACCCTTTTGGTGAAGAAATTTTTCCTAATATCCAATCTAAACCTCCACTGGCGCAACTTGTGGACGTTTCCTCTCATCCTACCGCTTGTTACTTGGGAGAAGAGACTAACACCCACCTAGCTACAACCTCCTTTCAGGTAGTTGTAGAGAGCGATAAGGTCTCCCCTGAGCCTCCTCTTCTCCAGACTAAACAACCCCAATTCCTTTAGCTGCTCCTCATAAGACTTCATGCAACCCCTTTAAAAACAATGGATCATAACCTTCACCAAAAGCTTCAAACTGATGTAATTTTAACCACTACTGACATGCAAAAAAACCCAAACAAACAAGCAATCGTGAAACGATTTCTTAGAATAGCCTCAGCCTGGCCAGAAAAGAGATTAGTGCATAAAGATTATCATATGCACACACTCTCTTACCTTCCAAAAATTATTTCGACCATGGACTGACTGTCCGTGGTGAGTACTGATCATACTTAGACACAGTGTCCAGGAAGCTATGAGCCAACACAGAGGGAGCGCAAGCAGACTAAGTGAACTTGACATAAACTCAAATCAGCTGATTATTTCTGTATTTACGGCTGGTTGCATTACAGCCTTAAAAGGCTTATGACCAAAACAGTGACAGAGATGTTATCATCCCATTAGCAAGGCAAGGTATAAGTCCTGAAGGAAGGAAAAGCTTTGCATTTTCTTAAATGAGTGGAGATATGATTTTCCATGGACCACTGGGGAAAGCAATAATTGCCTTAAGGCTTATTGCAGTTTATGCAGGCAGTTTCTCAGTTGTTTGTGGTGGACCGTTAGAAGGCAGCATGCAAATGGAGCAGATGCTAATAATTTTCTATACCTTTTAAGAACAAAACTTTGAAACACTTTGTTGCCATGAACCCTGGAGGAGATAGATAGAAAATCACAAGGTTACAGAAGGGACAGAAGTGCCCTTTAGCATTACCCACAATCACTCATATGGATGCCCCAAGAGTAACTGCAAAGGTAACGGTGAATCTCAGAAAACAAAACCTAGAGATAACAGGATGCATCTCAGTAGCTTTGTACATGGCCAGAAATATATAACCTTTTCCTCTGTATACCTTATACATATACACACATCTTTTCCAACTGAAAAAACAATACATGCAATGGTTGAAAATAGCTTATTTCTTCTCTGCAGCCACTAATACTTGAAATCATGGATATACAAAAATCTCTCCAAAAACTGCTTGTTACTTTGTGCTTCAAAGGGAAACAATCCATTGTCTGATTATCTGCCAGGCAGCAGTGAAACTTAATTTAGAATACTTGCAGCAGTAAAAAGGTTACTGCAATCAAATAAATGGCTGTGACTTTGAAAATGCAACTTCATTTGGAGCTGCTAATTTTAATTTTAATACATCTATTATTCAAAGGAAAACAAGAATAAATATTTACTTCCAGACAGGTGCTTCACTCCCATACCGTGTAACACAGCAGAGCACGACCAGAAAGTCATCCTTTGATCTAAAAGTTTATGTAACTTAAGTTTTCAGTCACTTCTGCCAAGGGAATTTCAGAATTATACGAAATCCATTTGTCAGCCTTCAGCACAGCAAAACACAAGGCACACCCATACAGATAATTATATTTATATTGAAAGGATCTTAAATATTTTCCAACAATTATCACTGTTTTTGGATGTAAGGTGAGGGTTGCCTTTTCTTCACAATGGCAAAGATTAAGATAGTGGAAATACATTTTTGGTGACTGAATACTAGTTACAGGCTAAAATTGCATGCTAAAAATTTCAAGGTGCTGTCTTAGAAGTAGAATAGTCTTATCTGGGATGTACTCAAGTGTAGGACATAAAGGATTCACTGAAGAGCAAGTTAATACAAAAAAACAGAACAAATTATTTAGTCTGAAATATAACTTATCTAAAAACATCTCAGAGCAAAAAAGAAAACATGGAAAATAATTTAATTCAGTGATATACATTGGCTTTTGATACTCAGTTTCACAGCAAATAAGATAATCTTACCCTGAATCAGTCATTTTCTCTCAGAAAAAAGATGTTGACTTCTAAGGTTATCCCAAGCACTGATGGGCCAGACCTTAATAAAAGGTTGGATCTGAACTTTTTGTGTCACAAATACCTTGTACCTACTGACTCGGTACAGTGAGTACACACAAACTTCCAGAACCTTCAGCATCAGTTTTCTCAACTTTTTTAAAATGTGGAATTTATTACATCTTTTTCCTATCTCTAATGCAGCAACAGAAAGAATATTTTTCTCTGTAAATGGATTTGGGCAGATGCAGCAGCTTGCTGAATGCAGATTCTGCTAAGGCTGAACTTCTACTAAAATTGTCAATGGAACAGGTACGGATTTTTATGAGTATGTTTACAAAGACAAAATGTACTGAAATATAAGAAAAGTGACAACATGTAGCATTTTCATCAATAAATTGAAGCTTGTGATGACCAACAGTACATCTGAAGGCGGTAGAAAACATACATTTGAGATAAAAAACATGATATACCAAGGGAAATGCTGTTTTCCTAGAAAATTGTCTAAAATAAGGCCTTCTTCTGCACTTTTCCATGTTTCTGTCCCAACTCTGACCTTTTCCCCATGGCTGTGATCCGGTGGCAAAAAGCTAGTTAGTCCCCAAAGGTCGCAGGCTGCGTTTCAGACCATCCAGGCTCCATCCTCCGGTGCTCTACGCAGTGCCCAAGGCACTTCCAAAGGCTTTGCCTGTAGCAACACAGCTTTGCTGAACGAGCATTTTCAAAAGCAAACCTCATTTTTCAGCAAGGCTTTCCAGATAACACCCATTTCTGTTAAAAATCGAATCTACCTCTGCTTTCAAATGCAATGCTTACGGTTTGCTAAATCTGCAAATGAACTATCCATGTAACATTTGCTCTATTTTTTTCTTAATGTACTGTTGAAAATGGGTAAAGTCTTCTATAGTTTAGCAAGGTTGCATCTAGCGAAGGCATCTCTAAAAAGCCCAGCTTACAGATAACGAAAGAGCCCTTAAATTATCTGATGGTCTCCATTTTGTGGATTTAATTTAATTTTCTTGCCAAAGCTAAAAGCAATCTGTGCGCAGAGCACTTGAAACAGCAGCAGTTGCTGTGTTAGCACCACTTGCAAACAAATCACACGTATCTTGTTTCTGTCACATGGAAATAGTCATGACTTACAGGAATAAGCACAATTATATATTTATTTTGTATATCATAAAGCCAGGAAGATTGTTCTATAAGAAATGTTTAGATATAAGGGTGAGACAGAAGGAACTAAATCTACAGGCGACAGAGAAGCTTTGCCAAAAGATCACTGCAAATGAAAACTCTTTCAGTTGCATTCAAAATAGGTTGGTAAGCAGTTCTCCTAGAGAGCTTCCAGGGCTTTGTATGTTTTCTGAAAGATTATAGATTCCTAAAAAAACCCAGAATATCTGTGGCGTAAACATCTCGGTATCAACTCTGGATGTTGGCTTTATAGGCTTAGTGATTATCCTACTCTTAATTATAAATAAACCCCTTTTTTTTTTAATAGAACTCAGCTTTTGTATATTATCCCCATTACTGGAAGATGTCTAATATGGGCGTTATGCTGAAAGATAAACAGCGCTTTTAGCTCCTAGTAAATTGACCTGAAGGTTTTCAGTACTGCCTGGCAAACTCAGACATAAAGTGTAGCTGAAATAGAATTTCATTCCAATAATGAAATTCCAGTTTTATACTGTGATGAGATTAAGAAAGCCAGGTAACTTTACAGGCTAAATTATGGGTATGTAAAATTGCAGCACGCAAAACATTAGGCTGCTACTTTATTACTCAATTATGTATTAATATGGAATTAAAAGACATCATAGTGTGATTTTATTGCTAACCACATCTGTTTGCATTTTTTTATAACCAACCACTGAGTACTTTCATAAGAAATTTCTCTTTTAAAGTCTGAATTACCATGCAAAGAGGAAATTTTAAGAATTCAACAATCAACAGGCCTGATCAAAAATGTTTAATAATGGCCTTAAACTGGAAAATTGTGCTCATTCAAAGTGTTCTCTTTGGATAATTTCAAACTTTAAATGAAAATCTTAAACCAGTGTGAATTAAAATGGGGGAAAAGAGAGAAAGATCACAAAATCTGCCCAAAAATACAGGTTCTAAAGTGGTTCAGCAATCTCTAGTCTGGCTTTTGGTGCTGTTGTTTCTGTCCTGGTACTTGGGACAGACACCAGCCTGGGCTGCCCATCCCATCGTGGGCTGCAGCTAGTGAATCCCATGCAGCTTCAAGGTGCCTCAGCTCAAGACAGTTGCTCACCCAGATCAGCCATAAAGAAAGGGTTTACAATTTACCTCCAGTCCAATTCCTATATGCCATCACATCAGCATTTTTTAATCAATTTTTTCCCATTTGCAGCCAAAACACAGAGAGGATGTGAGCAGGAAGATTTGTTCCAGGTAATGTGGACAAGGCACATGTGAACAAACTCCCAGTCATGTCTAATTCACAATGGTTGTGTCTGCATTAGGGTGTCTTTTTGGTTCGAAGCAGAAAGGAGGTTTTGAAGTGAATCCCCAAATGATCCTGACTCCCAACGAATTGGTTTGGTCTGCAGCATAGTGTTGGCACAGGTGAAATAAATGTCCTCTGGAGGAAACTACAACAGAAACTCTTCCCCAGGTGTTCATCAAATGCACTCCAAATTCCACCCCCAAACTGAGTGTAGGGATCCAAATCTAGGGCTGGTCCTTTCAACAGCTTCAAGCCACATGTAAGGTGCAAATGCTTATTCCAGAGCACTAGGTGAAATTTGGTCTGAAATACAGTCCATCATAGTGTGTAGCTAAAGGGGGCTCAGCATCAGCTCCTCTGAGTTGTCTTTCCTAACACAGACGTAACCAGTTATTGTCAAATTTAACTCATTCAGGCCAATAACTAACAGGCGTATATGTAGTACCACAGGTGTATGCAGAAAGAGCAATTCTCATTGCTCTGTGATGCTCATATAAATCTAGTATCTCCATGTACTGCTTTTATTTGGTGCTAAAAATAGTACATATGCACTGGTGTAAACGCTGCCCAAAACACTGTGGAAATCAGCCTGTTCCTTCTTTGTCAGTGATCACCATCAGTCTGGGTATGAGACAAAAAATGCACACAGCAGAGGTGGAGGGCCAAAAGCAAACCAATCTGCTTGCTCATCTTAAGGGAAAAGAAGGGCATCACTGCAGCCTTGTGCAGTGATTTAAGTATTTTTTCCCCTGCAAGAGTCTCATGAGAGAAATATCTTATTTCCTTGGAGTTCCCAAAGAAGCAGCAGTCACAAGATCCTTGCTTCAGCAACCCACACACAGCACAGACCCCGTCAAGCAGAACAGATGTCACCATGCTCTCACATAGAAACTAGGAAGCAAATAAGTGGCCTGTGTCTTCCCTGCATCTGCCAGCCCAATGAGCGAGGCAGGCGTGGTTTGCAAACAAAATTCACTTTCCAGTTTCTGAACGGCTCTTAGTAGCACAAACCATTGCAAAACCGAGCCCACACCTTACCGCTATGTCATCTTCGTAGCATTGTTTCTGTACATTAGCAGCTAAGAAAAAAATTAGCAGGGATACAGCCGCAGCCTGAGCCGTGCATTTACACCAGCTTGCGGCTTTGACACCTACTCTGGCACCAGGAAGGACCACTCGTGGCTCACTCACATGCTGGAGCACCCAGGGCCTCTGTCAAGAAACAAAACCTGCCTCGTGGGTGGCTCTGCGAAAACACAGAGCAAAGATAATCCTTATGCCAAAGACAAGAAAAAAAGGAAAAGAAATAAAGAAAAAAGAAAAAAATTCCACACAGGAAACTGGAGAAAATTCACCAAAGCCAATGAGCAGGTTACCATCCTCCTCCCAGATGAATTAGGGCACAGCCTACGTGTAGGACAGCTGATGTGCTAGAAGCCAGGCAGTCAGGAGTTAAGTCTTGTGGATATGGGCGCTGAGGGGAGTTGCATGTTGTTTGCTGAAGGAATGCATGTCTGGCAGCTAATGTGGGTCTCAGAAGCAGGCAAAAACGTTGAAGGAAAACCAAGGAGACAACCAAAACACAGCCTTGGCAACAGGGTACAGGAGTCCTTTCTGAGCAGTGCACTGAGTGGAAGAGGAGTTGGCACTGTGCGTAAGGACGCAGGAGTACGAGATACAAATGAATCAATGTGATTCAGCAAAACAGGTAGTGGCTGCTCACCATAAACCACAGACCCAACTGTGTTGACTTCTTGGACCAATCTATGATTTACTCACTACTTAAATGTTTCATCGTTAGTCACAGAGCATTGGCTGTGGACATCTCTCTATACATTTGTGCATGAAGATATTCAGAATGCAACATCGTATACAAACCTTCCTGTCTCTCCTATAAAACCCTCATGCACTGGTTACGTTACACCCATAGCTACAGGCTCTCATTGCCCCGACACTTCCCTGTAACTTTGCAGATGACAAGCTCTTGTGCACAAGCCATGGTCAGCCCCTGCTATTGGCTTATCGGAGTCAGCGAGGGAAGAGAACAGTGGTAAGGAGAAACTCTTTTGTTAATCTTCCCACAAAGAGTTCCTATTCTGGAGAAACTGCTGCCCCATTATCAATGTCCTTGTGAGATAAACGACACTGGAATCTGTGCCTGTCAGGAAAAAGAAATTGCAATGGCTAAGAATGTGATAATAAATGCGGTGTCATAGCCTCCAGTATTAAGAATGAAGTCATGCCCTATGCTATTTACCTAGAAGTGATGCGCAACGTTTCCCTCCAGGCAGTAAACAACAGGAATTAATCAAGTTGTATACAAGGGAAGGGCATGGCATCACCTGTGCTAGCTGCTCTGCTTTCTGTACTTGACATATTTTTTGCCCATTTCAATTAAGGAGTAATTTTTTAGGGCAGTTGAACTATTCCTAAGGTAATAACAGTGACTCAACAAGCAATATTTATCTCTGCATGCGAATGGTAAACAGGGGACAATGAATATCTGAATTTAGTATTTGGCCAGGCACCAAATGTTGTATTAGGAAGTTATATTCTCCCAAAACCAAATTAGAAGCGAGAAAGGCAATGAATTATCGAGTACACCTCTTTGTCTTTAATTTACATTGCACCTCACGCCAAGGTCTCTGTAGCAGCCTGATGATAATGAAACCAGAACCAACTGGTAGTTGATATCAGAACTGAGCAAAGCAGAACATAAATGAGCTCTGCATTACCTAGCACTATTTGTCAACAGGCTGTTATCAGCCTGAAATCTGCTGCAAGAGCAATTCCCAACTCTGCCTTTTGGTAACAGCAGCATGAAGGAGAAGATATTGCACAGAAGGCAGCAGAGAGTCAAAGTCATGCAAGCTCAAAATCATGCCTCATAAGCAAGCGTTGGGTTGCACCGTCTGTCTGGGCATTTCAGTGCCAGGCTGGGCAGTAGCAGTTCAAGCTGTTCTTTCAGGCTACACCAGGATGTATTGACAGCTAAAAATTCGGCTGAAAATAAAAGGGTCTTATATCATTCATTGATTCGACTCGCCTTCTGACAAACGCAGGAGGTAGATGGGATGCAGGGAAGAGAGGGGTCCAGGTGCTCGCTCTCTGGTACCTCTAGATGCCTGCAGCTAGGGCAGGGGATGAATCCATTCAACAGCAGTTAGATCCCCTCTCGTGGCAAAGCTGGGCAAAAGCATCCCATCTGACTGGCAAAAAGAATGGAGCAGCATCCAGGTACTTGAGCAGGGGGAGTTTCAATGAGACACAACTGGAGACACACAGCCAGAGGACTGGCAAGGAGCTGGGAGCATCTCACATGGACTGACTACAACACAGTGCATCTCTCTGACTGATGGAGCTATGCTCATTTACACAGACGTTTTGTCTTTGCAAGAGTGTATCGGAAGGGACACTGCCACAAAAGAGACACAGGGACTGAAGGAACAGTGAGATTGTCACCGACCTGCAGCAGAAATCCCTGGGGTGCAAATCTGAACTGCTGGGTGAATTCTCACTGTTTGTGGAGCACCAGCATCTGCAGAGGTGGGAGCTTCCTTCAAGGTTTTGTCTTTGTCCTTGAAATGTTCTTAGTAATGCTGTTTAATTTTTCTGGCAGATTCTGTAATCTAAGGTGGATGTAAGTCACACATAGCAGGGAAGAAGCAGCGGAGAGGATCAGTTGCACTATGCCTCTTCTCATTATCTGATGGCAAAAAGTTAATAATTCACAACTCCTTAATTTTCATTGCTGTCTATTCCCAGAAGTTTTATGATTCTCTATTATCTCCTTAACTATCATTAAATTAATATTCCTCCTACTTTGTTTGCAGTACACCCTTCATTAAATTTAGATGCCTGCCATTCTTCTTGTGTGGTCCTACTGATAGATGCAATACTTCTTTGAACAAAGGGCCTGGGCAGCTTTGTGGGATGAGGAGGGCTGGAGACGTCCCCATGCCCTGCCCACAAACCTTCGTGCAGCTCCCACTCTCTTGGGTGGCACTCACGCTTGGACATTGAAGCCCAACAGCAAAGTATGGGAGACGGCACACAGTGAACAGCAAGGCCCAAAAACTTTCCATCCATGCTGCGGCTGCTGACCCCACCAGAACTTGCTGCAGCTGACCTGCCAGCCCAAAATCCCTTTCCTTCCCATGAAAGGACTTTAAGAACACAATCTCTCTGCCTTGCTGTAGATACTTACTCTAGGATGGTGATCCAGTCTCTACTACTGAGTACCAAACTTCTACTGACTATAAAGGGATCACAGGGAGACTCCAAAGTTTCACACAAAGAAACCATATCTGAAATGGCTGTGTGCTGCCTAAAGTTACAGAAGTAGGCACCAGCTCTGACAAGCAGGGACTAGATGAGATTGCTGCCTGCACCTGTGCCTACTTTATTGTTTACCTTGCATAACAAATGCTTTTGGTTAAGACAACTACAGCTCTTTGGACTGTAGCTTTACCCTTCCCAAATCTCTAAATTGTTGGGGTTTTTTTCCCCTGAAGAAACCCTACTTGAAAATTACATCCCATTTCCTACCTTCCCTTTATCAATTGCTTGCCATTTGCTTAACTTCAAGGGACTGTCAAAGACACTTCGTCTTCTTTTATGCTGTTCTAACATCTGTTTCACCTTGTTGAAGAAACAGTAAGTCCTGATTTAAGGTTATACAACATTTAGTAAAATATATCTCCCCTTTGGGCAAGACCACTCTTTTTATACTATAAAACTGGATAATTTCCTGGGAAATGGAATTAAGTAAAAACATAAATTACTATTCTGCTTCTGTTTTAAAGACTATTTTTCTTACTGTTCCCTGGAGTTCCCTGATATAACATTTATTTCAGTTTTGCATGATGCTTAGCGTTTTCATGAAGAGAAGCAGCCACTTAATGATATTAAAGTATTTATGTCAGCAGTATGTTCATAAACAAAGAAAAGCTATTTAACCTCCTTTTATGCAAGCTGGTCCTACCAACATACAAATCCACTGCAAGAATAGTGCTAGAGAGGCCAACAGAAAATTAATTTCATCTGAACAACAGAAGCAATATGCCCTGGTTTCATTGGGATTTTGTTTCAGTTTGTGGCCAGCCATGGTGATCAAGGCCATTAGCAGCTAAATCCAAGGCAGCTGACCCAGGCTGGCCCACAGGTGTATTCTATATCATTAACAATCAAGCTCACTATAAAAGGGAGGGCTTGCTGGGGAGAGGTGGGGCTGGTTTTGCTCTCCCCCCTTCTGGCCTTCCTTTTTTTTTTCCTAATTGCTGATGATTGCTATTCCTGGAACAACCTGCTGCAACCCTGTAGCTAAGTATACTTTTGTGTGTTTTGTGGTAGCATTTATATTGGTTTCTTTATTTTACTAAATCTGTTTAATTTTAACCCACAAGTCTCCCTCTCTTTCCCAATTTCCTTCCTCTGCTGGGGAAGAGACATTGGGTGAGAGAAAAACTGCTATTTTTTAGCCCTGGGTGTGGGTTAAACAAAGACTCTATAATAAAGAGAAAAAGAAGAAAAGCATACATTGGGTATCTTAAATGCTTGGAAATGTAAGAAATATGGGAGAATTTGGCAAATGCTTTGTCTCGCACAGCAAGCCTCTCTCTTTAGCATGCAAAGGCATAATCAGAGCTGTGCCGTCTGCCCTCTCTACAGGCCTCATGCCACTTTTCTCACACCGGTTTGCTGTTGGCAAGCTGAGACAGTCCACATTTGGAAATGCCCTCCAGATATCATGCATCCTTTTCCATATCTTTGGGATCTATGTTTGATTGTACATGGACTTTGGTTATGTGGGAGCCTACCCCAGAGTTTCAAATGGCCTTTTGCCCAGGGTGACCTTTAAGCTGTAGACACTCCTTTGGAGGTGGAGTGGGTCTGTGCTGCTCATTCTCATTGCACAACACATAGCGTGCAGCAGCTGAGGACACTACAGCCCCACTAGCTCAACAGTGACATGTCCAGGTCTTCTCATGTCTTCTAGGTCACTGCTCAAAGTCTCAGCTTCACTTGAGGCTGTGCTCATGCCATCAGAGGCAAGGAGGAGCATCCAAGGATGCTTTTGTCTCTGAATGGCCCACAGGCAGATGTCCTCAGGCTGTGACAGTGTAAGGTCACATGGAGCAGTGGCTCATCTGGTCAGTCCTGTCTGGAGGTGCCATAAGTAAATAAGGACTTGGTTTTTAACGTTTCTTGTAAATTAACAGAAAATAACTATCTGCTGAAGTAATCAGCTTTCCCCCTCAATGGAAAAAAAAATTCTTAACAAGGCCCTGAATATGGGCTGGTGGGATGAACCCCACAACAAATATCCACAGATGGGACCACAGGCTGGGCAGACCCCTCCTTCCTGAGAGCTGTGAAGCACTGGCTGGTAGCGGTAGCGAGTTATCCTTCAGAGCAACCATTTCCCACTCTTATGGTGGGTGTCCAAAAGCTTTTCTTACCTGGAAAATTTAAACACCCTCATGACCTTTTGCTTTACCTGTCTGTTTCTTGCAGACTTTTAGAGGTAGAGAGGACCTTGCACCCACCATGGATTCCCTGGCTGAAAACCACTGTCCTATGTGGTGGAGCACACCCCCAGCTGGCTGGGGGGAAACCAACACTCCAGAGCCAACAACCAACACACAGGGGTGTGAATATTGCACAGGCTTATTTCCCTGCCTTATACAATACAGGACATGCTGAGCTCCAGAACCAGACGGGAAAACCCAAACACACACATCAGTGCCTTCTCAGTTGCAAAGAAAAACACATTTCTTCCCAACACAACACATCTTACAAGTTTTTGGGCTTTCTTCAGCAAGGATCACACCAGCATATAGACATTAGAGCTGCCCTACAGAATGACTGAGAGAAGAAAGACAGCAGCAGGGAAGAGAAGTTGCAAGCCCTGTCCTTGGCTAGGAATGACAAATCAGCAGTTACATCCAGGACTCGTATTTGGAGAGCTGACCCTTGCAACCTTCAGATCACAGCTTGCACCCTCCTCAAAGGTCTCTCTCCTACCTCTTTCTGCTTGTATTTGGTGTGGGCATCAACACACATCTGCACTCTGATAGCACAAGAGTTTTTCTTTTTCTCTCTGTATTACAAGAAAGGCAGGAAGAAAACAGGCACAACTGGGTCTCAAGGAAAGGTGCTTACTAAATATGCAGCTTTTGTGAGGCTCCATAGCTGCTGTTAGTGTAGTAGTTTTCTAGCACTCCTGAAAATACAGAGCAGAGGGCTCAGAAATAGTTTAATGTCTTTTATTATACCCAAGTAATAATGAGTGTCTTGCACATGAGGCACTAGACTACTATTTAAAATTTATTTAAGGCATTATAATCTCTAAGTTATGCAGTGAATTTATCTTGTGCCACTGTTTGTCAGCATGACTCTGACTACTGGCTGAAAATTTACCTTATTACCTGGGGAAGCTCAGCATCTGCCAGCTGTGCAGGGGCTCCTTAGTTCCGCTCAACTAAGCACCTATTTCAGTGGAAAAATACACTGAAGCTGCTTTTTATCAGATCAGAGACTGCAATCGCTAATTCAGTCAGCTCACAAGGACCCAGAGATCCAAATGACTTTCTGCTTTTTACATGGGCTTTGACGAAGTTGGCATTATCACGCTAAATTACAGTTCAGGACCACTGTGTATGCACAGATTTATCAGAAGAATGCTATTAGATGTCTTCAGAATAGCACCAATTATGCAGTCCCTGACATATAATTAACTAAGGCCCCAAAGCATGTATTTTAATCAATCCCTGTTCAGCAAAGCACTTAGGTGTGTGCTTAACTTCAACACACATCTAGCATGTGTATATGTCCTCTTGTGAATAGGGAAAAACACGGGAGCTGTAAGAACTGTCCCACCGATGCTATTGGGCCAGCCACTACTGGGATAAGGTACTATACTGCTTGGGTAATGGCTTATATTTTCAAAAGTATCCATATAAATCAGAAGCCAAGACCGGTTTCTAGAGTGACCTAGTCATAGTGCTGTAACTACTGTGATTTAAGGACAAAAATACATGAGTTCTGAAGGAAATAGTATCTTTTACTACATGGTGTGTAATTGGATAAAGCTTGCAAACTTCAGGCAGCAGGAACCTTTCTTCAGTCCTGTAAAGCTAGGATTCATCCCGTTTGACCTGAGCTGGCTACAGGTTGGCTATCCTGTCTAAACAGGTCACCCAGGATTTCTCTGCAGCCAGTGGAGAACATGTCTAGATACCAATCCATCCCAAACAAAGGTTTCCAAGAACAGTAGGACGAATCATTCTCTGTTTCTATGTTGTTGTTGAAAAAGCCCACATAACTAGTTTAGATTAAATACATTGGTTTCATCTGACCAAATGCATGTGTCCATCCCAGCTACCTGTCTATATAACTAATGAAGACATTCATGTTGTAGGCTAACATGCCACAAAGTAGACATCTAAACTCAGATGTCTCATGGCCTAAACATACTTATTTCTATCCAGCCTGGCCTACATCAGCAGCTCAGCTGCTGGCTAGCTCAGATGGCTAGATTCAGTCCCATAATCCTAGGAGCCTAGTGCTTTTTTGGGCACTGTGGGTTATCATGTCTGGCCACCAGCTACCATCCCAGAAGGATGCAGGTCTGGAGTCACTCCCTTAGCACCACTGCATATCATGGGAGCTTAGGGAGTGAGATCACATGAACCCTACACAAATGACACCCAACATTACCTAAGGTGAACCCCTCCATCTTCTACCTTGTTAATGGCTCAGTGGGGTGCAGCAGATCCCCTTCTAACTGCCAGATAAAGCAAAAAGCAAAAACAAGTGGTAAAGGCCAGGCATTTATGCACCTAATAGGATTTCTTAATAAACCTAGGCAGCTAACTTCCACTGCTCCCACTTTCAGCAGAGATCAGGCATGGATCATTTCAGAGCAAAGTAGTGTATCTTCCCAAAAAAGAAAGAACCTGTGAAAAGCATGTATTGACTTAGAAGCTGCTATGCAGACTGAGCTACGGCAGTGTGAGCCTCTCTGTAATCCATTACGGTTGTGCAAAATGTAATAAAACTACTACAAGGTGCTCTAATTCCATTTACTAATAATCATAAAAAGTATTTGAGATGTGTCTGATGAACCATTTAAAAGATAGCATTTTCCAAAGGTGATTTGTAGTCCAAAGAAAACCCTTTAGTACCACATAAATTAGATTTTATGTACAACAATATTTAAAACCATTGCAAAGGAGGTGTTTTTGTTGTTTTATAGTCACTGTTCAGTCTTCACTGAATAATTCGTTTGAAGAAAAAAATGCTTGGCTTCTGAGTTCTTCCCAATGAATCACAGAGCAGGAGTAATATCATCATTTGTCATTTTTTATCTGCAGATGCCATTGTGTTCAGCGTAGCTCTACCCAGTTAATCTGCACAGCTTCTGATGAATTGCATTTAGTAAAATACACAAAATTATTTTGCACTTAACTAACACCCAGAGCAGCTCCACTGACACATCAACTCCTACATGCTGCAAACACACAAATGCTTTGCTTTTCCAGAAATGGAGGCTGGGTGTGCCAGAGAAATACATGGATAAATAAATCAACTGTTAATTGATCTGCTGTAGCATTGAGATCAGCTAGTTTGCTAGGTTAAAAGTGACTGCCACATTTTTATTTTTGTTTTACCATGAGCTTTTGCCATGCAGGCACTCCCAGCATATGGCTGATCTCACTCCAAAGTAGAAGTGTGGGGTGGTTTTTTCTTTACACATATGCTTTATGCCATCTTTGATCTGACATTTCTACAAAAAGAGTCTCCTTAAAGGTACAATTTCCTCTGCTTCCGTTTCCTCCAGGAGAGCAGGAGTTTCCTGCTAGCTCCTATGAAGTTCAGGCTGTCTGTCACACTAAAATTTTCCATTACATTGAAATACTGAGGATGTGTCCACTCCTTTCACCTGGAACGGCCTTGCAGAGCAAAGCAGACACCAAGCATACTCCCTTGCACCCACGCCAGGCTGACCCCAGGCTTGCCTTAACCTCTTCTCCTACAGCCCACCCAAGCATTCCAGTGAGAAGCAAGTTTTCTTCTCCCATATACAGAATTTTGCACCCACTTTCCATTTGCCCTCAAAGCCAGACTATGCTTCTGGTTGGGGGTGGAAAACTATTCAGTGCCATATGTTTTAAATATTGAGTCACAAAGAAGTCAGGCTTTTCATTTGTCCACCAGAGTAAACAACATTTGAAAAAACAATCCATAAGACACAGCGAAATAGAAAACCTGTCCCTCTCCAGGATTTCTGGGCATCCAGAAAGTTTTCAGCAAACCACTGTCTCACCATCAAAAGTCTCACGGAAGCAGCAGCACTGGCTAACGCTGCCAGTGATGTGTGGGGTATGTTAAAACAAGAACAGATTCACACAAGATGCCTCTGCCACCTCCATTCAACTTTCCCCACCTACAGCTTGTGCTTGCAAAAGAAGAACAAGACAAGAAAGCTGGAAATCTGAGAAGCACTGGGCTGCCATATATTTTTTTTGAAGTATGTACCAAGACCTATGTTATCATCAGCTTTTGTTCCTTTTTCACCTTGGCAGCACAAAGTAAATGCCTTATCTCTAAACATCTTCCTCATCCCTGCAAAGAGAGTCTCTGAGGTCAGCTCTAACAGCAGCCAGAGAAGGAGGAAACATTGGAAATTAAACACCTCTCAATTCAGTGGATTTAGTGAGTTTACACACTTAGTTTCCAGCAGACAAAGAAGCGCCTAACATGTGAATATGCCTGTCCCTTTTAGCTTATTAAGGAGCAGCTTCCCATCTGAAGCTGCATATCATTAACTGGGTATGGCATACAGAGGATCACCAGTCTACCACAGACTGACAGTGCTGGGATGAAACATGGAAATTTTGACAATCCCCCACCAAACAGGTGTTTGGGAAAGGAGGGAAAAAGAGACAACAATTTTGCACTTAGAGAAAATTCTTAAATTACTTATTTTTTAAACGTAAATTTATGTGACATCAAAGAAATCATCATTTTCCTTTACAGCTTACACATAAAAAAATGACTGTGGAAAAATCTCCTTTCATGCCATGCTGGCCAACAAAGATGTTACTAACTCCAGCTTAAGGATTTGCCTCTGCGGTAAAGTTAGATCACTATAATGCACCACGTAATTCTCAGTTTCTTAGAATTATACTCATATACTCCATAGACACTCCTACTCTAGTGTAACATCGCCTTTTTCCAGCTTGTCTTTTCATTTCAACCAGTTTAATCTGTGCTGAAAAAATTTATTTTCACTACAACAGAGGAGGATCTACAAGGGAGTTATGTGCCCATGGTCACACTTTCATGATATGCAAGAGTCTTAGCCACACTCCTGGAGATCACTTCTGCCTGGTATTGAATAACCACCATCCCAAGGAGAGTTTGGGTAACACTTACATGACTAAATCCAGGGCAACTAGACAGGCCAGCAGTTCAGCAGACTCAGGTCCCACTTCTTCCATCTCAGACACCAAATAAGCAGTTGTGCCATTCAAATCTCTGCGGACCACTTTCCCTTCCCCTATATACACTACCTGCTCTGCACTGCCCATGTATTTCCACCTTCCCAATGAAAGAATAAACTTTTAAAAAACTTCACCAGTTCACTGCAGTGCTAGCAGGAGTGAGAGGGTCAGCAGAGCAACTGGTGCTCCTGGTTTCTCTGGCCCCTACTTAATGCACTCATACACTTGGGGCAGACTTTAAATGCACCAAACGCAGTCACACAGGAAACTCACTCATATTTCACTGCAATCAGAGCAGCTGATTTATGCCACTCAAGTGGGACTTGGTCCTGTAACCTGAGCAAGGCAAACCCATATTCAGGAAATCCCACCTGCTCTCACTCCACAAAAACTCAAAGAGACTTTAGTCATGGGCACTGTTGGCACAGCAGACCAACAGCAACCACCAACCAATGCTTCAGTGAAGGTTTTGGCTGGTTGAGCTCCATGCACCACAAACTATAAAAACAGAAAAAGGCAGCAGGGGAAAGGTTTCCATCTTTCCCACTTTGATGTTACCTCTACTGCTGTCAGTACAGTTCCTATGGTTTTCAGTCTCCAGGCAGCAAAACCATGAAAAGAGCCATAAATCCTGAGTTTCTGACTCACACCTAACACAAAACCTTTGGAGTCATCCATCTCACCTGCTTTTCAACCTGCTGCATCAGCACTTCTGGCCACTGCATTCACACTTTCGGTAGTCATTCTGTCCTAGCACAACAGAGATCACGTTGCACAGCTTAAGCTAAAAGAAATGAAGAAACTCTTATTCCAAAACCAGAGTTACCAACATAAAACTAGAGCATGCATCTAAAATCTCCCAGCATAGACCACACTTTGCATTACAGTTTGGTGTGACAAGAAAGATGCTTAAACTAAGAGATCAAAATCAGGGCTAGGAGGCAGCTGCCACTTATTCCAAATCAATGGGGAAGACTGAACAGCTGCAGGTGCTTTTGACTGCTATAGGTGTAAAGCATGTGCTAGAACATTGAGTAAGCTGATACAGTCTGAAGTGAAGTCTTGAAAGTTTGTATTTTACCTAATTTTTTGTGTAATTACAAATGTACCAGTTTACTTTGGCTTAAGTATATTTCTGCAGCATTAAGCAGTATTTTTCTCCACTGGGCAAATGCTCCCAGTATAAAACTTCTGTCAGCCAACAGGGAAAAAAGTTGGACTTCAAATCTTCAAGGTTTTTGTGAAAACAGGAGGAAGAAAACCTAGAAAATCTAATGGGAAATTGCCTAGAGGGGAGAATTTTCAACTACAGTTCTTTGCATCCCTTCTTTAGTCATCAGTCTTGAAAAATTCAAATGCCCTATCAAAAGCAGAGGCTACATTTTCAGCTTTACCCCTTCAGCGAGGTACTATTGGTGAGTGCTGAAGTGCAACGTATGGTGTGACACAGCAGACACCACACCACTGCCCAGAGAGAGCGTCTACAGCTTGGATTTACCATTTGGACTGCCAGCACCCACATGCAGAATAACCTTTCCAGGGTAGTTTCATCCAGACAGAGAAGATAAAGTAACATGTGACTGACATGGATACTCAGAAAGCTGTCATACCATGCACTTACCAGTGGAAAACTTGCTGATCATGTCCTTATGCATTATTTGTTGAAGTTTTCTGCCAGATTGTCCTGGGTTTGCGGGGATAAAATTTATAGAATCACTTTTCTGTTACATTTTGCTTCAGTTTGTGGCCAGCCATGGTATGGTGATCAAGGCCATTAGCAGTTAAATCCAGGGCACCTGACCCAGGCTGGCCCACAGGTGTATTCTGTAACATTAACATCACATTCACTGTAAATAGGAAAGCTTGTTGGGGAGGGGTTGGGCTCTTTGCTTTGCTTTCTTTTCCCCTTCCTTTTTCTCCTTCTTCTCTTTTTTCAATGGTTGTGATCCCTGGAGGAACTTGCCACCACTCTGTAGCTAAGTATAATTTTGTGTCTTTTGTATTAGTATTGATATGGTTTTCCTTATTTTATTAAATCTGTTTCAATTTCAACCCATGAGTCTCCCTCCTTTTCCTAATTCCCGTTCTTGGTTGGGGAAGGGACATTGGGTGAGAGAACAACTGCTTATTGTTTAGCCCTGGGTGCGGGCTAAATGAAGACATAGATACAATTTCCAAAAGATGTGGAACAAGGCAAAACGAGCCTCAGTTCTTATCAGAATCGAGCCAGTAATTCTTGGCTGGTTTTTAACCCAGTCAAAACACCTGCTGCTTTGCCTAAGGAATACAGGACAACAGGGGTAGGAAAGGTTTAAAAATGCCATTTAATTTATCCCCCTTTCTCAAGGCAGGACTGATTACTGTAAGTTAAACATACACGTCCTCCCCATCACAAGCAATGTGAACAAGACAGCATCACCAAGAGAAGCGTGTCATTCTTGAGGCATGAAAAAGATGTCAGACGCATCCCTGGAGGAATATCACAAACCAGGCTGAGCTTGGCAGCCAAATTCCCGCAAAGGAAACTCTCACATCTGTGTCCATTCCACTGACTTTAGTGAAATCCCAGGCAGATGTAAACCCATACGGAACAGACTGCAGGACCAAGATGCTGTTTACATGGAAAACCTGTCAATATTAAACAATTTTATCTGCAGCTGTCAGCTAAATCTCATTTGAGAGAACATGCCCTGCCAACAAATGCAGGCTATGTGTTTGTGAAAGGCAGGACTAGTACATTTTCAACGCTGCTCCATACTTCTAAATGTGAGTGCTAACGTTTCTAGCATATTACCTTCCAAATGTTGCGGCACGACATGCTTTATAGGAACTAATGAATCACATAGTAAAAACTAATTGCAACTTACATACTGTTGTGAACAGAGTTTTGCAACATAAAAGCAATCAGCCAGCAATTAAAATGCTAATATGAGGCTGAACCTCATATGACAGTTTGCCAAAATCTAGTGCAATACATTGCTTCCTGGAGAATTCTGAACAGATGGAATTTAGTTAGTAGGTAGTCATTTCATCAAGCTTATACACCTTACCGTGCTGGAGAAGATCCCCACCATGATGAATTACATATTTCCAGTGTTAGAAATGATGGTAAAAGATCTGCCTAACATGATATATTTTCTTCTTTTGACTGTCTTTTTCTATTCACATGTAAATGATTGATTGATTAACAAACTCTTAGCAAGTCAGAAAAGAGTGGTACATAGCAGATGCTCTTTCCAAACACAGACGTCTTGAATTTCTTTTTGTTGTTTTAAACTGCAAGTTTTGAAGATGACCTCAAATAAATTAATATAGGTGGAATCCCAATGTGGTGGTGGTCATCATCAAACCTACTTTTGTTTTTAATTATAAAAGCTCCTTTTCACAGATTCACTAATGCAAGATTGTGAATTGAATTAAACAATTACATTTTAATTGAGTTCACCTTCCCCACATCCTCTTTTTCTTCATTACGGTCCTAATACTACGACAATTGAAATACATTAATTAATTCAAGTGGGGAATTATTAATTTTCAACATCATCAGCCTTGGAGAAATTACCAGCGGTCCTGGAATAAAGCTCCTAGGAAGATGAGCTACAGACTGTGCCCTGTATCCAGTTCTAGCAGCAGTCATATAAGTCTTTGTTTTCCCTGAGGACAAGAAATGTCTCAGCAAGGTATGATCCTGGGAAGTCAGTGACTTATTCTTCAGCAAGCCTCATTCATTGCAGGTTCGTCTTTAAGTTTGTTCAATCATTGTTGGCAGCAACACTGGAAAAGCATGGACAAGCTATAAATGGAATTAGTAACCCCTTTGTACTAACTCATCTGCAAACAGGAGCCAGGGAAGGAGACCAGAGTAGGCACTGGGAACTTGGCTGTGTGTACGTGGTGATGTCACCCCAAGTCCTATCAGCTGAACATAGGACATGGGAAGTTAACGAGGGACCCAAGAACGTCCCAGGTCTCACCTGCTTGGATGAAGGTGTCTTTCAGCCATGGGAAATCTTGAGTAATGCGATCTTGGCTCTCAGGTCCTTGCACCCTCCAAGCACAAGCAAGGCTGAATCACTGCCTGGTCCCAAGACATAGTCAGGCACAGATCAACGCTGATATCAAAAATGGACTGAACTGTTTTCTTCTCATTCATCAGTGTCTTTAATAGCTTTCTTAAGGTGCTCCATTTAAAAATAAAGCTATTTTTTCTCACTTTGCTTACAGTCCCTTTTCCTGTGCAAGGCTCTCTGGGAGAGATCCTGCATGGAAGACCATGTTCCTTGCTTAATAAACAATTCCTTAGCATTTTATCCTTAGCATCTCCAAACACCCACTTTCCTCGTCTCCTCCTCACTCCAGCCTGAGCTCCAGAGCAATATTCAGCTAATGCTCCCACCTAAATCCCAGCAGTAAAACCCCACACTCAGCACACCTTCCACCATCTGCACTCCCCTCCCATGCACCCACCCTAAAAGGATGCACAAAGTGCAGCAACGATCTGAAGCCATAACAGACGCCCAAAATGCAGAAGACATCCCAAAAGGTAAGAAACTCCCCTCTGCCTGCTCCGAAGGATGGCAGAGCTCCTAAATGAGAGGACATGAGCTGGGGTTTGCTGCCGTGTTTCACTGCTGCAGCTCTACCAGCATGACAGAACAGAAGGTGTCATTTTGAGCCTACTTTAAATTTATGAAGTAGTAAACCTATTGCTCAGGGTAGCAAAAGGTGAATCGCCATTAAAGGAGTGACCTGGACTCTGAAAGAGGCCTGTCAACAGAGGAGTTGGAAACTTAAAGCATGACTTCCCAAATTATCGCTCTGAGATTGCTTTGGAAGAAAATTGCCAGGAGGAGTGTGGGGGGGCAAAAGCGCATCACACATAAAATTACCTCCCATGACAACAAGGCAGAGCCTCCATTAGCCGGGCTAGGAAAGGAGCAGGTTTCACAAAAACCTCTGTATTCATGGAAGTCATAGAGATTTGCCTCTACCTGTTCCCCCAGGGAACCCAAAAATTGGCAGGAGTGCTTATGATTCAGCATCAAAACAGAAGAGCTCTGGTGTTCACCCTCACAGGCAATGCAGCAGTACAGATGCAACCTGTCTTTCTCAATGAGGGCTTTACATTAAAAAATAAAAGCTGCTCTTCTCTAAGGTCCTCAGTACAGAGGAGAGGAGCAGGACCTTTCTTTCACCACAGTGAGCAGAGGCTGTGGCTGGGTGAAGGATAAGCCCCAAATCGCACGACATCTTGAGTAAACCCCCCAGTGCCATCGTCATTGCATCATTCTGCTGCACTTACAGCATGCCCATAAGGAAACGGGCAGTAAAACTCCAAATCCCTCCTTCCAGACACCAAGATCCCAAGCCCACACATTTAACACTCGCGAATTTATATGTCAGTTGGGGCCTATAACACCACCACCATTTTTAAGTAGTTTATTCATGTTGCAGCAGGTGCAGATGCTCCAGTCTGACCCAATTCTTCACTGTTTTATTAGTAACTGCAGCCTTGACACCCATGTGTTGTATAAAGGGGGAAATGGTTATAAACATCTCTAATCAGTGGAAGCTGGCTGATATTACAAACACATTAATGAACCATGGTTGGTTTGTATCTGCTGAAAATCCACCCCTCATAACGTGTTTCTGTACACATTTATGAGAAGATGTAAGCACGCACATTATCTATTTTTTACCAGTCAGAAATAGCCACAGTGCACATTTGAAGCACAAATACACTGAATTTAAATGTAAGTAAATTAAAGCAAAGCTGATATGTAAGCTGGACATGATAAAAAATGCTACTGTAACACAGCATTAAGCTCTGTTGTTCCCCTCTGATGCCTTGGGATAAATATTGCAATAGGGCTGAAGATCTCATTTCATTGTGCCCTGGGAGGGGATTGGGTTCAGACCGCCTGCTCTGGGAGCCTTAGAAAGAGATTCATTCAATGAGCTCGTAATACTTCGCTTTCATGCAAAGCTTTGAGATAAATGGGAATCTGAGCATACCTGGAGCTCTGCTGTTTTATTATTGTACTTGTGTGTACCACAAAACATCTCAATGAGCAGTGAAAGCAGGAAGTTCTCCTCTGATTAAAAAAAAAACAGTATCCTACACAGAAATAGTATTTTCAAGGAAGGCACCAAAGCAACCAGATAATCAAAACAGCTGTGCATTTTCCAAGTTTACACTTTCTTTTGTTTTATTCTCACATATCTCTAATAGCACAGCAGAGTGAAGGGTGGGAGGAAAAAAGGACTTTTGTGGTTAGCAAGGGGATTGCAATAGGAGCTTAATGATCAGGAAGAACACGGAGAAGACAAAAAGGATTACAGTCATGTCAAACAGAAAAAGTACTAAAAAGCACTTTCTCTTCTAACATAAGGTCAGAGGAGGAATGTGGCATGCTATGGTTCACTCCTTTACGAGTGAGAGATCGAGCAGTAACTCTGCTCATTGCCACTGGAGCAAGCCCCAATTAAGAATATAACTCAGGGAATATCTCACAGCCTGTTCCCTCGCAGGAAAATAGTCATCTGAGATTGCACTAGCAACCGGGGAATTTATTTCAGGAGCCACCCTCCCACCTAGGGCAATAGCTCTCACTGTGGGAGAGAGAAGCTCAAAGTTGTTATTGGGGACTTTCCCTGAGGTGGGGCTCAGCTGCAGGACACTGGCCCTTGACTCCCTGTGCACAGTAGAAGACCCAGGCAGGTGGGGTTTATGGACAACCTACAACACAATGCCTGTGGTACGCAGACATCCTCATGGCCACTTCTCACCATCAGCACTGTGAGAAACCAGTACTGCTCTTCAGCCAAACCAGAGGAGTGGAGCTCCTAGGGCCAGTGACAAAGCCCAACATCTAACAGAGAAACGAGATGAAATGGGAATCAGAAACTTGATTAATGAGTTTGGGACTGGTGCAACCTAGAAAGGGTAATTGCCCAGACCCTCCTCACCTCTGAGATGTATTACAAAAACATAAAGAAATTACACAAATGGATGCTTTTTAATAGGCTTGGGGTCATGCAGCAGATCCTTATGTCTGGATCTTCTCTCATAACATCCCTGACATGGGGCACTACAGCAGCAGTCGCCAGTCACAGAATTTCTTTTTTTCAAGAAGCACTAATGAGATGAGTGGAATTAACAGATACAGAGGCACCATGGTATATTGGCATTGGTAGATAAAGTTTGCTTCTGGTAACCTACAGAGATACAAGCACTGACAAGAAACCTGCTGAAAGAGGAGGATGGAGCTGTGGGCATAACCCAGAGCCCAATTCAGCCATATGAAGGGGCTTCAGAGCAAGAGGCATGAAAGGATGGAGAAGAGGAAAATGGTCAAACCCAGGCACTTTGAAGGATCAACTCAGTGAGAAGTAAACCTTCAGGGGCATTTCTGTGTTGTGGCTACCATCCCCACTTCCAAATAACAGCCCATAAATCACTCAGAAATCACCATCATGGGAGCCAGGGCATATGAAAATAAAGGTAAAAATTAGAAATGGGCAAAAGGAAAGGATGTTAGCTACAAGCAAGTCATTGGCCTTTCCAGAGAAGATAACAAAATCAGGGATAAACAAACAGAGTAGAATGAAGAGAGAGGGGAGGAACAACGATGGTGTGAGAGAAGGAAATGCTGTGCCAGTGTGCAGCTCCCTTCCACACTATAGATGGGTTAGTAAGAGGGAAAAGAGCAGGAACAGAACAAAAGTAGGTCAGGGAGTGAAGGAGTAGAGAAATTTAGGCTATTTGAAAGGGACAGATCTAGGGATTGTGATCTGACAGCAGTGGGATGGGGCGATGGGAGACGATATAATAGTAAGAGGAAAGAAAGGAGCAGGAGAGGAGGTACCCAGGCAGCAGTGGATAGCTTTCACCAGAAAAGTGTTATGAAAATTTTATTAAATAGCTTTGTATGGGCATCTGAGGGTTTACCACAGCTGGGTGGTGGGTGTGGGAGGTTTTTTTACCCTTACTATAAAATGCTGGTGTGTAGATCAAGTTTCCTCAAGCCAGGTCAAGGTGCGCTGGTTAAAGCCACTGTCTGAGTGTCACTGGTCCATTCATGCTCTGGTGGACCCTACGATAGCTGGGAGAGGTGAAGACAGGGAAACACAAAGCAAGCATGTCTTTCGTGCTTGGCAGCAGTCAAGAAAATGAAGTGAGAGATGGGAAGAACTGAGGTCCCCGTGGAGGGTACTGACTTTGTACAAAAATAATGGGCAAAGTCAGAAAGGTGAGATTTGATGAGGACAGAGACGTCAGGTCAGTGAGATGAAGGCTATAATTGAATACGGTGAGGTGGCAGCAGAGGTAATTAGGGCTCAGTAAGCTGCAAAGGGCACAAATTAAATGAGGATAAAACAGAAGTTAAAGCACAAAGACAGTCAGTGTGCTGGGTTTCTTTGCCAACGGCAATCTGGATGATGAAGATCAATTAATTGAATTCAAAGAGCTGGGATGAGCCAGGCCTCCTGGGAAAACAGAGTTTGGGTCGTAAAGAGGAAGAATAGAGCTGGTGAGAGAACACCGGGTGGTACTAAACAAAAGTAATTTGGGCTCAAAAGAAGACAAGAGGGAGCTGCCATGAAAGGAGAAATTAGGAGACAGTGCTGGCAGTGCAGGGAGGAAAACACTGCAAAAATTAAAATTTGAGAAAAGGATCAGAGAGCAGGAAAGCTGAAAGAAGAGAAGAGAGAAGAGCACTAACAGAAGTGGGAAGAATGAGGAACATAAATTTAATCTGTGTTGTTGTCATGTTGCCAGACTGCAGAAGTGGGTAGTTGGAGACCCTAACCAAACCCAGAACCTCTCCTCTAGCGAACAAGCCAACACACCCTCCTGAAGAGCAATTTGTGGAGCAGCACTCCATTCAACACTGTATTTCACCTGCATTCCTCCTCCCTTTGCACTGAAGCCATGAGGCATGTTAAAACTACCAGATTAAAGATACAGTCATCCTTCCTGTTAAACCACAGAAATTATCAACCTGAAAGCTCCACTGGTAATTTTCAGGATTTCCCTCTTCTCTACTCAATCCTACTGGGGGAAGTCTGACTTTGTGGTCAGAAATTCGGCTGCACCAAGCCATTTCCCAACACTTCCCAGGCATGTGGTGTTCTCATATAACAAGATGGACTCCTCTCCTCCACCACGTGGTGCTGGGGGGGCTCTCAGGTTGGTGCTGGAGAAGGTTAAGGGTGGAGTCCCTGCTGGACAGTACGGATCGACTCCCAAAGCAAGTCTGTCTGGGCTCTCTGGTGCTGTGAGAAGGCGTCACGCTTTCAGGGGGCTCTACCTCCATCTTCCCCATCAAAAATACCCAGAGGTCTCTGAAGCCCAAGTTCTGCACTTTGTCAGAACGCACACTAGCAGGAGGTAGCTTTTAGGTGGGTGACACTTGGGTCTTGTGGATGTGATGGACCAGGACCAGAAAGTAAAGGAGTTGTAAACAGATCTGTCCCGGTCCTCACATGGTGGGTCCATTCTTCTCAACTGGGTCTCAGCCCAGCAACCTTCAGCAACTTCTGGGGCTTAACAGACTCTGCATCCCTCAGAGTCTGTAGAAAATGTCTCTTTCCTTCCTTCCCCTCGAAGACTTGGATGTGGGTCTGCTCACTGACTCCCTTCAGATTTTCCTGGTCACCACCTCTTCTACAGCCCTGTTGCATGTCTCCCAGTCTCTGCACACTGCATCCTCACACCAAGGGGATTTTCCCCAGTTAAGTGAGCTCTGCTGCTGGCTGTGAAGGAGCAGCTCCTCCATCACAGGGTCCTCCCCATCCCAAGGCATACCAGCCTGGACAAGGCGATGAGGCTGTCCTTTTCTCTGCTGCTACACGTCCCACACTTTACCTCCTATCCCTAATAATAGAAAAATGCAGGATTAATCCCCAAACTTCTTGAGCTCATGTTAATTAGATTAGCAGCCTAGAAGGATAACATGGTGGTGAGATTTTTTACAATCCTGATTCAAATAAAGATAAAAATAGCCATTTAGAAAGATATTTTACCATGGATATTCACATGCTTCCCTACACTGTCCATCCAAGAGGTGCAGCAAATGAAATTGATTCTAATTCTGCCAAAGACTAATGGTTGATACAGGCCAAATGCAGAAGTGAATTTACCAAGAGAGTGAAATCTGCCAAAGGTGATGGAGATCCTTCCTTTCATTTTAAGGCTCTTGAGAGGACACACAGTAGGTTTGTTTTAAAACCATCTATGTAAGATTACCAGCCACCTCCCCACTGTGAGACTGTAGATAATGCTGATAAAAATATAAATTGCCACTTGAACAGTTTACATCCCAGCCAGTACACAATAAGGATGGAGATAAGGTCAAACAGACCCCTGTTTGTGTTATTTTGAGAAAGGAAACATTGAGTATTACACGTTTGCCTTGTCTGCAGACTAGTTCCCACTGTATCTGACCACCTCCACAAAGCGCTCCTAGATATGCTGGTTGAGAGCTTTATTATTTCTATCAGTACCTGATGTTCATGTTATTATTATTTAATTTTTTATTCAAATGGGCTGATCTATAGCATAAAAACAACATGGCCATGAACTGTTCATTTATTATACGGATCCTGGTAACATGAAAATAGTCAAGAGAGATGATGCTCCCACTAGGCCAGGAGATGTATACATATAGAACATGCAAACCTTGCCCAAAGACTTCCCAAAACCAGGATTTATTTTCTCTTTTTTTCTTTCTTTTTCTATTTTGCAGGCTGGAAACTCTGGCACAGAAAGGATTAAGCATTAAACTATTTGTTTAATGGCTTCAAAGCCTCCTCAGTGAAGATCAGATGAGATAGGAATCCAAGGGAGAATATGGCTAAGATCTGACCTCAGAAACATGTCAAACAGAAACAGACGTTGCCGCTGTTCACTTGGCTGAGAGTGTGCCCACTGTTATAATTTCTGACTCAGCAACTACAGGGTAATAACTGAAATTGTCAGGGCTGGCACTTGCTGCCTCCCCTGGAGAGCAAGAACTGTGATGGAGCCTTTCCATGGACTCCCAGCACAGCCTCATCCCCTATAGTCCAAGCTTGACTCAACGCCAGAGAAGACTTTTGCAACTTTGGTTGCTTTGTGTCCACTATACAGTGGAAAATCTATAGACTGCATCTGTTTTTTCTCTTCAACAACTGGCTTGGGTTTCCAGTACTACTGCGATTAAACTTGTCCAAGTTATGCAAGCAGTCTAATTTATATTCCCAAAACAAAAGACAGAAGTGCTCTGAGTGGAGTCCATATTTTCTGTCTGATTGCTTTTCATTTCACACTTCTTTGTTTTAATTACATTTTAAGATTAAATACAGGGATTGTAGTTAGTTGCACTCAATGGATATTGTACAGATTTAAGGGTTATAGGAAAAGGAAAGGAAAAAAGACAACTAATACCTCATTGTTTACTGTGCTTCCTATAACATGTGCAGTCAAGTGCTGAGTGAGTTTTAATAGAAATCTGGCTTGATTGTGATTAAAGGAAGAATTTGCTGAATGAATTCTTCAGCTCAGAAGTATGGGCTTTTAATTTTTTTACATGTATTCAGCCTAAAAAAAGCTGATTCTGCAAAGCTTTCTTGACCTCTCTGATTGCAACCAATTACAAGATGGATGGCCTGGATTTAAAAGTATCAGTATGCTGCAGCAGCTGGCCAAGTATGTCTTAGACAGCTCAACAAGGAGATGGTGGGGAGGAAGGGGACACATTATGGATTTTATGATTCCTTCATTAAGGCAGTAAAAATCCTGCTTGGCTAGACAACAATAACAAAAACAAAGCTAGCACTTACTTGCTTATGTATTATTTAATTAATATAATTATTAATTATTTAAAAGCTGTTCCTTTTCTTTATTCTCATTCTCAACAGCACTGAGAAAGATTTGCACACAACCAATACAGTACCAACAGTCCCCCAGCTCCCTTTTGGTTTCCCTTCTTGTAAGGCTTCAAGAGAGATGCTACCCAGAGCAGCCAGTAATATTGCAAATGGTGTTTCCACAGCTGAACTGGTGAGGAGCAGAGTGACTCACAGTACGTAGAATGGCTGAGGGAATTTGTAATGTTATACTGAACCTTGCACAGCTCTTAGATTAGAGTTTATACATAATCTTTGCTATGTTGCTATGAAAAACCCAGTATCTGTGGCTAGTAGAACAGATTTCAAAGCTCCAGAGGATGACAGGGTGATACTCAAGAGGAAGCAACAATTTCCCAATGTTCAGATCTTGTCTTGAGGTCCAACGGATGTTATGCTAGTGGTTACACAGTGAGCTTTCTGACCTCAGCTTTTTAAAAAGAAAGCCCTGTGAAATTCCGTGCAAAGCAAGCAGTCTGTCCCAGAAACGTGTCATGATGTAATCTTTAACTGCACCTTCACACAGTTTTTTCCATGTATGTCTCATTAAATGATGCACAAACAGGGAGAGATATGGCTGTAATTTCCTAAGTTTTTTACATCTGGATTTGCAATCTTAAAAATTTCTGACATGTCTTCCATGTTAGGAAATAGATATAATAAATCACAGTGTCTTCTTAGAATCATAGAATCATAGAATTGTTTTGGTTGGAAAAGACCTTTAAGATCATCAAGTCCAACCGTTAACCCAGCACTGCCAAGTCCACCACTAAACCATGTCCCTAAGCACCACATCTACACTACATCTTGCTCTAAGTTCTCTTTAGGCATAGAGATATTGAACAATGGGAGTTAAATAAACTAATTAACATACAAAATCCATGAGAATCTAAATCAAGAAGAGGAGTAATACCAACAGCTCTTCCTGTCCAAACCTTTGCTGACTGCGAAATAATTTCTCTGACAACAAACACATTTGCATTTCTAAGAGCATGAACCTGTTTATAGCTAACTGAGCATTAGCATCACTGACCATGAAGGCCAGCAGTCTGTAAGCATCAGGCACCTCGAGGATGCTGAGAGTTCTCCAAACAAATTGAAATATCAATAGCTTATGTGATGAGGCCCTCACTGAAAAACCTAATGAGAGTGTTTAGTCAGATGCGCTTCATTGGCTTGATGGAGTATATCTCCTTTGACTGTCAAAGGAGTACAGGCTACTAGCTGTGCCATAAACCTGTCCACTTAGCTACGTGAACCCAACCACAGACAGCAAGTGACTTCTTGATTGCTGTGGAGGTGGCTAACTCCTTTCCCCTTTTGAACTCCAATGAACAGTTGATGGTGTAAAATGGCAACTTTGCAGCTGACAAGGGAAAAGAAATATCAGGACAAAATATATAATTATATTATCCTAGAAGAAGAAGTTTTATAAAGAATATGGTGCACTAAACAGGAAAGAGAATAAAAGGATTTTTTTTTACTCCATCCTATTCAGGTTCTCATACCACCCTTATTTCTCAAAATCTGAGTGTCAACCCTCTAATATATTTAGGCAACTTTCATGAATGGAAATTTGGGCTGAAGAGCCTTCCAGGCAAAAATTAAGTGATGGGGCCATTCTCTGGGGCCCTGGCAGGGTCCCCAGATGACAGACTTGTGATGCCTTGTTCTGCAGTGCTTGGAGGAGTGGACACTCTTTACTTTCTACTCTCTGTAGAAAGAAAGTTTAGTCATTTAGGGTGATTGCAGTTCTTTAGTCTCATGCCCACAAGAGAGAGGCACAGAATTCAACAGGCAGTTGTAACCTTCCTCCACATTTTTTATTCTGTACTAGCCCAGTATAATCTTACAGAACTATAATTTTTAATCAGTTCTATAGTTTTTAGAGACACTCCTACAGAACACTACTGACTCCCAGTTCAGAGTGAGTGATGGGAGTAAAGAGTGCCACTGCTGAAAGTAGCACTCTCCACATCTCAGCCTTAAAAACAGACACAGAGAAAATGAGATCTCTGACATCTCATCTATCCCTTATTAGCAATCATAGAGCCAAGGCAGCCTGTCTATATGCTCTTGTACTAAAGAGTTAAGTTTCCTAAAATTACCTTCTTCTACTTGCTGCTTCTTCCACCTGAAAACTGTTTCCCAGCACTAAACCAAGTAGGAAGGTGCAATTCCACTTTACAAATGGCAAAACAGAAGGACCTTTCCACCTCTCACCCAAAGATCTTTCACAGATGAGGTCTTCCAGAACACTTACTCAACCAGATCTAATGAATGGTGTGACTCATAGCTAATGAAGTTATATTGGCATTACAAAATAACAGAGCTGAGCAAATTTAACAAAAAAAAAAGAGAGAGAGAGGTGGTAGAACAGGCATCAGCTTTGCAAAGCCTGAAAGGTTTCATGGTATTTTAAAGGCCTTTTTTTTTGTTGAAATTACAAGGAAAGCCAGCCAATTTCAGACAAAATCCCCATTTATGTAAAGTTTACAACTCTCCTTACTAGAACCACGTATTCCATTAAACCAAGCACACAAAGAGCTCCCAGTGGATAGACTTCAGCCTAGTTTTGACCCAGGTCCCAGCGTCATTGATGGATTATTTTAGCCCTCCACCCTTAGATTTTCAACAGGGCACATGCAAAGGGAAACTTCTTCTCCAAACATTACCTCACTGCAGAAAGGTATATAGTACTCAACTGCAGTGAGGAACATGCTCCTGCAGGTTCTGTGTTATGCATTTAAAATACAAACAGTGCTTAAACGAATGGACTCAAGTTAATTAAATCAATAGCTCAAGCAAATTACTTTTTCAAGTGTAAGTTTTAGTAAGCTTTATTTTACTTTACCGAGAGTCTATTACCAGGATAAGGAAGTAGGTAAAGTAGTGAGCTAAACACAAAGCACAGAGCCTTCTGGGAATTTTTCTGTTTTCCCAATATGCTAGTACTAATCCTATTACTCAATTAAGTGGTTTATACAGTGTCATCTCCTTGTTTACATAAACTAATATAAAACAAGATCACTAATGAGATGCATTGCACTTAAGACTTTTATTTATACAAGAAGAGGAAAAGGAAAAGAAAAGAAAAAGGAAAGGAAAAGGAAAAGGAAAAGGAAAAGGAAAAGGAAAAGGAAAAGGAAAAGGAAAAGGAAAAGGAAAAGGAAAAGGAAAAGGGAAAGGGAAAGGGAAAGGAAAAGGAAAAGAAAAGGAAAAGGGAGAGGGAGAGGGAGAGGGAGAGGAGAGGAAAAAAGAAAAGAGAAAAGAGAAAAAAGAAAAGAAAGAGAAAAGAAAAGAAAGAGAAAAGAAAAGAAAGAGAAAAGAAAAGAAAAGAAGAGAAAAGAGAAGAAAAGAAAAGAGAAGAGAAAAGAGGAGAAAAGAGGAGAAGAGAAGAGAGAAAAGAAAGAAAAGAAAAGAGGAAAAGAAAAGAAAAGAAAAGAAAAGAAAAGAAAAGAAAAGAAAAGAAAAGAAAAGAAAAGAAAAGAAAAGAAAAGAAAAGAAAAGAAAAGAAAAGAAAAGAAAAGAAAAGAAAAGAAAAGAAAAGAAAAGAAAAGAAAAGAAAAGAAAAGAAAAAAGAAAAGAAAAAAGAAAAGAAGAGAAAAGAAGAGAAAAGAAGAGAAAAGAAGAGAAGAGAAGAGAAGAGAAGAGAAGAGAAGAGAAAAGAAAAGAAAAGAAAAGAAAAGAAAAGAAAAGAAAAGAAAAGAAAAGAAAAGAAAAGAAAAGAAAAGAAAAGAAAAGAAAAGAAAAGAAAAGAAAAGAAAAGAAAAGAAAAGAAAAGAAACCCCACCAGAGTCAGAGTATTAATAGCTGGTTTTATTAACACTATGTAGCCACATGAGTACAGCATTTTAGCTTATCTCGGCAAAATGACTGAGTTTTCACCTCTTTCCTGCTGTCTCAACAAGAGGTATAGATTAAACTCATATTCCCTATAGGTCCCTCTCAGCAGGGTCATGGACAGCTCCCCCAGGAAGAAGGAGGAAGCCACCCTTTCAGATGTGACTGACTAAGCGAGAAGTGCAGACCCCATACTTGTGGGAAAGAGTGGGGCTACCAGGCACCAAGACTTTGGATGTCTATAGTGAAGGTCTTTAAAGCTGATCTCATCACTCTGGTGTCTTTGCATACTTTAATGGACATGGTTCATCTGATCCATTCTGGACATCTGCTTCATTGTAGATACCACTGAAGATGAAGAGAGTGTAAGTATAAGAAGATCCATCAAGTGTGTAGGTGGTGCAGCCACTCAAAGACCCAGAGGCCAAAGAAACCCAGGGACAGGGCTGAGAAGCAGGAATACTGAGGCTGAGAGGAGAGGAAGCCCCACTTAATTCTTCTCAGCAGATCAGTCGTTGTGCAATGATCATAGGGACTCATGTAAGTAAGCATCAAGGAAAGATATATTAATGAATGAATGGCCATCACACTTCAGACATTCATCATGATTCCCATCATGCTTAAATCCAGTTAGCAGGACAGACTTCACTGCATCTCTTGTAGCATTTAGTACATATGTGGATTGCATGTTCTTGTACTCATCAAATGTAGCTTCTCTCCCCAGTTGTGCACCCTTCAGAATAAAGTGGAGGTTAACCTGAAGAGAGGGATTGAGAATACATAGCTGTGGGGGACTGGAGGGAGAATTAAAACAGTCAGTACTAGCCTTTCTGCAAGACATTTGGTGGCCAGCCAAATTTGAGTGGAAGGCATTTCTTGAGGCTGGTGAATATTTCCTTTGAAATTACCTGCTCACGTTAACTGCTGTAAATTTATCAGCCACACACTTCTTCTCAGAAGATAAAACAGGGAAAATACATTGCCTTGATAGATGATTGCTTTCTTGATTTAAAGTAAGGAGTCACACAACTTTTTATTTCACAGTTCTCAGTCCTAAATCCCACTTAGGAGTTTTGACTTTGTAATCAAGCTGTGTGGGTATAGGCAGTGAGCATGCATTTAGATGTTCTTCAATCTCCAAGCAACAACCTCACAAAGTATTGCAAAAGTGTCCACTGCTCAAGGAAAGAGCAGGGGTCAGGCAAGCTCTCCATATGCAAGACTGACTCTGAATGGGACTGGCTGACAATTCAGTCCCCACTCCCTCTGCCAACCAGCCCCAATAATCCTGTCCACAAGAATGATGAGCATTCTGTCAGCATCATCTCCTGTTGCAATACCACTTGCATTTAGGTCACTTGCTGAATGTATTGTTGGTGCTATATTCATTTATTTTGGATCCTCTGGAATGTAGGAGGTGGGAAAAACTACAGTCCTGTGAAAAACCTCCCTATGGCTGAGAAACTGATGGCAGCAGTACCATCCTCTTTAGCATGAGAGCCACAAGAGTCTACCAAGAGTTCTGGGAAGGGTGGATAGCATAAGAGTTTGCTGGAAATCCTGAGCAGAACAAGAAAGTTGGTTTTCCAGAAGTGAGGAACAGAAGGATGAAAACGAATTTGAAATGGGTAGCTGGGTCTCTGAATTTAATACAGAAAACACTAGGGGTAAGGGCAAAAGTGAAATACAGATGTGCTGAGCTGCGAACCTATGGGGTTAAGGGGCAGGGTGAGGGGAGATGGATTTGGTAACCATGAAAGAAGCTGAAGGTCACAAGAGATTTTGTTGAGGGAAGCAGTAAATCTAGACTGTCTGCGTGACTGCTTGGGCTGGAGCACTAACGAAAAATAAACCAGACACATTAGCACTTAAGAAAGGGACCCCAAAATCATAACATTCCTCTGGTACAAAAACTCCCAAACTCCCCAGTAAAATTCTTTCCTGGAATGGGAGGCAGAAGGGCAGGTAACAGTGGAAAGAGGGAGATTTCTTAAATAACTATGACAACGTAAGAGCTAATTTCTTCCCCAACTGCAGAAAAACAAGTCCACAATGCGGGGAAGGAAATTGGTCAGCCATCCAGAGTACTCACCCATCCTTATTTCTTCTCTTCTGTGTTCTTCTGTATTTTCTGAGCAGCAATATATGAAATGGCTCATGTAAATAAAGTGCAAGCACTTAACTGCAATAGCCTCCAAGTCTAGTTAGCGTCACTCGTGATATGCGGCAGTGACTTTGGCAGAAACTCAGATCATTAACAAAATTTAACCCCCTACTACAGAATGCCTTTGGGCTCTCAGCAGTCATCACCATCCAATGCTGGCTGTTTGCCTGTCAATAATTAAAATGCAATCTAAGAAATAATGGGAAATTACTACTTCTGGATGGTCTCCTGATAGCTGAGCAGGAGTTGCCTTGTTCTGAGCTGTAGGAGCTTTCAGGCAGCTGCTACCCTTGAGTGAGGAAACGGTGAGGTTTGGAAAAAGAGCTGCAGACAAGGAGAGGAGGCACCGCTCCTGTGGACAGGTTTTTCTTTCTACCTGATGATCTTCAAAGCCTTCCCTGAGGTTTGGTAACTTTGTGACCCATTTCACTGGTTAAGTGGTTCCTCAGGGCCAAGTGTACCCATGTGTTTACGTGCCATTGCCCCAGTGAGCAGTGTTTTATTAGAGCACTCAGGTAACTGGAGATAACAGCCTCAATAGCTACAACTCAAACATAACCTGAGCTATGGGCTCAGGGCTGGGTACAGCATAACGTTGACTAAGGGGATTTATAACGAGCCTCTGGAGAAATGGGAAGGGAGTTGTGCTGGCTCCCAGGAGAGGGAGGGACTCCCTCTTCATCCCACCTGGATGTGACTGAGAGTGATTTCCCTCCAGGGAGGAGGGATAGGGCACAGGCTGAGTTGTGGTGGGGGAATCTCAGCAGCAGCCAAGCAAGTGGAGGGGGCTGAGTTTAGTCTTCATTAATGTGCAGACTTCCTCAAAGTAAGGACTGGTGAAAGCCCTTGCTCACACTTCCTTGTATTATGTTAAATGACACCTCTTCCTTTTCATCTGTATTTACACTGCTCGAATGTCAGGCTGTCATGGAGACAAACTGTGCACATTTGGTGCTTAACTTTTCTTCATAAATCTTGCTGTACGACCCTTATTATTATCTGTGCTTTAATTCTGTGCAGTCCATCAGTGTGTCCCAGTTATGACCTGCCCACGGAGACCAGAAAATTCAAGGCACACCAGCTCTGGCAGAGTGGAAGCAATGTCTTCTTGTCCCACGGCTCCCTGCCACAACACTCATGCTCTCACTCCCACTCCTTCCTACTACTCCTTATGTGCTTGGTCATTCCACTGAATCTGTGGTTTGTGCCAGGTTTTTCTTCTCTAAATTGCCTCTCATTTCATTTTTCTCTATCCCATTTTTCGATCTCCCCAATTTGCTGTCTCAAAAGTTTTGTACAGGGGTGTAAAATGTCACTGCTCTCTGGGACAGGTGCACAACTGTGTGTCCCTCCCTCCCTGGGAGGACACAGCACTTACCTGCCCCTCTTGTGAATCTCTCGCGCCCAAATTTGGTGCCATCAGGCACCATAAATGCTTTGGTAAATTTTTTTGTGGGGGAAGGAGGAAGACCTACATGACTTGTTTGGGCTGTTCCTACTGTAAGACGCCTTGTCCTGCTGCTGCCACAGTGCCACTGTCCAGCATGGTGTCATTAGGTCTAAGCACTTTAAAATTCTGTATTAAACTCCTACTACAGACTTACTTAACACATGACTAAGGAACTAAAAGGAAAATGCTGCAACAAGCATTTTTTTCCACTAAAGCCTCTATACAGAAAAAATTGATACGATGTCAAGTTTTTCCTTTAACCGATTTATCTTCCCTGCACAGTTAATAGTAAGATCATCTTGAATAACTAATCCACAGCCCTAAAGCAGAAGCTATCATTTATTTTAGCATTTGCATTTAAACAAAATGATATTAAAACTCAGAAGGACATGATATGTAATCCAATAACCCAAGGTAATGTAATTCTAGTCCATGTAGCAATCATTTCCACAAATAATCTGACCATATATGATGAGCACAATTTATAGCAAGTTTTATTGTATTTACTGTTATGATATGACTAAAGTCAGTAATGAAAAGAATAAATGCTCTTGGCTTTAAAGAACTGATTAGGTGAACCTCAGGCATTCACTGGCAAAAATTTCATTTGCTTTAGTACATCAGCTTTGTTATATCATCAAGGCTTCTGATTTTTACTGAAACACCAATGTGTGTCATCTTTGACAGCTATTTGAGGGAATTCACTACCAAAGTTTATTTATTAGTGAAATACAATCCCTGGTAGGTCAAACAGGACTATCTTTACTCTTATACAATGTCAGATCAGTATCTCAATTCCCAGAGAGCCAGTCAATCCCATCTAGTCTTTAATTGTCTCTAAATTTAACCACTGAAGACCTCCAGCTCTGGACTCTTCCTGCAGAAATGGCTTTTTATCAGTGTGGTAGGTCTGTCTAGGGATGACTTACCTTACTGACCCCAGCCTGATGAGAGCACCAGACTTTTTAACATAAATTTAGAGTATGGCTACTGACTTCAGCACCGTGATCTGTGTTTGTGAAGGTAAGAGAATAAACCACCAAAAAAAAAAGTATACATATAAGGAAAGCACAGAGTGCTGGTAGTAAAGAGAGTATATTGTCTGCTTGCTCTTTTGTTCGACATTTTTCCTATGCAACCTTTATTGGCTATGCCAAACAGGCTTGGATGAACTTTTGATCTGACCTTATATGGTCATTCTCATGTTCTTAGGAATTGCTCATTCAGTCAAGTTTATAGTAGAAGCTATTTCACCCCCCTTCAGACTGACAGTCAGCACGGTTTTCCTCATATTACATGGACAAGCTAACAAACCAAAAAGTTATAAATTGAGTATTTTTTTCTTTTTCAGAAAGCTCTTCTCTACATAAGGCAGCCATTTACACACAAAGTGATTGAGGTGTTGGGTAAGCTCTCCAGGGACCTTCATCTAGTACAGGGCAGCATGAAGTCTGCAAGACATTGATAATCTGTAGGATGTTTTCAAGCACCTTCCATAAAATGCTTTTCATCAGAAGACTGCCATTGGCTGAATGGGTTTTGGGTCAGGCATCGGTATATGTGAAAGGTTTCACTCATCTTCTGCATTAACCACCAGGAGGGAAAGACATCAAACTCTTCTTTCCCTGGAAACACAAATCCTGCACACACAACCTCTGTAACTGTGTGCTGGCAGCCTTTGCAGCAATGAGGAAAATTAACACATCAGTAATGTGCCAACCACTGAAGGCAACTGGCCTTGGCTGCCCCAAGGGGACCCCAAAACAAGCCGCTTATCATATACCCATGCCTGAGCTGGGCACGGTTGAGGGACAAGCTGAGGAAGACAAAAATCACCAATCCCATCCTCCTTCAACTGTCCATCCAATAAAGTTTCTCTCTAACTATTAATGCTTGGAAAAATTATGCTAACTTAATATGACAGTCAAGCGGGACTTGTCAAGTAGCCTCAATGACAAGAACGTTACCTGTGAATACTGCAGGAGCTGCTACCTACATTGAACAGATAATAGCTGCATCATGTGCCTAGTAGCTGAAAAAACGGGTACACACTGCCTACACCAGCTCAACAGGCCAGACTGGCTCAGCTGTAATGTCAACCTGTCAACATAATGTAGCCTTTCTCCTTAATGACTATTTTTTCAATGAATCGTCTCAATGTGGTGGGCTCCATGACAGCCCAGGGCAATACATTTCACAAGTTAAGTATTCATCAAATTCATTCAGCCTTCAGATTCACATTTTCTTGCTGTCCTCTGTTCTTGAATAATGGAGAGGGACCCACGATCATTTCATGAACAGGGCAGGCTATCGCTGGTCTCATTCTGTAGGCTGGAGAAGCCCCAGAGGTGTCTCAAGGTTACCCAGGGGAATAATGGCACTCAGATCTCTCCTAATATTAAAGGACCATCACAGATGTTGCTCCTAAACCTTAACCTCTTCAAATAATAAACTACTTTCTTTCTGCTTTATTGGCTATTTCTTCCAGCCTCAGATTCTTTACCTCAGGGCAATAATTCCTCATAAAACTTCCCATTGAAATTGCATTTGTTCCTGTACTTTGCATTTTATTCCTTGTCTATCAAGCTCTCTTTTGCCTATCTGACTAGTTTGACTTATGCTTTACCTCTGTAACTGCTTTGCAATTAATCTGCACTGCAACAATTTTCCATCCCTGTTGCTTTGTTCTTTTTATTGGTTACACCTTTCAATCTCCCCACTTGATCTGTTATTATTTGCCTGTAAAAATGCCTGTCCAACTGTTGATGTGACAATATCACAGCCCTAATTTTCCAGGGAGCTGAGAACACAACTCCCCATTCAGTTCCTCCGAACTGCCATGATTTAGTGAGCCTGAAAAGAATCTAAGAGTGCATCTACACCACACCATGATGAGCAGAGCAGAAATGTCAGAGCAAACGCTGACTGTCCGGGCTCCAGAACAGCACAGCCCTACCTCTGAGTACATTAATTTTGCTAAGAGGCAGAGATTATCAGCTCAGGTTTATCACTGTGTTAAGAGCAATGAATCGCTCTTAAGGTCTGAGCTAGTATCTCTGCATGACTCGATAGCCCATGATACGTGTCTGCATCAGATAACTCCACGTTAACCTGCTGATGTTTGCACTGAAATCAGCTACCAGGTGTAGACATGACTAAAGGTGGGAAAGATCAAGTGATGGTCTTCTAGTGTAGCTTTGCACTAGGGAGGGGTGCAAGGGGGTTAAGGAGACATGGCCATTTTTGACAGCTCATGCAAAAACGAAGCACAGGAACTATCGGTCCTCTCCTAGATATCTGCATCCCTCGCCCTCTGATTGCCACTTACCGGTGTCAGTGAAGGGGGCTGCTGTCACACAAGCCTGCTCTGTAGAGGTGTCCCAAATGTGGCATTCAGCTCACAGCCCTGGGGAGGTCGGGCTGCCTGGGCACAATGTCTTCCTTGCATTGGTGAAAATCTTGATAGATGCTTCACGTGGCAGGGATGTCCACCAGCGGCTTGGCTACTGAAGCTAGCTAACTGGTAAGCAAGTTTGCGTACAATACAAAACTGGGAGGAGTGGTTGATGCCCCAGAGGGCTGTGCTGCCATCCAGAGGGACCTCAATAGACTGGAGAAATGGACCAACAGGAACCTCATGCAGCTCAATAAAGGCAAGCGCACAGTCCTGCACCTGGGGAGGAACGTCCCCATGCACCAGTATATGCTGGGGGCCGACTGACTGGAAAGTAGCTCGGCAGAAAAGGCGCTGAGAGTCCTGGTGGACACCAAGCTGAACATGAGCCAGTTCAACGGCAATGTGCCCTTGTAGCTAAGAAGGTAAACGGTATCCTGGGCTGCATTATGAGGAGCATTGCCAGCAGGGGATGGCACAGTGCTAAATAGGGGTGATACTGGTCTGAAATGTTGCTTCAATAGGGTAGAAACATGCTGGCTCACTCAGCAGCCACACAAATAGCCTTCCTCCACTACAACCCCTATGGATGCTCCCCTGCAAAAATGCCTGCCCCTCTATGTGCCCCCTCTCAAAGCCTCGTGCAGAGCGAGTCAGGTACTGTCTGTAGCAGACCTGTGCAGAAGCAAGGCTTCCCAGCACTGGCAGAAAAAGATGTATTTTTGCAAAGAACATGTATTTGCAATTCCTGTCACTGTGAACAAGCCAAAGGTCAGTTCTCACCTCTGCCCATCTCCCCAGCATAACACAGTCTCTCTCCCCAGGATGTGACCCAGATAGCTTCCTCCACTTAAGAATGCAGTAGCTGCACCGTAGCTGCCCTTTGGTCATGCATTTCTTAGGTTCATAGATTTGTAATGCCAGAAGGGAACATTATGATCAGTGAGTATGACAGCACTGTAACACAGGGCATAACATTTCACCTGGTAATTCCTGCATAACTTCTGCTTGAACTGAGTAAAGCTTACCAAGAGAAACCCAGCAGTGATGGAGAATCCACAAAATCATTAGGTGTAGTACTACCAGGGCTGTCACCCTGTAAAAAGTTGCTTTGTGTTGTTACCCTGAATAAGTCCAGCTTGAAGTTCCAGGCACAGGATCTCACTCTATGTCTTTACCTGCTCATTTCACAAGTCCTCTGCCTTCAGTAATTTTTTCCCTACATAGGTGCTTACAGTCTGTGAGATACATCGTTATTTCTGAGTAATCTTCCTCTTGCAAGTAAGCTTTTTTCCTAAACTCAGATAATTTTCAAAAAAAATACTTGTAGTTATTCTAGTAGTAATTACTGCATTGCGCCTTCATTCAGACCCCAGGATCATTTCTGACCCATGGGCATGCTATTGCAGCAAACAGCAGTAATATCACTGTCCTCCTTCTACTCCCTTTTCCCCTGGTTGTACACCCAAGGCTCCCATTAGCTCTCTTAGCCACACGATTATATCGGACAACCATCATACACTGTTTATTGACCACGACCTCCCATCCCCTCCCCGAGTCACCACCTTCCAGGAGGCAGCCCCACATCCTGTAAGCGCTGTGCACATCTCCACTTCCCAGAAGCATACGCCGGTATTTGGCTACATTAAAAGCACTTGTTATTTAAATCATTCCAGCTTACAAAACGATGTATAACCGCCCTTCCCTTACCATTATTCACCACTGCCAGCTATTGCTTCAAACTGCAAACCTTGCTAGTAATGAGCTGATCTTTTCCTTTAGAACATTAATAAACACACTGCACTGAGCTACACCCTATGTATAACTACTCACCGAGATCTCCTGGTAAGTCAGCTTTTTAAGACATTTTGAATGGTTTAATATGCCATTTATTGTGAGGCTTAATAAATGGTTTAATGGCCATTTAATATCACCAGGCGCAACTGCTATAATACTCTCCCCAAAGTCATTGGTCCCAATTCATGTCATCCCCCAGGGCAAACACACCAAGGATTACTTTGGTCCACAGGCATTTCAAGAGATATATCCCTCTCTTCCAGGAGGCCAGAGCTATGCTATAAACATCAATACAATTTTAATCTAAAGCCAAAGAGAGCAACAGTACACAGCTACGTGTGTGTGCCCATACACACCTCCATATACATCTATAAACACGGGGCATATGCATTTGCCAGATGTGTGGGTATGCAGCCCTCACCTGTGTCTCCACACAGATGTATTACACCAACATATCATGAGCAGAGTGGCACTCTGATTAGGACTTGCAGTGATAGACGGCCGAAACCTGTCACTTGGACTGTGAACAGCTCACAATACTTCAGCAGATGGGTACACGATATCCTACATTACTAGAGGAATGGTCAGTACTGGGACAGGCGTAATGGAGGAGTCTTTAGCAATCTGTACTTTAAATATGCAGTAAAATCTCCAGCCCTGTCTGCTATGATTATACTGACAATTTGTCAATATTTGTTATAATACCCCATATTTTCAGGGTGCATCAGGGTCACAGTCCCTATTAAGGATAAGGATGCGGTCATACGCAGTTTCTGAAAGGTCACTCACATTATAGATGTGGCTGTTCAGTGCTACAACTTCCAATAACCCCTATCTGGCTTTTGCAATTTGTTTCTGAAGCTTGAAAGCCAAAATCAGCCCTTGGCAAGATCCAACTCCACTGACTGCAATGGGGTGCTATCAAATAAGATCCGCATCCGAGCCTCAGCTTTATATTCTGTGGTAACCGCCTTCTTGGCAGGGTCAGGTGAAAATTTCAAAAGTCCATTGATGGCTCAACAGCATGAGGCCCCATGAGTTGCAAGTTGAAATTTTGTGGACTTTAACAGGGGTTCTCCTCCTAAATAATTTTGAGGCTTTGGAAAATCTGCTCTTCCCAGCTGCCTTTTGTTTAACAGTAGGATCCTCTGTTCGTGCAGAGGTTCTATTTTGGTTGCTGCTGTTACGGTGCTAGTGAATATGGTGGTGGGGGGAATAAATGGCTGATCTATTTATGTTGATGACCCCACTTGATGCATCTGGATAGAAAGATACAGAGAATTATTGTGTGATTATGTGTGCTTTGGCATTAATCTCAGTAGCTGAAATGAAATGTTGAGCTATTATGAAGTGTGAATGAGCTTCTAACGTGACAAGGAAGGTTAAGATTTGAGCAGTGGCTTGGTTTTCTTGTTGTTCATCTGCAGTGTGCCAGATGGTGTGTCACTGGGCTTTTATTGGTTCTTTATCAATTTTATTAGCCATATGATTTGATTGATCTTATTTTGCCTGAGAAAAAAAATCAATTCAAAAAATATAACTTACAAGAGCAGCTCCCTACCTTAGAGAAATAGAAGGGCCTAACAAGCCTAAAAAAATGCCATTGCCCCAGGGGTTGCAGCCTGCTGCACACAAAGCCTGTGGCCTTTGGAAGCATCAACAAGGAAGAAAGAAGCATGTCCAGGCTCAGGTTCACTTCTACAGCATTTCTAGAAGGGCTCTCTTTCACATGAACTTGGTAGACTTGGCAGTATTAGGTTAATGGTTGGACTCGATGATCTTAAAGGTCCTTTCCAAACAAAACGATTCTATGAGGAAAGGCAGGTGTCTGAAGAAGGCAATTTTCAAGGTCCCTGCCACCCCTAGGGACAGATATCACGGTTGCAGTCTGCCCCTATGTCCTGGTTTGGCCTAAACCAGGCCAATTTTCCTTTCAGTGATTTTTACTTTCAGCTAAGTCTCCTCTAAGTAACTGCACTTTCTGAAACTAACTGTATGTTTTGCAGACAGTGTCTGCTTCCAGGACTGATAACGCTCGAAGCTTGTAGTTATCACTGAGGCACCCGTAGGGATGTTATGCAGAAAGGCTCTTGCTGTACTTAGTCTTAGAGAAACCAAGGTCACTGCTAAATTCCTCACTGCTTACGAGTGAAGAGCCGAAGGGGGGTCGCACCTGCAGGGAGGAGTGGACAGGGCAGGTGACCCAAAATTGACCAACGAGGGTATTCCATCCCATACACGTCATTCTCAGTATAAAGCGGGGGGGTCACGAGGGTCTCGCTCTCTTTCTGCTATGGCCGGTGTCCGAAGAGGACTCTGTCTGTTTTCCTGCTGCCCCCGATCCCGATCCGTGCATTCCTGAATCCAGCTCTCGACCATCGCTAGGCCCAGCCTGGGCCTTCCCGGAGCCTGCCCTGCAGTGCTGGGGGTGACGTGACCGACATCGGGGGAGCTCGATCTTGGTTTTGTATATATATTTGTATATATTTGTATATATTTGATTATTTCTATTATTATTATTATACTCCTTTTCATTATTATAGTTTATTAAAACTGTTTTAACTTTCCAACCCGGAAGTCTCTCTCCCTTTTCCCTTTCCCTTTCCCTTCAGGGCGGGGGGGAGGGTTAACAGAGAGCGTCTGCCACAGGTTTAATAGCCAGCCCAACTTTAAACTGTGACACCCTAGGACAGTAGCTTTGACATCCAGCACAGTCACCTCTGGGCACTACATCTTGCCAGTGTCTACACAGAGACGTCTATGTGAGAGCTCCCATTATATTCCACAGAGAGCCAGTCCACACAGCTAATGAAATCTAGAGAGTATTCAGCTCATCCTACATTTATGCAGAGCTGAACAGCTCTCTGCACTCTCCTGACTCCCATCAACTGGATCTTCGTGGATTAAAATGGGAGTTCAGGCACCTGGCTCTCACACAGCCACCTTGATCGGAGAGTTTAATCATCCCTAAATTTAGGATCAACTGAATCCCACCAGCAGTTTCTGAAATCACGACTAGAATATATCTTTTTCCAAAGATGAATCCTTTTTTCATCCCATACTGGAGTACAGTTGAGGCAGATTTTTATAACATAGCCATCCTAAACAACACCACTCAGACTGACCATGGCTTTTCTACAGTTGAAAATGGGCACTAACAGGCACCAATACCACCGTGCTGCAACAGCAGTGCCAACCCTAAAGCCAACATGAGAATTTATAAACTACTACATAAACCTCGCTCAGTGCCAGGAGCAAGCAAGTGCTCAGCTCTGTGGTTTTATGCCTCAAACACTGCCAGAGTAGTGCCACCGAGCTGGAGGTTTAGGGATGGAGTAGCTTCTTCTGCATCCTAAAAGGCAGGATTTTTTTTGATAGCACTTGTGAGAGCACATATCCTGTTCACAGCCATATGCTCCTCCAGCATCCAGGCCTTTTGGAAACACCACCTAACAGCTTCATGATAAGAAAGAGAGTTTCATAGTCAAGGTTAAAGCAGGAAATCAAAAACGAGCGCTGCCCCCCTCCCCACAGTGCAAATGGAACAGGGAGAGACAGAAACAAAACCCCCAGTCAAGAGGAGGGAGGAAATGCTGATGAAAAGAGAGTGTGAGTGAACATTACGAATCCCATTACAGTTCTATCTCGCGGAGCAGATTGCTGCGGGCAGGAATTTCTGACATACAGTCTAACTTGCTGTAAAGTCTTATCACATATAAAATTGCAGTAATCATAATGCCAAGGAATGAGACAATGATAAATGAAAAAGCTTTCAGGAGTTAATGTTCACAACACACTGCCAGCAAAACACACAATCTATTTAATTAGTAAAATGCCATGAGATACTGTTCAATTCTCCGTTCAGAGAGACTGTGAGTAAATATGCAAGAGTGTTATAATACAATGAGATGGCTACATTAAAGATTGAAATATATGTGGCTGGTGAGATGCAGACGCTGCACATTAAAATAAACATATTGCATCATAATTTAACACACTTGACATCATAATGGGCAATGAAAACTATGTCACCTATGAAACAGCTGCAGCTCCTTTAGAACCACTGGCACTTAACTGCTGCTGTCTCACGTCGACTTTCCTGGTCTCTGGTCTTGCTACTCAGGTAGTCCAAGGCCACTGGAACAGTCAGTGGTATAAGAAGAACCAGTGGGTTTCTGTTTGGATGGTGGGAATCAATCATTCATCCACACTCTGGTATCAATTCTCTAGTCATAGCTCATTGCTCCATTTTCTTGGCTTTTCGCTTTGCTTCACGCCTCAGTTTAGATAGCAAATTCCACACCCTAAATCAGATACAACCTCACCAGCCTCAGCCTTTCCTAAATGCTCTTCCACCTTCTTCATCTCATGCTTGGGGACTAGCACATCCCTTAAGTCTGCTCCCCGTGGAGCTGTAACTCTGTTTGCAATCTCCACCAGATACCGTTTGCAACAGTTCCCTGATACTCCAGGCCAGGAATGGTCACATATTCCAAGCTCCTACTTCTTTGGCCACAGACTCTTTCTAACATCCCCCAAGCCATCTCCATTGCTAAAAACATTCTTAAAAAGGAATTCATTCTTCACAAGAAGAAGGAAAGTAGCCTTAACCATCATGAGCTTCTCCAGCCTACACAGATGCCAAGGGGTATCTTTTATTCTTGGTAAGCTCACCTGTGCCAACGTGGAAATCCCAACTGCCTTTGTTGTGCCAATTGCCTGTGAAAGGTTCATCACAGCATTGCTGAGGTTCCCTGGAAACGGATGCATCAGGATGGGTGAGTGATGAAAAGGTCACAATGGCAGACTTGGATGCAGCAGCCACTGTCATAAATTCAGGTCCCTGTACATATTTTGGACCTTTCTGTTGCATTTTTCACATGCGGCATGGAATATTTAACATTCACGGGACCCCATGTGTTCCTCAGGATGTCTACCCAGCAGACCATATATTCTGCTCTATAAGCAGTAACTTTGATTTAACATTGCTAGTGTCTCTTCCTAAATCAGTTTTGATGTCTCCAATTCCATACCATCATAGGTCTGTTTCAGCAAGTGATGCGATGATTCACAGTGAGCAATATGGTTCATCAAATAACCTATTCTCTCACCTCGGTAATTATTTTTAATGGGTATTTATGCTTTTACGAGTAAAGCAGATTAAAAGCACAGCACAGCATATTTCAGTGTGTGGTACAGACCTACTGCTTTTAGGATGTGGATTTGAGTTGATATGTCTTTCTCAATTCCAGGGTTGACTGACACATCACAAAATGTCACTTCATTAGGAGACAAACAGAAATAATCCAACCAGAACAATTTTTATTGATAAAGTGGAGCAGAGAAATATCAGGGTCACTTATCATTTTGTATGTGGGGAACAGGCAACGAAATCTTTATTGGAAAATTCTCTCTGACAGGAATGCACTTAATCTTGTCAGAGATAACACAGCCACAGTAATATATTGCTTGATATTTATAATAGCTACAGTAGATAGCCCTGCCCAAACATGCTGTTTCAGCAGTTCACAAGGCTTAAATGACTGCATGTCAAATGCCGTTGAAGATTTCATTTCTTCTTATTTTTTGCTAGGAAAATCCAATACCTAAGCATTTCTTATGTACGTATTGCAAATTCTCAGCCTTAATATAGAGCACAAATGGTGTGATGTGCTGTAGATCACAGAAGTTTTGGTAGGAATCTTGTAGCTTTAGAAGCTGCTTCTGCATGACATGATGGGCTACAGTTGCTAAATGGTGGATGAGATTCCTTTAGCAGCCAAAATGCTACCAGAAATGCTCATACCACTTGTCTTCAAAGATGACTTATACTCTGTTTTATAACTAGCTTAAGCCTTTGACAACCAAACTGCCTTTGCGTTGCTCCAGAAAGACATCTCTCTCCTTGCTGTCACACCAGCGACTGCTCAGGAAAATGTCAGTACCCTACATGTCAGCATGGTCAGTACCCTACACATGGGGATCACCCTGGTCTGATGACATCCCCAATTCTGGGGCAGGGAACTGTCTTTTTAAATGAAGCTGTGATTTGTGTAGTATTTTATACATTGTCTTTCAATTATATTACAATAGTAAAGTGACCTTATCTTTCAGTCACCAAAGTAGAAGGAATCTTAACCCAACCTTCTCTGACAGATATTTGACTATATCTGTTGACAAATACCTCCAACATTGACAGCTCTACATCCTTCTCAGTAAATCTAGTCAGTATTTCATTACCAAGATTTTTGTGATGTCAATCTTAAATCCTCCTTGTTGCAAACAAAATACATCATTTCTCATCTTACCCTCCATGGATTTGGAAAACAAGTTATTCTTGGTAGCAGTCCTCTGTGTATTTGAAGACCAGCACTACTCCTCTTCAGTCTTTTCATATTTACATTGAGCAACCATGTTGCTCTCAATCTCTCCAGGTTATATTTTCTATTAATTTACGTAGGATTCAGATCCAGAGGAATGAACCTATATGTAAGGGACTACCTATAGCTCTGTACATGGAAGCCAGGTGTCTAAGATTCCAGTGTAGTTGATAGTCAATCAACAGTTCAGAGAATGATTCCATTCAGTGTAAAGCAGACATCTCGACTCTTACATCATCAGCAGCTATGAGAGCTCAGATGTCTGCTTCACTTGCAGATGCTTACACTGTAGCCACAAAATCTTTGCTATGTAAACCAGGTACCAAATGATCCTCGTATCATTTTCACAGTTTTCCACTGAAGCAGTGGAGTCAAACCTCTGGGGCAGCTCCAAGACTTCCAGCCTGCACCACTTGGCTTATATTTCTGAACACTTGCATTCTAAAAGTTTTCCCCAAAATTAGTTATTTACACCATATATATGTATGATAAGTTATTTACACCACAGATAAAGAATTCAGCAGACTATTATGCTGGTCTGAAAACATTAACCTGGGAGGAACTTTTCAGCCAAGGATTTCTTAATGGCAGATGTCCCAGGCCTGGGAATTTTAAAGAGACTAAATCTTGGGCTGTGGAGCACTTTCAATGCTTCACCAGCCAGAAAACAATTATAGCGGTACTGGGAATCCCCTTGACCTTCCCACAGGCCCAGATACATCGTGATACAAGCACAGGAGGGCCGCACAGCTACAAAGCTGTGTCCTTACCAGGTGATGTGGGAATGTGTTACAGCATCTGGTGCTGATCAAGGTGGACTGTACCTTTCTTAGCCTGTCCCCTGTAGATCTGTGCTCATATGTAGGGTCCACAGATGCAGCTGTGATGAACGTTGTCACAGCCTCTCTCTCCTACAGAAGAGTTTCATATGGGCACTGCTATCCACACAACCTGAGCAGCCTCCGGACTGCTGCTATCATTTCTTGTATGACAGAAGTGCCGAGCCCTGCACAAACACCCGCTGAGAAGCAGTCCCTGGGCAGGCACTCACAGGCAAAACAGACTCAATAGCAACAAACAAAAGAGAAAATCATTATCAGGTTCAGGATCCCCAGGCTGGGATGAGAAGATCCATAGGAATAAGCATTCCTCCATCTCCCCACTCCCTCTCTTGCTCTATAAACACATTAACTTGCAGACTCGGTGGCCAGTTTCCCCAGTGGGACCAGCTCCAGCTCCTGGCAGCTGTGTCCGTAATGGGGAGAAGTGAAAGCCAGTGCCTGTTAACCGGCAGCGTATTTCTGCAACGTGAGATTGGAAGTGACTTCAGCAACAGCTGCCAACTGAAGCATCTTTGACTGCAGATAAGGAAGAAAATTTTGTTTTTCATCTGTGCTCCCCTACAGACCAAACTGACTGATTGATGTTCCTAAACAGCACCTAGAAAGCAGGTCCTGCAAAAGTCACCTGAGGGACAGGAAAGGACAAACCACACCTTCCCTCTCCAGGCTGTTTAGAAGAAATATTTGAAACTGTGATGTTGATTTTCACAGCTGAGGTGCAGCATCCCCCCTTCAAGCTGGAGCTCAGCCAGTGTGCAGCTGCGCCGTGTAATGCTGGGCTGAGACTGAGGCCAGGGGCTGGGCAAAATTTTCCAGACAACTCCCTTAACAACAGAAATCTCTGTTTGGGAGACTAAAAGTTTTAATGAGTTTATTTGAATCATTTTGAGGAGGAAAAATAAGGCAGTTTTCAAGGGCTCCAAAGTATTTTATTCTGTTATTTTTAAATTATTTGCTTTTTTGTGTGTTTAAACCAAACATATTTTTCACCCTGAATATACTTATTTTGAAATGGAAACATGGAAATGATGTTTTGTCCTGCCCAGAACAAATTGTTCCCTGAGCAAGAATGCTCGTGGCAATGGTGGAGTTACACGGCCAGTTCTTCCTGACCTTCTGTGAAATCAGGTACTTGACCTAACCCTCTGCCTGTGAAAGTCTGCCCAGCATCACTGGCTTCCTGCACAGACAGACCTGGCTGGGACATCACATGTGGTAGATGGAGCGGAAAGAGTCATTAATTTAATCTGCACTGAAAAGTACTCCTTGCTCCACTTGGTTTTAGTGCTGTTTTTGTGCAGGAGCCTTTTAGACCCAATACCTATTCTCTCCACACACAAAAACGTATCCTGCAGCCTTGAATTACAAATGCCGACCGTCCACTTTTAAGACATTACATTTTTGGATCACGTTACCAGCTTGCTGTAAAAGATGTACAGGTATGAATCCATCACACACATCTGAGACTTCTCACGATTGCTCTACTTCTACAAACTGGGTTTTGACATATGGGGCAGCCACGCTGTTTATTTTGTCTTCGGCACATTGAATTTCATGGAAGTACCGACATTCAGAAATAAAACAGCAGAAGTCTTGACCAGAAAGGAAAAGGGTCACAAGTTGCACTCTTGACACCTATGCAAACATCTAAAAGCCTGTAAGCACCATAATCCAAGCCACACAGTAAAAGCAGGGAAACAGGAAGGTTTGGGGGTTCAATGGCTTTGCCACAGAAATCCTGCATGTCTCCATGTACATTGTTGGCTCATGCTGCACCTCAGTTCTTCCACCTGTAAACTGGGAACACCAGTGTTGCTGGGCTCGTGTGATGTTGTAGGGTTTATTTCATTAATAGTTGCAAGATGATCTGAACACGGAAAAGTGCTAATTCAAGATTCAGAATGCACCAAAACCTTCTTACGAAATCCAAATGTGAAAGGAGGGAGAAGCTGTTATAAGAGAAAACCTAGAGAGTCTTCACAAGCTTTTAAAGAAAACAGACACAGAAATCTTCCTGCATGAAGCCACAGCTCCAGCAGGAAATAACTGAGGCGAAACTGTTGAAGTCAATGAGTGTCATCCCACGGACAGCAAAGAGCTTTGGATCAGGCTGTTAAGGAGCAAGCACGTGAGCACATGAGCACGATGTGCTTCTCACTGGAAAACACCGCTTACATACAGCTCTACCAGCTTCAGATATTAAAAAAGCGATTTTTTTTAAACAGATATTGAGTTATTTGCCTTTGCACTGCAGCAGGAGTTCATTGCAAGGGAAGCTGAAAAGTTCCCCTACCACGGTGATGAAACTTTATCTGGAGAACAGGCAAGTAAACAAACTCAGCAAAACCCAGTTTCTTATGCAGAAAAGCTATTCCAAATCTTTAATTTCATTTTAAAATCAGTTTGGAAATATAACAGTCGTGACAGGTTGGTGATATTAAAACTACTGTTTAATGATGAGAAAAAGCAGGGCTGAAATGGCATCTATCCTGGACAAAGAGCTCCCTCTAGCTCATCAAATAGGGTTCAGTAGCACAAAACTATTATTTCTCGCACCACAGAGCAACATTGCGCGGACGCAAGTCGTACTTTACAGAAAGTATTTCAGCACAGTGTATATGCAGTGTGAAAGTCTACTTCCCATCACCCCACAGGTTAGAGAACAGCAATAAATATGAACAAGTCAGTCATCTCGGCTTCCTGAGGCGTCACTTCACAGAATCACAGAATGTTAGGGATTGGAAGGGACCTCGAAAGATCATCTAGTCCAATCCCCCTGCCGGAGCAGGATTGCCTAGACCATATCACACAGGAACGCGTCCAGGCGGGTTTTGAATGTCTCCAGAGAAGGAGACTCCACAACCTCTCCAGGCAGCGTGTTCCAGTGTTCGGTCACCCTCACCATAAAGAAGTTTTTCCTCATATTTATGTGGAACCTCCTGTGTTCCAGCTTGCACCCATAACTTCTGAGGTTATTTCCTTAATGGTAAATCCAATCTGGCCTAAAAGAGTTTTCGCCGCTTCTTGTAACTCTCCCAGCATCTTACCAAAAAAAAAAAAAATCACAGCTCTCAATGTCATTATGTCAATCTGTGTAACACAGCCAGTGTTTTCTCTCCAGGTACACCAGGAGGAGATGGCTGAGCAGAAATTGTTCAATTACCTCTGAAACGCAGCCATTTTAGGGAGGTGAGGCAGGAGGTCTTCAAATGCCTCTGGCAGCACTAGCCAAAGGGTGATTTCCATTGTCAGAAAGCAAAAGGGGAGATTCAGCATTCCCCCAGTAACCAACACACTGGAAACAGATTAATTGTGGTATGCAGCTACTTACTGGCCAGGAGAAAGGGACAAGTAGTCCTCCAGCCAAACAGACTCCTGGGAATCTCACAAGGGCAGTGCCTACCCTCACTGCAGCCATGATAATTCACGTCATTCTGCACTCTCAAAAAAGATTGATTCCACCTATCCAAAATCCCTCTGAATGCTGACAAATTCAGGGTTGACTCCTGGTCCATGAGCCGATCTACTGACCGACCTGCTGCCTTGTCCCCAGCAGAGATGGAACGCAGGTCTTAAAGCAGCTTGACTGCCCTTCCACCCCTTCCTGAGCCTGCACAGACTCAACAAGGGTCTGAGTTACTGTCCCTGCTTCTTAAACAGCCACGTGCCCAGCAGCAACATCCCTGCACTGTGTGTTAGGTAGCAGCAACCATCCCACCCTGCCCCACTTTCCATTTCCTATCCTCAGGTACGAAGCAGGTACCAAAGAGTGGCTGCAATGGCTGCTGGAGGGGCAGGGGAGCTGGGACAGGAGATGACAACAGTTGATTTTCCAAAGGGCAAAGAAGGTTACATCCCTGGCGAGAGAGATTATGGGGATGGGGTCACACTCCCCAAATCCAGCACTTGCAAAGGTTGGACCACGCTGCAAATAGTGAGGACTCATGTTGTGCTTCAAACCGCTGCCAAGGACCTCAGCACAGCTTATGAAGAAAATAAAGTACAGGTTCCCTGTACCGCTTTACTGAGCAACAGAGAAACTGGTTTATCAGTCAACTGCATCTAGCTGGGGGTGATGTCTGAACAGAGAGCTGGGTCTCTATCAGAGCTGTGATAAAGACTGGGGAGGGTCCTACATCAGGAGCAGACAGCCTCTTCCTTCTCCTGCATCATGGAGCACAGGCAGCACCACAGGAGACCATGGTGGGGGGTGGCTGGGGGTCTGTAACACTGTAAATGTACACTTAGAGCCAGGTACTGCAGTCTCTGCCAATTTTCACCCTTTGTTGAGTGTCCCCAAAGACAGGCACTGTTTCTCAGAAGTCATCGAGTTTGTTCTTCTTGATTTATGAGCCACGAAGGAAGAACTGATAAAGTAAATGGAAGTAGGGCTTAGAGTAAAACAACGTCTTGAGACAGATCTGTCTGCCTCCTCCCAACCCTCCGCCAGACTCAATTCAGTATTTCACTTCATTAGAGCAACACCTAATCAAGTAATTAGAATCACTGTAAGACTTTATCTTATAACTTTATATAACTTTCCCTGAGAAATAAGTCCTACCTAAAGAGAAGAAAGCCAGGAAGGGAAAATTAAATCTATTAATCATCCCAAGCTGTATCAAGACACCTATTGTTAGTTAAAGCTCATCCTCTGTATGAATGTGCACAGTCTTCAGACTTAAGCTTGCGTGTTTCCTTGCCTCAAAACAAAATCCTGGTTAAATACCTACTCCTAGCCAAGGAGAGCTTTATGTACAGAATAGCAGTTGGACTTCAGAGATTAACCGCAAAGAAGTTTCCTTCATCTAAACTTAATTAATGTGCATCCTTATCAGGTTTTAGAAAATTGCTGAGAAATCACAAGCACTGGACAAAGAAGTTGCTAGAAGTACAAAGGTCTAGGATTTCCTTTCTCGTAGGAAAAAGATAAAAATTTGCGTTCCTACATACCCTCTAATAGTCTAATAAACTGCAACTATCTGATTTTCTATTAAGGGCCAAAAGGCAAGAATTCAAATAGAAATGTCTTCTATCACTACGTTCTGTACATAAAGTAATGCATAGACGCAATAAGAAAGTTAATTGGTTTCATGTTGCTTGGAGTGCACACAGAAGAAAATGAAAAGAACCCAATTGCTATCTCTAATTAGAATTTCTGAGGAACAACATTGTAGAGATGGATTGTCAGCTTCCTCAGGCATTTCCTACTCATGCCAGTCAAATTTATGCACCCCCTTTCCAATTAGTACCTTAATTGTCTTCCCATAACTAACAAACAAGTTCTGGCTGGTAGTTTATTTCAATTCACAGAGTCACAGGGATGCTAACACCTACCTACCAACGAGTAGGTGGCCAACTGGGTAAATCGCTTCATTGCAGTGATGTCCAAACACTGCTGCATGGTGTATTTCTATTATGAAATTAAACCCTTTATGATTATCACCTAGAAGGTCAGGGTACTTCCGGTGAGAGGAGAAACGAAGTAGGTAAAAGACAGGCTGGTGAGACACTGGCCCAGGTTGCCCAGAGAAGCTGTGGATGCCCCCTCCCTGGCAGTGTTCAAGGCCAGGTTGGATGGGGCTTTGAGCAGCCTGGTCTAGTGGAAGGTGTCCCTGCCCGTGGCAGGGGGGTTGGAACTAGATATCTTTAAGGTCCCTTACAACCCAAACCATTCTGTGATTCTGTGATAGCAAAAACATTTTGCAAACAGTATGGCTGTTGTAAAACATTCAAATATACAAGAAGGCTTTCATAAATAACGTCTGCTGTACTCTTAGGGTCCTTTGGTATTTTGGGCTGCACTGAATCCAAACAGCAGGCTGTCAAGTCAAGCACAAGCTGGGCAGAATGGACACCTGAAGGATGGGGTAGGATGATGTGAAATCTCACCCCTGCCAGGCTATAGTTCACACATCCCTCCCGATCTGACAGGCCTTCAGTCAGATCAAAACCTAACGTTTCTTCGTTATTCCACGATAAGAAGCTTCAACTTTGAATTACCATCCAGCATCACGTGTCGTCCCGCAATATCAAGCTATGAAAAGTCAAATTTCTAAAAGCAAGAAGTTAGAAACCAGGATTTACAAACTCACTATCCTACCTGTGTTTTCCCCTTCCTGCCGCTCCTCCCCTATGCAGCCCAGCAAAGCCGATCGAAAACTCCTGCTGGCACTCGGAAGCTTTCCCCAGTTTAACCGGGTTTATTGAAAGACAGAGGGATTCCTAGAAGGGAAGTCAGCACAATTCTGATTGCAATGAAGCCCATCACACTTTTCTTGGGACAGAAGACCCCCCTGCCTGGGCACAAGGATGCGAATGAGGTGTTATATGAGTATGGGTTGACAAGTAGCACAGGATGAATATATGCACACAACAGAGAGGCTGTTAAACACGGCAGACAGCGTGTTCTGTCTGTGGCACAGACTGGCAGACTCTAAGGCATGTGCAAATAGCTTTTGGTCAGTAAAAGCAAGCAGAACTAAAATACGCTATTTTACAGCTGTATTGAGCTATTTCTGCCTGATTGTTTGGCGGTGCTCACCCTAATGTTCCGCTTCTTGGCTTCAGAATTTTGAATTTATTAAATATGGTCTTCTGCAAAAAGCACAAGAAAAAGCAAAAAGCACCCTGCCACCTCTACCTATTTTAATTAAGGGTTTTCTTACCAGATTCGTTTTAACCGAAGACATAAATGTTAATTATAGGAACTAATATCTGTGCAGCCATTTCTGTGGTGGGGAAAAGGTGCAGTAGGCTACGTGATCTGTAGCGTTTCTATGCACACACAGTGTTACTGTATATGTGACCTAAATGGGATATAAACTGTAGCTACACATCAAACACTGGATTGTACTCTAGCTCCTCCTGATTGCACTGACCCGAAGCTGCTACTTACACCTGCCAGGTTCAGGGTCCTACACAGGGAGCAGAGAAGGACTGAGACCACTCTCTCCCAAATAAGCTGCAAGATCCCCTTGGATATTGAATCCTCCTACCCCATCACTTCTCCTAAATTGTGCTCTTCTGCAGATGACAAAAATAGAAGATGAGGAACAAGCAGTCTTGCCAGACCCAGTTTAAGTCACTGCTGAACATTATATTCTGTATTTGATCTCCAACGGGATGGCGAGCACTCGGACTGTGCTAGGTGGAATCATTACTGAGAGTTTGGGATCCTGCTAAAACTGATGAGAGACACATTTTGACGTATAAAGGGAACATAAAAACAGCAAAATCTGTCCATCAGATTCCCAATTATCAAACATTGCCTGAAAGCTCTCCTCTCCTGATTCCCACTCACTTCTGAAATGGAAAAAGTAAATCAAGTCCAGGCTCTTGGGCCACCTCCACACTTCCATCAAGCGCCCCAGTTAAATTTCAGCAAAGAGCACTAGGGTGAATGACAGATTTTTTTTTTACCATCTTCAAAATCCTTGCATAAGCACCCCTATTAATACCTGTCCATTTCACTATTCTGAAAAGTATAACTAAGGTATGCTTTTCAAAAGATACAGTTACAGCATACACAGATCCAGCTCTGAGAGAGCTGGAGCAGAATTAAGCAGTACGGTGCATTAAATAGAAATGACCTTGATAAAAACAGCTGGCAATATACCAGAAGTACTTTACCTACACAAAAATCAGAGTAATGAAAGAATTTGCTGCCCCATAGCTATGATTTCGCACCTTGTAGGCTAACCACAGTGGTCCAATTTAGTTTTGCTTATACAAATGTTAGCTGAAGAGTAAAAGGTTTGCATCAGTTAAAACTTTGTGCAATGAACTGAGCAGAGGCTTGGATTTTTTTTTTTTAATTATGAAGTGTAATGGCAGGATCTCAACACTGCAAGAAGGATTTAAAACTGACTACAACGCAGGAGCTGACAGGTTAATGGACACTGTTCAAGAGGGTGGTGGTGGATGGCAGTTGGGAAATTTTTCATAGAAACTTTTTCCATCAAAATTAAGAAAACCAAATGTTTTCAAATTCTTATTAAAGTTAAGCACAACAACAAATAGGCAAAAGTAAATCAGCTTTTTAAAAGCATCTGAACTTTTCACAACTTCCCTAGCGAAAATTACAGAGCAATAAAAACACTTTCCCTAGTGATCACATGGGATAAATCAGTGCATCTTCTCCCACATTACGAACCTGCACAGCAACTCAGGTTCTTGCTTCAGACTATCATCGGAAGTACTGTGCTAATCAGCAGGACAAAATGTAATACTACGATACATCTAGCAATCTCCAAAAGAAAATGGATACAGAACTCCTCCCAGCAGGTACACACACCTATGGAGCAAAGGCCTGCAGAGAAAACAGCACCAAGGGCTCATGGGCTTTATCCTAAATGTCATCAGAACCCTCCTCCCCGTCCCTCTGTACCCCACAACTCTCTGTGTTCAAAAGCCAACACAATCCAGAGTAATGCAGCCATTTCAGTGAATTAACACTATTTTTGACTCCCTAAGGAAGCTCTTACAGTTATGCCTGACATAACAGCTTGACTAACAGAACTGCACTACTCTCCCAAGCAAGAGGATAAACTGAAGACACCTTCCCCAGCACCAGTGAGTGACAGGCTCCTGTTTGCAGCCACTGTTGTTGTTTTTACATTTTTAGCCTGGAAAAAACAACAGTTGCTTGATCCTGGCTGCTACCTTCTCCCCGGCGCGTCCTTTCTATAGGTGACTCCTTCCCAAGCACCCCAGAGCTCCACCTTGGTACCAGAAACATCTATTGTCAAGATCCTTCCCAGCCAAGTGGGTAAGAGACATTCTCCCCTGCATGTGTTCTGCTGGCTCACAAACTCAGCTCTAAAGCTGCCAACAAATAACCAAATAAATGAACATTATTCAGGAACATTCACCCATGAAATATTGGCCTGCTACAACTACTGACACCCCATGGCTGTGGTACACTTTCAAAAGACACCATTACAGCACACAGGAAATCCACGTGATGGATTTCCAGATGTCCAGAGGAAGAAAACAGTGTTGTCCCGAAGAGCATCAACATAGAGTACAAGGACCAACATGTGAGCTGCTTGTGTTGCTTCAGTCAGTCATTCAGAGAGAGTGAGTGGGGACTGAGCTGCCGCACTTGCCCTGGTAGATTCACAGGGAAATTTTTCCTGCAAAGAACCTAAAACCCCGTGATGTGCTCAGCACTCCCAATCAATGCAGCTGAAATACCTCTCACTGTAACACCCTACACCCTCAGGAAAGCCAGTTTTATTAAGACACTGTGAGTATCCAGCAAATCACTCATCTGTAAACAATTTAATTAGAAGTTTATCCTCAGAGTAACGTCCCAGTACAACGGCAGCCGACAGCGAGAGAATATTAATAGCCCTGTGTGTAAGCAGGGGAAATGCTCCGGTCTGGGCTTGGAGAGGAACCTTTGATACTTCAGCACAGCCACCGATCCTTTGTATGCTCTACAAGTCATTTACTGTCCTCTGCCTTTGTTCCTTCAGCTGTAAAGAGCCATAAAAATATTTAGTTACTACGTACAATTCTTGACTTGCAAAAAGGAAACCCACATGTAAACGGAGGGTGTTATTCCCGTGACATGGAATATATTCTCTTCTCCATTATGAGCATACCCTTTATAACCGTACAATTCATGGTGTGGTTTGAAGAGCAGGTATAATGGTACAAATCGGTGTAGGTAACAGCACATGCCTTTTGCTTCTTCGAAGTCATTCTTAATGGGTTAACTTACCTTCACCATTTGAATCCTGTTGTGATGAGGACCTTGGCATGTGCCTCAAAATTCAGAGACGGCTGATTTACAGCACTCCGATGTCAACAGCAATTGCTGTTGTTCACTACAGAACATAAGTGGATCGGACAGGTAACGACCTTACGAGAAGCAAACACGGCTGGAAAAACAAGACACTTGGCAGTAATTTTCAAGGCAGGGCAAATAGCTGGATATTGTGCAGCCAAATAGCTCGAATGATACACTGCTACTCTGTAATAACAACCATCATACAGCAGCTGAGAGCGGGGAATGGAAACACTGCGTTCAGTTTATAGCAGCAATGAAAACATGACCGAGCTGTGGTTGTCCAAATACCCCAAACGGCAAGTGTTAAACTGACGACAGGTGATGCTTCAGGCTGCTAAAAGTGATTTTTTGAACTGTTGGCCAACGAATTTGGCACTAGTCATTTATTTGTTTAAAATTTATGTGAAGGGAATACTTGGGACTTCCAAGTTCTTCTTTACTTCTGTTCATACTACACCGACAGCTACAGATCGCACAGGGACTTCCCCCGGCACCACAGGAACCAGAGCGCAGCTTTTTACCAAGACCTTCAGCACCACATCACCTGCTTTGTGGAAGAACACCAGAAGGACCACTGAGCTGGGTATTGTCATTCAAAGTCTTGCCAATACTAGTCACATTCTTCATCAATACCATCGGCAATCAGAGATGTCAAAGAGCAGGCAGCTGTTGAAAAGGCCACCTGCAGCAAAGCCACGGCATGGCTGTCTCAGTTCTAGTAATTCCCATTAAGATTAAAATAAAAACAAAAGAACAGGCTCAAGGTAACAGTGCCCCTTCGACCCTATGGCACCTTCCATCTCAATATCCATTCAGCAAACAAACACTGATAAAACAGGCTCTGCTGGAGCGCTGGCTGCCCTCCTTCCCCCCATGGGGCTGCTCAGGCTTTTAGTCCCCATCTTTTTTCAATGTGCACATATTTAAACTCTAACACATTGCTCTCCTCCTCCTCTTCTGTCTGCTTTTTCTTAGAAGCTCTGGTTCTTGTTTTGGAAAAGGTTAAAGCAATCCCAAATGATACAAAATGAATTCATAAAGCTATTTAGGAGTTTGGTCTTTGCTGTCAGTGGCAACAGATACAGATCCAGGAACAGGAATTGCAATCACTGGGGAACTAACAGCTGCCTTTAGGATAATAAGGCAGAATCCCGGAATCTGAACTCCCTATTACTGAACCACAAAGCTATAATAAATGCCTTAGTTGATGTCCCTGGCACTTGACAAACCGCAATATAGCAAGTCACTGCAGCATTGCTTGTTAGAAGGAAAAGATGTTGATAGCTCATTGAAGATAAGAAGAAAAATAATTTTAAAAGCAGAATCGTGAAACACAAACAATGAAGGACCCAGGAACAGCTACAGTCCAGGAGCAAGATGATTTCAGAGACGTCAAAAGATCTTTAAACATAAGCAGTACTGTCACAAACAGCAGCAATGTGAAATGAACCTCCTCAGCTCTGACGCTGCACATCAACCCAGTGCCTTTGAAAAGATGTAATATTCAGACTCACACAAATGACACCGGGCAGTTAAAATAACCCATCACAAAGTACAATGGAATAATGTAGAAAGGATGCATGGAAAGAATAAACACTCACAGTTTATCTGATCGTGACTGTTACACTCAATTTAGTGCTGCTATCAGCTAGTAATTGGTAAATGGATATCTGAATCGACTCAAATTCAGGACAACATGAAAACATTACCAGAAATTTCATTAACAAACACAGGGTCTTTCCCTGCTTCTAGGATTAAACAGGTTTTCTCAGCCTTTTAGAGGTTTTAGTCCTAACCTGATGCTCTCAGATTCAGAAGTCGTCCAATGTTTCTGAAGAAGGGTTAGCAAACGTCTGTTCTCATCAGAGACTAGATATACCACCAGAAAATTTGAGCCCAAGCTTGTGACACAGATTTGAGTTTCTGGGAAGAAAACTCTTCTCATCTAAGTTCAGCTGCGTATCTTGATCTAACTTCATGGAAAGAAACCAGCAGTGCCACAGAGTCGTTCATCTGACCTATTTTAGACCTGTGGGAATTGCACTGACAGGCGCGTAGTTCTCTCCTTGGATTATAACGGGAGGCAAAACTGATGAGCTCAGATTTAGTTATCCTTGAGAATCATAAAGTGGAACAGATCAATTCTGTCCTTAAAAAATAGCACCTCGTCTCAGGATTATAACCCCATTTTCTCAGCAAGCAACAGTGAGCTACCTGAATAAAAGAGAGAGAATCACAGAAAGGTTTGGGTTGGAAGGGACCTTAAAGATCATCTAGTTCCAACCCCCCTGCCACGGGCAGGGACACCTTCCACTAGACCAGGTTGCTCAAAGCCCCATGCAACCTGGCCTTGAACACCGCCAGGTAGGGGGCAGCCACAGCTTCTCTGAATTTCTTCCTAATATCTAATCTAAACCTTCCCTCTTTCAGTTTAAAACCATGACCCCTTGTCCTACCACTACATACCCTTGTAAAAAGTCCCTCTCCAGCTTTCCTGTAGCCCCTTCAGGTACTGGAAGGCTGCTAGAAGGTCTCCCTGGAGCCTTCTCTTCTCCAGGCTGAATAGCCCCAACTCTCTCAGCCTGTCTTCATGGGAGAGGTGCTCCAGCCCTAAAGCATCTAGATCTAGAGCAAGAGATGCTAGTGTTGACCAGGCATGCCAGGCTGCCATACGTTTGCCTTCCTAGCCAGCACTCACCATTCCCATGATAATATCAGAGATCATCTGGATTGAAGAAAATTAGTATCTGCTGTTAATTATTGCTGTGCAGGTCTGGTAGCATGCTGAGTGCATCTCTGACAGTACATAATATTGGTGAAAATATTAAGTCTATTGGAATTTTGCTCACAAAACCAAAAGAGCACTTTGGCCAAACTCTTTTGAGAAGATTTCTCAAATGAAATGAAAACTTATTCTCAAAAAAATCAAACTCAAAACAAACAACCAAAAAAAGGTGGAAAAAAATTGGTGAGAAATCCTGGCAGTACTTGCTTGTAGTCCCAGAAGGAAAGTAAACGCCAACCAGAGCCAATCATAGTGAAAATGCAGCTTAACAGTCATACTTGATTTATAATACTTACATTAGCATCATTTGGAAAAGAACAAGTTCAGTTTGGGGATTCAAATGCTGCGTTTTACACACACATGCAAAAAAGACTCCTTTCATGAAATAGCCCTTGATGAAAAATGGTTTTTGGACTAACTTAATTCTGACTGAGAAAAAGCTGAGCAGCCCATCATGAATCCTCCTTAAGTCTTGTTCACTAAACCGGTACCACTTTGGGACAGCCAAAGCTAACGGGGTTCTGCTCAAGGACCATGCCTTTCCCATGATCCAGTTTGATCCCAGTTCAGCTCCCAGCTGAGCCGATCCAGAAATCCTCCTCATAGTTGATGCTTGCTGCTTGGATGTTACTGGGATTTTCAGCAGAGCCCAGAATGGGGTGAACGAGGAAAATGGATTATTGTAATTTATTTTAAACTTGCCTCATTTAAAGAAAGGCGGCTTTTACTTCGATGTCCACACCGTACGTGTGCTCTTGCCTGTTACGTTCATTCTCCAGCTCATGAGTGCTGTGCCTTATTACACTTCTGCCTGACCGTAAAGTACAGTAACCAAGCCATTTTCAAGGCTATTTTTTTCCTCTCCAGCCAGCCCTTTTCTTTTTTTTTTACATGCATTTTAAAAAACAATTAATGCTTATTCAGGGCATCTCACTTCCAAGTGACGGCTACTTCGAGAAGCTACAGAACTATCCCTCTAAAGGCAGCAGAAGCCAAACCGCAACCCTGAAAAAGGCAACCTGTGAGCACCAGCCCACAGGACGTGGGCAGAAGCTACCTGAAGATCTCAGCGGGCTGCTGATCTGCCTGGTGATTTCTGGTGGTGGCTGGAGCAGACATAAAGAGGCAGATCTACTTCCACATAATTTATTATTCAAGTGTAAAAGTTTAATGCACCTATTTGAACAATTAAAGCGTGCTCTCTGGAGCGTAATTGTCTTTTTGCTTCTGAAGACACAATGGCTCATGAATCAGTAAGTGCTATGGCCAGGACCCCAACATGCATTTAATCACGGGTTGCTTGTTTCTCTGTACACAGCCAGGAGGAAGAAATAGCTTTAATAATAGACACCATTAAAGAAAGATTTTAAGAAAATTAGGAACATCACACAAAACTCACTGGGCTTCTGGGACAAATTTGCTCACAGCTGGAAGCCTAATACATTTAAGGGTGGCTGATTCCACTCTAATACAATTTTTATAAGATTTTTGCAGTCCTGCTATAAAAGCCTGTGGCGCAAATCATGATTGGAACAAGCAGAACTTCCCTTGGGAAAGATGTGAGTTGGCTTTGCTGCAATTTACTTAGTGTAATTTTTTGGATATTTATATCTGTGCCATCTAACTGATGATAGTGTTCATCTGTTGCCCGATGACATTTAGCCTCAGAAGAGGAAAGGGGAATTAATTTCAGTGTTACTTTCTGTTATTAAGACTTTGGAGTACTCATGACCCAGTGTCTCTAACTCATGGGATAAATTTAAATTACTATTCTGTGAAAGATTTGCTTTTTTTGGTTTTATTATGAGCATACAGCCTAGCCTATGAAAGAGAAAGCAATGCTTGGCTTTGAAAAAAATGACACCACTAAACTTGTCATCTGCTGATATTAATAATTTATTTTTCAGTGCTGTTCTGCTGCTACTCAAACCATGATGGCAACTGCATCTAGCAGCATATTTAATTCTGCTTTGCAATTTCATTAACTTTGATCCATTGGGGAATGCACAGGTTCAAAAGACTGCATCTTGCCAAATACTGGGAATTATATTCCTTGTTCTGAAAAATGACTATGCAAAGAAACTATTTCTAGCAGAGTTGCCAAAAAAGTGCTCCCCTTTCCACTGAAAAGCGTCATTTTGTCACAGCCAGTCTTTTTTGTTAATTTAATCACTGCATCAAAACATCCATGCAAGCTTCTTCGGTCCAAGATGGAAGAAAACTGGGGCAGGGGGCAACAGGGAAAACACCATACAGACATGAAAGGAGAAAGAAGAATTTTGACAACAATTACAAAGCAGCTTCTGCGTGAAGAGAAAGACATAAGAGCTTTAATGTTCATGGAACGCACATAGCAGGCTAGTTCCAGCTGCCAGGCCTTATTTGTGGCAATGCTCCAGAACAAATTGTTCAATTTATAGTTCCGTAAAGCCATCCGGAGAAATGTAAAAATCAAGCTGGGTTCTTTTTCCTTCTCACATGCTCCCATCAGGAGGAAAGATTCTCAAAGACAAATTAGATATTAGATACATCTCGGTAATGAGCGCCTCACTGAGGTTCCACCATGGTAGCTCATGCAAAATACTGAAATTAAAAGACTAAGGAAAAAACCCTGTTAACTATGAAAAACTGCAAAACCCACCACCCCATGCTACAGAAAGTTAAGAGTACAAGCTGACCTATACTCTTACATGTGTACAACTTATACATTTAAATATTATTCTGACATTAAGAACCGTAACACTGGCTTAAAAATTATGGTATTTTTTCAAAACAAACTGGAGAGTCTTTATTCGTCATTGTTATCTGACAGCCCAAGGTTCACATTTCTTCAGCAACTGTAGTAGAAACATTCTCCTAAAACATAAATCAGATTCATGTAAAAAATAGCATGACAAAGATCCGGAGCCTTAAGAAAATAAAATAGCCTGTTATTTGAAATATTTGGCATCACTCTGCCAACCGAAAATACACAGGTTCAATTTATGCTGGTAAATTAAACCAGTGCTGAGGAACTTTCCCAGGCACTGGAGTGCCATCAACTATACTGTTAAATTGTAAGCATGACCCATAGTACCATTTTGGCCATGGCCAACTGTCACTGAGCCAACTAATGGCAGAGCACAGCTCAGGGATTAGCCCAGTCCAGAGACCATCCCAAAAGGTAGTCCACCCGTGGTCACTTCATCAGCAAAGTCAGGAGAGTTCAGTAAGAACAGGCCATCTCATGCCAGTGGGTCTCAGTGCCAAAGAGGGGTTGTGAGCACGTTTAGTTTACAAGCATTGCCATAACCACTCAGAACTAACATGGGAAGCAAGATGTTGCATTTTAAAGCTCATACAAGTTTTGATACCGCCCTTAAAGAGAGTCATCCAAGTTCACAGAAAGTGAAATGGCATTTCGTTTACTTCTTGTAATTTGGCAGAAAGAGGCCTAAGTTTGCCATTTGGGAATTCAACTAACAGTTCAGCACTATGTTGCTACTTCAAAGATGATCCTTAGTTACATTCTCATCCATTTTAAATAGCATCATCGTTGGTTTATCTTCATTACAACTAAACAACTGCAGTTCTTCAGAGAAGCATTGACTGCAGAGGTTCTTAGAGTAAATCATTTTCAGATACACAGAAATAAAATGTTTAAATTCCTACTACTTGTGTAATATGTAAGAATATATCATGAAGGCTCACATCTCAATTCCACAGAGATGGAGAATCCAGAGCATCTAGCTGAGATGTCTCTGGTGTGAAGGAAGAGTGCAAAAGAGGAGCAAGTTGAAGAGTGCAAGGCTGCCTACTGAAGCTTGTCTGTTTTCACTTCCGTAATACTCCAATTTAAGGGTTGTCTACTCAAGATCTGAGCTACCCTGACTAGTCACCGCATGATAAACTCAGGGTGAGGGAGGGACACACGCATAATGTAACACAAAAACATTCCACTGGACAGTATCCTTTAATAACATTTTCCATTAGAGGTCACTAACTCCTTAAAGCCAGTGAATTGTAAACTGCGTATCTGTGAACTGCATGTTACAGGAAAACAGTTTGTAATCCCCCTATTAATCCTTGGCATCAGAGTACACACAGTATAATTATAAACTGTGGCAGAATAATTTGAAAACTTCATTCCACAGGGCCATAATTATATCCTAGCTGTAATCCTTTAATTGCTAATATCGTCTAATGCATTATAGACATACCATATGACTAGGTGAGCAAATGTGCTAAGGCATACTGCAAGCAAGGCACAGTGAAAGTGATAGCACAGCCAGTGATGCAGGCCAGTAAACATCACAAACAATTAATAAGCAACAGAATACACAGCCTAGAAACATCAGGATTTCTACTCTCGCGTATTTGTTGCGCCAATAGTTGGCTTTCTAGAGTACCCTACTGGAATCACAAATTAAAACTACTGAAAGAAATCTGTCATAAATTGCAACTTACGTCAATCAACCGTCAAGCAAAGGGCAGAAATAGATTTCTAGCAATTCTTTGGCAAGATGTTATGAGGACTTAAACTGCAGTAGATGCTGACCCAGTCCAAAATGGAGTGAAACCACAACAGACCATTCACCCAAGTGCTACTAAGGACAACTCTTCTGGTCCTCTCATTTATGTTCTCTACACTGACATTGTCAACATTTTGGTTTTACCCTGGAAAATAAGAGCAAGAAAGGTGAAAGAGTTTGCTTAAACCTTTTGCTTACCTACAACCTAAGAGTACATACAGTGTACAGGACCAGAAAGAAAAAGCTTAAAAGGAAACATAATTTGGAGTCTAGCCATTTTTCTCAGGTAGGTAACGCAGTGTTCAAGAATCTCATCACTGATCCAAGCGTTACTTGTATTTTTAACCAATGATTACTACTACAAATGCATAAACAGTTCAAATGTAGAAAACAGAACTTGCCCACTTTACTCCCAAATGCAAGATCTGGTCTCTCACATCCTTTCCTCGTGTAAGAAAACTTAAAAACCAGGAGAGACCACTTCAACCTGATGAGAAGTTTTCTCAGCAGCTGTTCCTACCACAAGGCTGGTACCTTAGAGGGAGGCATGACTTGGCACATTAAAAAGACTCAGCCCTGCCAAGTTAATGAACTCTGAGGGAGGGTAATGTAAACTCCTCCCCAAAATGCATCCCATTTCTGGACCCGAAGTGTCCCTAAAGCCCTTTGATGCTCCAGAGAAAGAACAAGAATCAGGACACAGTCATGCTTGGTATTTCCAAGGGGCTGGCTGTGTCCCTGTTCATAAACAAATTCCAGTCACCCTAAGTGACTGGTCCAGATCAGGGGACCCTTATCACCCAGCTGCCAATTCTGGCGCTACTCTGTGGGCCAGGTAGGTGCCCACTGCCTCAGCAACATATCTTCTATTTTGTTTTGACTACATCCTTATTGGAACCGACCCAAAGCATCTGTCTCCTGTACCGAACTACAGATTACCAGTAGAAATAGAATTATGAGCAATACAGGTTCACATTAAAAATATATCCCTCTTTCATATACCGTATCTACCACTTGTCACAGGCAGTGAACAATTTTTCCTTTGTAAAAGAGGCTGCAACTCCTGTCATTACCCCACAGGGTGCTAGAAAAACAATAGCAGAGCAAACTGCTGAAAAATTGCTTGAGATGAAGGCAGCCTCCCAGTTAAACTACACTGCTCCTGTATTTACTGATGTACAACAGACATAACAGGGCAGCACTTCTTAAAGTGGAGATGCACATGATTGCACAGGCATCACAAACACAAGACAGCAAACTCAAGGTGTGTGGTGGCCATGATCCTTATAAATACTCTCTACTTTCTGACTTTTCAAATCCACATCAGCTCATTGTTTCCCAGGCAGTCAAAGGGTTAAACACCTCCCATTACTGGTAGCCCTGTCACTTCCTTGCTCTATTTACAGAGGAAGATCTTGCTCTAATTACAGAGGAAGAAAAATTGAAAGTGAGGAAAAAATTCCTTCATGATTTTCCAAATATTCACTTATAACACGAGATGTTACGTTTGTTGGGAAATGTAAAAATCTTTAATTTTAGAACAGCTGATGTAACTAGGAAGATGTAACAGGCTCCTGGGACCACCAGCAAAGCAGCACCAAACTTCACACTAGACATAAGTAAGAAACAATGACTAATAATATAACCTAGTTACGTTCATCAGCTCAACCCAAGAGAACTTAAAGGGAAATAGCACTAGAGAAACAGGAGAGGTGACAGGGAGTTTGTTTAATTATTTACAGGTACTTATGAACCCCATGCCTCTCCCAGTACAACACCTAGCTCTTTTTGCAATGTATTGGTAAAAAATGAAAGTCTCATTTAAATCCCTACGGAATTACAAAGTGCTCCCGCTTCTTCCCAATTTCACCAGAGGGAAAGTTGAAAAATAATCCGAACATCCTGATTTAGTTTGACCTCTACTTCGACAACAGCTGAAGGCAGCAGACAGATTCTTAGGCTGGCTCCAGAGCCCTTCATCTGCCTGGCAGAAGAGTGCTGCAAGACACAAATGCCACTGGAACTGCACTGCACACAGAGCGGACAACATTTCCTTCCTGAACAACATTGACAAGTGATGGTGCACATGAGAAAGCCACTGCCTCACAGCAGCTCTGTGCTCAACATGGTGAGAACACGGTGCGGCAGCTGTTAGACACTCGCTGTTTCCTGAGGCACAGCAAACCCGCTGCGCTGGCAGACCCTTACCTTGCCCGTGAATAAGCTGCAGTTTACAGGAGTTACTCTTAAACCATTCATAAAAAGAGGTAGAAAGTGCAGCTAACACATAACAGGTTGGCACAGTTAAAGTAAAGCTGTGAACATACTAGCAGGACTGCAGAGGTTGTTCATTTAAATAATGTTAAGGTAAAAAATCCTCAAGTCACTTGGAAGCTAAAGCAGCAGAGCACTCCTCCTTCACCGCTTTGCACGGGTACAGAGCAGTGAACTGCGTCGCTCTCCTCCTCAGTGAGCATGCTCCCTCACCATGCTGCTTTGGTGTGCACCATCCGTAGTGCCCAGAGACCAAAATCAGGGTGGGATCTTTTCCTTGAACTTTGAGCCTTTAAGAATTAGATGCAACATCTATGCTAGACATCACAGACTTTTATAGTCAATGGAGAGGAGAAAGCAGTACCAAAGGATGAGTCAACCGACCTGTTTCAGATGCATATCCCAGGATGAGATGACTTGCCCTCAGGATACAATTACACTACTCTCTTTGAAGCCAAAGTGACCATGTCACATCCGCACCTAAGGATTTGACAGTTATGTCAGAGCTGACAAGTGCTAAGGGTTTGTATAAGAGACGGTCACTAGGAAAAGGTCAGAGGAAAAGCATACAGAAATGAAGTGACTTGCCCAAAAGGATGCAGCATGGCCAAGATTGACATGGTATGTGGCAATAAGAAATGCAAAGGATTCTAGAACATTACAGGATCAATAATGACAAAGGGAAGTCTTTTCCACTGACTGTGGGTCATGCCCTGAGTGTCTACAGGAAAATCATCAGATGTGAATCAGAAAGAACAAAAGCGGCCACAGAAGCAAGCTGTGAACACATACTGTTCTGCCTCCTTCTTCTATCATGTACATCAGCTTGCAGAAAAGAAACCCAAGAGTTGAAAATATTATATGGACACTCCCCTTCACTTTCTTTGTTGTTTTCTTTACCTTTTGAAAAAATGCTCTTCCTAAAGACCAGCGTATGAAAGTGAAGTACCTGGCTATTCCTTTGCCATAGTTTTACCTGAGCTTTCATTCACTGTAACTATCTGACAGCCACCACACAGCAATTTAACATTATGCAATGCACTTCTCAATTAAGCAGGAGGCTGCGTATCTCTGCTCAGTATCCCTGGTGATTTTAAATGAGCTTTTCACTTGTTCCATCTCCAACACTTGTTTGGCACAACAATAATTTTTCCAGATGAGAGAGAAGCCAGTGATCATAAAGAATGAATTATTTACAGAAAGATCAGCGCTCCAGTTCACGTCAAGTCTTCACTAATTGCATTTAATTGAAAGTACCACACTGAACATATGCACAACACTCTTCAGGTTCATAAAAGCCTTAAGTCCTTTTAACTACTACTGAAAAAACGAAAAGGTTCAGAAGATCGGTAGCAGGAAACAATACCTTGCGCTTTTAGAGCACTGACCCAAACAAGTCAAAGTTAATCAAGGCTAAAGCACATCGTTTGCTAATTGGTTGATGGGGACAGGTAATCCCCTTTTCTCATGGGCATATGGTACTATAAATCCTCAACAAAGAAGCTCCAATTATAACTATGCAGATCAGACTGAACTTCTTGCTGCAATTTAGCTTACCTATGCTCTGTCTCCAATGCAGTCCCACTGCTGAAGCAATGCTGCTGACCTAGATCTTTATAGCACTTTTCAATAAGTTTTCAAGGCATTTTACAAGCCAGTAAAAAAAGAACAAAACAGAGGAACCGACTTCACGATACTCATTAAGCCATCAGCAGCAAAGCTCAAGACCAGTTTAGGTCCAGGTCATTGTTCTATTCAGTAAACTTGCAGTTTCACCAAACATGCTCAGCCAATCTAACAAATCATTGCATTCAAGGAAACAGGAGTGGGGAGAGTTTTCTGCAAGGTTAGCACATCAAATAATCTCACAGAAGTGTCCTGCAATCACCAGAGCCTGCTCCAGGGACAAAGCAGCACCACAACACCTTAAGCAACAACAAGCTATTAGAGAAGCAAACTATTACACTCACCAGGCTCCAGAAACTTGCCCTGATGCATTAGGTTTAGAGAACACCCCTTCAGAAATCAGGCTTTTGCAGAAGCACACTACTATCTGCTGGTGTGTAAGTGTGTGCAGGCAGAATAGGTACCTGATGGCCCTTCTGGCTTTAAGTCTGGGTTCAATTCCTTCCTCTGTTCAAGAGGATTCAACCCAATGCACGTGCTCCTTCTCAGGTGAGTGCCCAAAACAGCAGGATGGGGAATCAATTTTCAACTTGCTGTTCACAGATCCTTGTGGTTATTCATTAACTATTTCCAAGAAATCCATAAACATAACTGAAAAGGCAAGCTTACTTGCCTACAAGGTTAAATCAGCCCCACAGTAGTCAGCAAGACAGAAGAAAAGGGACTAACAACCTACATTAGCATTTGTCCTCTGACACATCTCATCTTGAATTTTTTTTCTGCCCAATAACAGTTTTAAACTCACATGGTCTGCGCTGTGATAGGTCTTCCAAAAAGCTGAAAGAACAGGGGAACTCAGCTGCAGGACATTTGAACATCCTGTATTAGTTTTCTTACTACTGATTTTTTTTTTTTTAAACAAAGAGTGAACACGAGCACATTTCCTCATTTGTTTTCAAAGAGAGTCTCGCTTGCTTTTTGAAAGAAGTTTTCCTCCCCAAAAAAAAGGTGCCCTATGTCAGAAGCATGAAGCAAAAATGCCACCTCTTGGTAACTCTAAGATATCTCAATACCTGGCTAAAACTGGTTGCAGGCCACGTGTAACTATGCCATGTGCCCAGCATTCCCTATTTTGCAGCACTACACGAGCGTGCCAGTGTTTCAGCCCACGCTTACTCAGTGCACTAATCGTGTAAATCTTCCTCCGAAGCCTGACTCCAGCCACGCTGTGCCCATGGATCTGGATTCTGCTGTACAGGCCAAAAACCCAAGCAGCCACCACTGCAGTGACAAACTTGAAACATAGAATTAAACATAGACAAGCTGATGTAACACTGGAACAAGCCAAAATAGTACATGTTACATTAAATTACTAATTTCTTTCTTAGTAAGAGGACTGAGAAAAGTAAGCTTCAACATGTTTCTCCTGAGAGCCGAGCTTTAAGTTCAAAAGCACTCAGAACCAGACATGAGTCTTGGAGTCCCATTTTGTTTTTCTAATTTATGCTGAACAAATAATTGCTTGGTCTCAATCCCTCTATGCCAGTTGAAACCAAATTCATGTGGCTTGCAAAATTCTTACTGGGCTACACAAACTGTTACAAAACTTCTGCTGCCAGAGATCAGATAAATATCAGTACAGACAAAATAAGGAGGATTTCCTACCCTATTTAGATTTAAAATGTAGAAGAATAAATGCTGTGTCCACAACAAGAACATGTACCCATAAAACGGTAGTTAAGCCCTGGAAGAGGTTGCCCAGGGATGTTAAGGAACCTCCATTCACAGAGATCCTTGAAACCTGACTGGCCCTGAGCAACCAGATCTGACACTGAAGTGAGCCCTGCTAAGCAAGAGTCTGGACCAGAAATCTCCAGAAGTCCCTTCCAGCTTCACTGTTACTATGATTCCAGGTACATTGACATACAAATGGAAAGCTAACCTTGCGAAATAAAATGGATGAGTATGTAAATCATGACTACCACAAGCATTCATAAAGATGTTAACAGCTTTTATTTCACTGGTGCAAGGCCCGTGTGTCATCCACCACTCACCAACATCAAAACAAAACATCATCTTCTATAAAACAGTTTCAGAAAATTCAAAACAAAGTAACAGTGGCTATAATAAACTTCATACAATACTGTAAATCACTTAGTTTGTGTAATCCAAACAAGAACAAATCAGTTTCTAGCATACATGGCTTTTTTTTTTTTTTTGCCAAAAAAAAATACCAGTGCAACTCCAATACATGCCTCACACCTGGAAATGCGTAACATCACTCCATTACATTGACAGCTGTTCGTGCTTAGAACTAGTCATCAATTCACCCTACCAATATCATAAAATACAAAATGATATGAAAAACCTACGTTTACAAAAGTACAGTCCCCAATCCTGCAATCTAATCCTTTTGGGCAGGCACCTGCATCCATTCCAACTCCCCTGAAGGCAATGTGGTATTTAGTGCTCCATTGCTAAAGATTTGATTGCAGAATCAGGGCACAAGTGGGAAAGGTTTAAATCTTTCCACAAGCAGTAAAACGTTGTCTTATTCTTCTAGATTCAGTTTCAGTAGTATTTGCACAACCCCCTAAACCGAGACTTACCTATTTTCAGTTACCTCACATTTAGGAAGAAAGAAGGGTAGGCTTTAAAGTAGTCAGCAGAGAAATGGCTTTTACTGAAATGACTTGGGGCTGTAAGTTGTGCTTTAGTGCACGGTGGTGATCCAAATGCTTCCAAGAGTTAACCACATCTCGCTTCAGTATTTACAGTATCTGCTGCCTTCCTCTGCATTACATGAGTTTCTTCACCAGCAAGATATCAGAGATCTTGTTTCCATTAGACGAGCATTATGACATGACTCCAAAAACAGGATTATGACGACAAATACTAGGGCCATACTCTTCATAGTCTTTCTTGGTGTGACATACTTGGAAAAACTCTGGCTATGAAAATATAAAACAAATCCCCTCAAAAGTGTAAGAATATATCAAGTAGAAAAACTGACAAACAAACTAATGTCTTAACATTTTTGTAAATTGCAGCTTTATGATGTGGTAATACATTTGTGAAATAGAATAAAACAAGAAATATTAGGATATGAATACAATTAATCAAGAAAAGTTTGTCTGGACAGAAGACTGCTTTTAAACACAGCAATAAGAAATCCCACTTTGGAGACAGGAATTGCTCCCGTTTTCCTGTATTTGCTTCTCTATTACATTTAAAGACCATTGATCTGGAGCCTATATTCCCGAAGTCCTAACTAATCCCTAGTGCTGACTTCAAGAATAAAGGGGCTAGGTTGCAATTATCATATAAAAACTACTTCAGAACTACATCAAATCATGATATCCTTGCTCAAGTAAATCCCCAACTTGCCCTGTACAAATTTTAGTGAGACAAAAGTTGTGTACGGATTCCAGAATGTGACACAGTTTAGGCTGCCACAATGACAAGGTTTAAAACTTAGTATGTAGATCAAATATAGCCAGGTGATAATACACAATTAAAAAAAAAAAAATTCAGAACAGTTTTGATAAAGACTTACTGTTGAAGCCAGCATGGAACCACCGAACCAAACTGCGTAACGCTGCATGTGATGTGTTATCACTTGAACTTCAACTGGTTTGGGCTAAGAAAAAACAGTTTGTATTTAGTTGGTTCACATTTTCTGGCAAGATCCTTACAAACTCAAAATGCTCAGACCCAGACATCTTCATCCCTCCATTCACATCACTGTCTCACACTTATTACTCAGTCTGCCATGTTCCCTAGGAGACCAAGTCATAAAACTCTTCGTGATTAGTATGCTGAAGGACAGAACAGTTAAATCCCTCTTGCCTACTGCCAAGATCACGTATCTTCTAGAAGGGAAACCAGAAATGCCCTTAGAGACTGCTCACAGTAACTTTAAGGTTCCTGTAAAGACATGTCATACATTGCAAGGCTACCAACACATTTAACACATACATACATACAACTCATTTTACAACACTGCATTTTCACTAGTGAGGTGAAAACTTTGAACTTTATTTCTTTCACTACTCATGTAAGTACTGCACCTGAAATTCTTACTTACTTTTATCCGACCACCACTGAGTTCCTCGCTAAGTCGCAATCTCGCATCCACTACTCTTTTCAAATCCCTTTGCAGTCGTCGTCCAAAGTCCCTGAACATTGTGGATCCTCCGGAGAGGACCACGTTCTGTGCAGAAATTAAAGACACATTCTTTAAATCCATCTTCAAGCAAGTTTCCCAAAAGCCAACGACGCAGAGGTGACTGTTTGGATCTTAACATCATCAGGAAACTGATAAGCTACAGAGAACACCTTAAGCATTGCTCAATTTCCATAGGTCCATGGTCCCCTACTTACTTTTTTCCCCCTTTAAAGAAAAGTTTTATGCAGTTTTATTACAAGAGAGAAGGATTCCATTAACAAGGTAAGCTAGCACCCTACATGTGCAGAGCAGCAGAAATAAGACACTACATCAAAAAGTTTCCCAGGGAAGCTCATAGCAAGCAGTTTTAGCCCTGATAAGGCTCTAGCCTCATCATATTACTCTTAGTGTCTTCCAAAAGCTGTAAAGTTATCTAGAACTCAATTTTTTTTATTTTAAGTCTTAAACTTCTAAACATAGCAACCAGCAAGCTCAATGATTCTTCAAAAAGGTACCACATCTCCAAAGAGGACTGCAGTACAGAGAAAGGTATAAAGTCTTTCACTTTTCTTATCTATACCTGCTTGACTGGTATTGCTTAGCTTTCAGAGCAGAACCAAAAGCCTCCTAGCCTGGACTTGTACTTGGATTCTCAACAGGGGTTTTAGAATGTCACATCCTTAATTCTGATAGTGTTGCAGGGTCATAGACTAACACAGAAGTCATTTCAAAAGTGGGGGGATTCAAAACAGGAACCCTAGAACATAACCTTGGTGGCAGCAAAAATGCATTTCATAATCAGAAAAATGAACTCTATGTGACAAAACTGCATGTGTGCCCTTGCACACTGCTGCAACCGCAAACCAAAGGGCTTACTAAAATCACTGACGTGCCTCAGACACCTGTGCACAAGGAATTCAACTGAGATCAAGAGCTCATTATACACAGGCCGAAGGATTATGTCTCAGTAATAGTTTTTGACACTGCAGACCGAGACTGTGCACGTAATGAAAGAATCTCTGAACCACTGTCTTCAGCCAAGAAGCCTGCACACAGATCTGAAGAGATAATAAGCGTTCACACTTGCAGGGTGCAGAAGTAACTGCTTGGATTTTAAGCAACAGATAACAAGAAAAATCTTGTTTGTAACTTGTAAAGTGAGAAGAAAGCTGTTTGTTTATTCATGGGAAAAAAAAAAAATCTCTGCACATCATAGAAACCATTACAGTAGGAAAAACTCATTTCTTCACATCTTCAGATTATCTACAGTATAAAAGAGTGCATAACAAGGCAGGTGTACTTAAAAGAAAACACATATACCCATAACATTACTGAAACATTTCCCAAAAGAAAGAGGAGGGCAGAGAAGAGGAAAGAAGCCATATGCATAAGCAGGAGCCAGAAACCACAGTTGGTCCTAATATTAAAGCAGGAGGGAGATTCCCTCTGCTTCCCCCATACACAAGAACATCTCTTCCCCTGCCTCAAAGTGGTCACACACTCCACGTGGAAAAAGAAAACTGCTAATACGGAAAAAAAGACCACAATCAACCTAAGCAATGAAATAGCAATTAAAAAGATGCCATCAGAAAATATTACCTGGAGATAATGAAGTTGGCGAAGACTGCGAAAGCAATAATTCTATTCAAAGCAAATTAAACTTCAAGTATACTCCAGAACGTGGACAATGCTACAACTAAAAATAGATTTCAGAATACACCTGAGAATAATTCTTTGAATACATCCAAGACTAACTCATGCAACTACAGAATTAGCAGTAACACTGGGAGGATCTTTTATCACTCCAGGGTTAGAAGCTAAGAGGTTACATCTTCCTCAGATTATGATTATTCAAGTACTTCTACACACTGAAAGAAGTTTAACAATAACACTGGTCAAGGAGAACAGAAGCACTAGGGTATAGTTGTTGAAAAGGTGAGTCATCTCACTATCACACACCTGGACAAGTCAGGCCAAGCAGAATTTTGGATATAATTAACTAGGTGATAAGATGGTTAATTATACAGTTACAGTTCCCCTGATCCCTGCTCTTCATGTCAGCACTGGGCCAAATCTGTACTAACACTTTAGCAGAAGACTGCTCAGGTATGGGCTTCAGGAAGTTATGACAACTCAGCAGGTCAGTCTTCTGTAAGGAGGTCAGAAGCCAGGTAGTCCTCACTCACAAGGAAAGCAGAATCCATACGCATTCCCCACCCCTCAAACAACACACCCATCACTTACAAAGGACCCAATGAAGGTGGGAAAAGACTGATTAAAAAAAAAAAACAAAAACAAAACAAAAACCCACCAAGAAACCACGTCCCACAGCAAATACCTTCTCTAGAATAACTGAATGTAACACAGCACAGTAATTCCAGTAACTACTTAACAAAAAACATAACAATGAAGCATGCTAAATATGTCTGTGGAGAATGCTTACGAGTGATGTTTGTGTTTTCAACCTCCCTGGGGATTCTCTGGCCTCCCAGAAAAGACACCAAGGAAGTTAGGATTTAAGTATCCGTTTCCATCCCATTCCTTTAAACAAGGTTTCTTCTAATTTTACTCTGCCCAAACACACTTTGGCTGGTTTAATAGCTCTAAGCAGACCACAGGTTTCACAGCTAACACTGATTATCATACCATCTGACAGAAAGCAGCTCCAGCTGATTTTTACTTTTATAGCTAACTGGTTGAAAATTTGTTTCAAAAGAATGTATTCCCTTAGAAGAGAGGGTTGAAGACCTTCCACACAACTGAAAAAGCTAACCACAACAAGTAAATAATGAAAATAAGCCACTTCTGGAAGGAAACAGAAGGATGAACACCAATCGTCTCAGAAGGCTGGCAAGAAATTTCTCACTTCTCATCCATACCCTTTGCTTCTCTTAGAAACTCCAGGATATTGAGCTTCTCTCCATACCATTTCTGGTGTTATGCCTACAGATATGAAGCTACCTAACAAAACAACCCAGCTACTGTAACAGGAATTTCTATCTAAATAAAGTTTACATAAAAATTCCAACAGGTTAAATTAGCTTCTGCAGAACTCAACGCCATCAAACACAAGGCGCTGAACTGGTTTGTGCATCTTCCTACTGCACCTTGTAACACGGTATAAGCACGCTCTCAGCTGGACACTTCAGACTTTGCAGCACCAACCCGAGAATCATCCACTGCTTTCCCGGTAAACGTGAACTTCAACAACACATCCCAGTTTCCCTCCTTCCAAATGAAAGTTGTTTAACATGACACCACACCACACCACCAGGGACATATAATGAGAGCAATATATGACCATTTAAAAAAATTATTATGGGTAAAAACTGGAAGGTTCACACAATTAAGTCAAGCATTCATGAGCGAGTGAATCAATTAAGCTACATGCCTCTGTTAATTTAAACAGGGCAATACAGTGTTGGCAAGTATGGGACGTATAAGGAGAAATATTATACATCTCAAACAACAAATATATTACAAAGAAGTAAATGTATTGTCAGAAACACTATTTTTAAAATAAGTTTGACTTGTAATAATGAAGAAACAATTTCTGTTTCTTTAAAATCATGATTTTCAATGTTCATTTAACCATTGGAGTAATAGCAAAAGATTTCAGCATGACTTAGTCGTGCTGTTTCGCAGAAATACGCCTGCACTCAGACACAAAAGTAACCACAAAATACTGCAGATATATTGAGCGACTGTTAAAGCAGCTAGCATGGGTAATGTCATAAATTTAGTTACAGCTGTGATAGGTATAAACAGGGCTTCTCCTCAGTATTCCTGTGCTACACTAACAGTGTTAATCACTTGGGGCTTTCACATGAGGTAGCAGGAACACCTTTCCTTTCCCGTGTCTAATCATTGGTGCCAGTATGATGCGGATCTAACAGCCTGTCAGTCTCTCCAGCCTTACCACACCCACAGAGCCTCTGCACTTAGTAATTAATAGCAAACATAATTTTGCTGAAGCACAGATAAGAAGTAGTCAGTCGAATCCTATCCAGCCTTGTGCTCAAGGATACCTACAATTTTGGAGAGGAAAGGCAAGAATCAGGTTGATAAACAGATAAGCTGGGCACCATCACAGCCTGTACTTCTCCCCACAGCTCGCAGATGTCCAGCCGGACGCCGCACAGCAGTCTGACAGCGCCATCTACGCACCACGCACCGCATGTGAACCTGTTCTCACACAAAGTATGAACCAGCAATTCAAGTTAGAAGTGATGTTAGGGGGATATTTACCACCCCTTTAGCCTCCCGCACCCCAGATCTCTACAGACTTTGAGGATGGTTCACTATAAGCGGGGCAGTCAACAGTTTACCCTTCCGAGAGAACGCTGATACAAGTGTAGTCCAAGACTTAATTGTATCAGGAAGCTCAAGTTCACTATTGTCCACAATAGCTGCACACCCAGCTAAAAAGTCATCTTCTCTAAGGAAAAGAGTCAATGTCGTTAAAATCCTGTCTCTACACACCCGCGTTTCCACTGAAAACCCAGATGATTTATTGACAATAAAACGCTACACTTACCAATATACTACAGTCCCCACTTCATGTAGTGTTTTCAGCTTGAAAAGCTAGCTTAAAAGTTTGAGGTCAAGGATGTTACAACTTGATCTGTCATGATTTGAATCATGAATATTTAAACATGCTTATCTAGGATCTTTCAGAGATATTTCTGACAGAATTTACCTGGTTTGAGATGTCATTTATCTTTAATTCTTTCATCCACATATTTGCTCCAAAAACACAGCAGAGAAAAGTTGAAAGAAATCGATCGTTGGGAGAGCCAATGACCCTACACTTACATCCTTTCTACTGGGAGAAGGTACAGACCTCAGAACTGTCAATACTGTTCTCATCTGCTGTTATCACCTAAACTCTGGAACTATCCAGAGAGACTCTGGATGGGGAAAAAAGGAAGATGAAGTAGAGTGTGGAGTAAGAGTGACAGTTTCTGAACCTGCTATCAACAAAAAATAACATTTATTAGAATATCAAGCAGTTTTTAGAACTTCTGAAAGCCCTTTGTCCACCTTTAAAGTTACTATAACTATATTCACTAGCTGACTGTCAAATTCAGCTACTCTTTTTTGTTACTAAGTGCCAGAACTCATGCCCTAACTGACAAATGTTAGGACAAGTTTCAGAGCATTTCCAGGTTGAAAAGAGATTTTTAAATAGCAACTAGTATTGAAAACATCCAACACTAGCATCTGTTGTGGCTATACCACAGAGCAGATGTTTCCCACTGATGCAGATTGGTGTGCATTAGTTACACTGTGTTTAGTAGTATGCTGATAGTAACCTGAAAGCTGGGGGAAGGAACGTGTTTTTCTGCAGACCATAGTCCCCTTCTTGCTCCTGTTCTCTCCCTCTATTTTTTCTGCATTTCTGTGATATCACTTACACTATATATTTAGATAAACACGAGATAAGTATAAGGACAGGTTGTGGAACAATATTTTAAGAAAAAAGGAAGCTAAAGAATCCTCCAAAAAATAGAACTAGATGAACTCTACGCCATTCTTCACAAAGAATGCCAAGTGTGATGCAATGCCTCACTGAGCCCCATAAAAGCACGATCACATTTCTTGCTGCATGCAGGATGGCTCATTTTTCAACGGAATTCAACACCCAGGAATGATCAACATAGCAAGGATGCTAGATTACTTCAGCCATGTGGTAAGATCCAAAATTACTCCTCCATCATTTCACCTGAGCACCCTAAATTTCATTCGACTTTCCAAAGATTTGGGCTTGTTAAAAAAAAAAATTAAAAAAATCCACCTTGCTTCTTCAAATTTTAATGCAAATCCTCTGGCTCCAAACCCAGAACCCTACCTATCTTCTTCCATTTTAGCAGAAAGCAGCTCATCTCAAGCAATGCAAAACTCTTAACTCTGTGTTAGAGACACAGAGAGAGACAGAACAAGAATATAAATAAATTCTTCCAAGCAATCACATTAAGACGGTGTAATCATGGGAATTAAGAGTGCATTGCTGGCAACTATTATACAATTAAAAAGGCTTCATCACATGTGAAAGAATGTTTGTGCTTGGTATTGAACAGCTACAAGTATGGGATCTGGCTGAAGAAGTCAGTCTTACGAAGGTCCTGCTGGTCCATACATCAACATAAGGTAAGATAACTGGCCTCATAAGAGAGATGTTGATCGGATTGGGAAACAGAGATACTGGCAATAAAACTAAAAGAGAGAAATACCATAGGCCATCAAAAGATAGGTTGTGATACAATGCTTCAAAGGTTACATACCACATATAATCTGCAAAAAGGGCTCTTGCAGATATTTTCTGCATAAACACTGAGGAAGAATCCAGATATATTTGATGGAAACCCAGCTCCAAAGCATAGGGCTTTGGCTGGCCACCACGCAGCACTGTGGGCAAGTGAAATTGATAAACCACAGAAACTAAGAGAAAGTATGAGGGGATTTCTGCACCTATACACTGTTTCAAACAATGAGAACAGAGATGCTTGTCCCTTTGCAGTGACCTTGCTTTAAAGAAGATAGCAACTATTAGCATAACTAATAGTTACTAATAGTTAACTAATTAATAACTACTGACATTTGTCATTACGTTCAATAGGTAATTGTGTAACATTGTTTTAATTAAGCAAGTATAATGAAAAACAGAAAACGGAAAAACAAAGTCTCAATCAGTGGCAAGCCAAGGGAAAGTTATTTGCCTGCTGATTACAGTGAGGAAAGAGTAACTTAACCTCAATTTTTAAATACCACTTTCTGGAAGTCAGTACAAATCCCTACCCTACCAAGCAATGAAGCTATTGCTCTATGGCAACTTTGGGCTTTCAGGAAAAAAGCACAGACCCTAAGCACAATCAGACACTAAGAGTTTCCTAAAACCTTCTGCAACATACCTAAGCTTGAACCCATGGAAGACATCTACTGCAAAAATTCACTCCACATGAGCTTGCAGTTTAACTTCTTGTTTTATCCTGCTCCACAGATCTGCTCTGAAGCACTATGCTCATTCTAGATTACAGAGTATGTTTACTAGACAAGTAAAACAGACTGCAAAATTTTAATAGCTACAAATTACCCTGAGATACAACTCAGGTGAAACTTAACACTTATTCTAACAGGTGAGGAAAGCTACCACCTTTCACATGAGCAAGCAAACCTCTCCCTGCAATTACTTTATGCTGGTATTTCCAAAAGGGCACAGCTGCTGGACAAGCAGAAACCAACCAGGAAGCACAGGATGTGCTGCCAATACAGAGAGTGCTTGCCATAAGCTACGCCTGTCAGTACCTTCCTTTTAATTTCTTAAAGAATCAGTGACTGAAAGCACTCTCTGGGCTACACCACAGGCAAGTTTAACCAGGCCTAATTATTGACTCCTAAAAGACTTTAAGTGTTCATGTTTTTAATGCTGGGTTCAATACCTGGCTAAAACTGCAGACAGTGGGCAGATACGAGTCAAGACTATGGAAAAATATATGTATTCGGAACCACTGCTTAATAAAGCAGGGGGTGGGGGTGGTGTGAGAGGGGCAAGACCATGACATAACCCTTAAAAAGGCCAAAAGCCAGAGACCTTCATGCACAAGAATTCACATTGCAAGTCTCAGTTACAAATAACATCCCTCTGCCTCAGTTCCCTGGGGACAATACTTACCTGTATATCAAACTACTGCTACAGATGACCCTTCTTTCAATAAATAAAAAGCAGAAGTATCAAGTACTTTTCATTCAGAAGTGGCACTTTGTTTAACTTGGAACTTTATCTCTATGCAAAGTTCACATTTCTCATAGTGGGGGAAGTGATAGCTACACACACACTTCGTGATGATGTTGATATTTAGTCTTCAAATTAAGTTAATCTTACAACAGAAAGACCTTACCTTATATAATGGACGTCGGACATCAATGGGACAGTTCTGTATAACTTCATCAACTACATCCGAAATGGATTCCATAAAATCAGGATTAGCAAACTACAATGAAACAGAACAAACTTTAGATATTTCCTCCCAAGAACAGAGAAACAAAAAGGCAGAAGTTAGACTGTAGAAAGATTTTGTAATAGCACTTTTAAAGGGGGCGGGTGGGAAGCAAAAACACTATTGCTCCTGCCCACCAATTATTCTACATTATAACAAATCCACTTTTGTACAAGGGAAATGAGAATTCCTTTTTCTGCAGGGAAATTCAGTTTCTCTTCCTTGGTCATAGATTCACTGTTCAACATTTATGTACTATGGGCCTACTATTGCATGTGACATGAGTTTGAGTCCTCCTGCAATATTAAACATACTGTTACTGTGTAATGTGGTCAGGCCTTTCCTTTGAAAAGTGAAATAAAGTCAGTATGCAAATCAGAATGTTCCCCTGTAAAAAATTTTCAACACTACTAAAATACTTATGTTAAATTCCCACCAAAAAGTCAAGATTTTTTTTACAAAATCTCTAATATTCAAAAAGGCAGAAATACTCTAAAGGTCTTCAGTGGAAATCCCCATCAATGTAAATTTCTGCATTTATAAATACTAGAGAGCCAGAGTTGCTAATGCTAGAAAACATTCTTGGACTAATGGCAATTTTCTACTTAAAACTTAACACAAGCTTAAAAAAAAAAAGAAAAAAGAACAGTTCATAGCCTAGGTTTTGCCCTTTCACAGATTAAACTTTGAGAAAGTAAATGAATTATCAATAAATACATAATAATATATTATTATGATATATTATTATTTAATTTTAAAACTTTCCCAAAGATGCAGAAACTATTTGAGATCTACATAGTAAACAAGATGAAGTATCTAACTGGATGAATAACAAAAGCCAAATCACAAGTACACATTGTACTGAAAAAAATTAGCAAAGGAAGTTGGCTTGGAGATCAGGAGCCATAAGAATGATGGGAAAAACTCCCAAGAATTCAAGCTGATGTCCATAGCAAGAATTAATCATGCAAGAAGCCACGTAAATTAAAAGAGAAGAAGTGGTGTTGCTTCACATGGAGGGTTTTCATCTGAATGAACTACAGCCTGAAATCTTCTCCCGAGCTCTCCATAAAGCTACTGATAACACAGCAGGGCAAAAGGAGCAAGTAGTAAAGAGAGTTATGGCATCCAAAGCAGAGTATAACATGCTCCCAGAACGGGGACAGAGAACTGATATGTGAAATTGCAGTCTGCTAGCAAACACCATATGGTTGGAGAAGAGCAAGTGAAATACCTAATTTAAAAAGTGGAGAAATAATCTGGGTAACTACAAACCCCAAAGCCTAACTTCAAGAGTATTAAACACTCCAGAACAAATTTTGTAAACTGAAAATAGGAAAAGATTACAAGACAGCTTTACCAAAGGCAGCTTTTACCTAGCTAACTTGATACCCTTTGAAGTGAGGAGTTAATGAAGTCCAGCGAGAAATTCTCTTTGGATGCAGTACGTATCATCTAGTGTGTTTTTCTTGTCTAGAAAGTCAGTTCAGTTTTTTTTTTTCAATACAGAGCCAAGAAACTATCAAGACATTGAGAAAAACGGAAATTAGACCTTTATCCTGTTCCTAGCAGTCTTTGAAGGAACTATGGAAAGAGGAACTATTAAAATGATGTCTGACATGGGATTCAATGCCTCTCTGTAAGATCACGTGGGTAAACAGCGGGGAGGAGAAACTATTCAGCCCAGAGGTTTAATGCTGGCACAAGAACAGATGGCTACAAACTGACCACAAACAGATTAAGGCTGGAATTTAGACAAAAGATGAGAGAACAAGTGTTTTTAATATCCTTCCAACAGGAAGAGGGTAGACAAAGGGAAACTTCAGTGTTAACATGGATCTTGATTAAATTTTTTAACAGTATTACAAGTTATGGTTGCCTGCAATGAACTTAATGGAGTGCATAGTAATGGAGAGGACCTTCTCTGCTATACTGTAACTTATTAAAACTTGACTCTTTCCTCTCCCACAATATCACAATAACCTGAAGCTCACTCAAACTGAACTACCAAAAACCAGACAGGCTAGCTATTGTAATGTTTCCCAGAACTGTAGATGTTTACTTATGACCACACCAACAGAGATTTCAATGGACCTCCTTCAAGGACGAATTTAGCATCCACCCTTTACAAACTGACTCAGCATCAAAAGTCAGCGTCCAAGATTTAAAACATTACCAATGCACTGCTAGCATGCAGAGGAGTGCCCAAAGGGATTGGCAACATAAGCAAATACACAGTATAAAGGCATACTCGTTTCAACCAATGCTGAAAGAAAGAAGGAAAATACTACATAAAATCTGTAAGCTCTAAATTTCTTCTCCATTTCAGATTTCCTTTAAAGAAACAGAATAAGGTGTTTTAATTATTTTTCTGATGTCCCATGTAACATTTATCTGCTGTGCTCACATTTTCCTTTGCTTAAGTTATCCGAGGGTGTACATGGCTTGCAGTTGGCAGACTTACTGATATCTTCCACGTGATGGCGCACTGGCACCAAAAATGAAAGTACCTCCCTCCCCCCTCTCTTCACTCACACAGTGAAGTTTCTGTAACTCTGTATTGCTAGTCCCTATTCTTACCTCAGGATGAAAGAAAATTTCAGGTCCAAGGAACCTTTCATAACCGACATCTATTACAAACTTGGTTTTGTTGATTGCATTGATGCCAGTATACTGTTTGATCCATTTTCGAGGATCTCCATCGTACTTGGCAAATTCTTTCACTATGTCAGGGCAAATGTAACAGTATTTCTCCTGTTAAAAAAAACCCATGCATTAAAAATTGCCAAAATAATCATTCAATCATTGAATTAAAGTATAACACAATCAGAAAATAAAAATATGTGAGCATTCTTATAGATAGGGCTGTTCAATAGATGTTCTCACCCAAATGACTACTGAAGACTTAACCCTACAAGAAGTGCACACGGCCTATTTGTTTCCATAAGATTGCAAGCTGACTCATCTAGATTAGCCTCTCTCAAAATGAAAACATCACAACCATTAGGGCCGTGACGATAAAAGAAATGCAATGGCAAGCTTTCATTGCAAGATCAGACCCACACAATCACCCTACTGACATTACATACATTTATTTTTTATTAAATTAAAAAAGCAAATTTTAAACATATCTAAAGCTTACAATGCTGATTTAATCTGCAGGACGTATTCACTCCAAACAGTCTAGCCTGAAGATTTTCCTCCTCTTTCTCCTTCCCCCGCACTTGACTGGATAAATCACCAAAAGCTTGTGTAATTACAACACACTGCCTACATCTGCATTCTTAAGAGAGCCACTGGCAACTTGTTAAAGCCAAAAAATTAGCTGAAAGAGTTTTATTTATTTACTAAGAGATAAAGAAGGGTGTACCTTTATGGCTTTTGCTGTCTCCAGAGACTGTTCAGGAGGAATTCCCACCTCCCTTTCCCTTAGGAGCTGTTGAATAAAGTAAGTAATATCTCTACCTGCAATAGGAATATGTTTGATGCAACTTCCAATTACATAGCCTTCTGCCTGTGTAGGTGAAGAGGAAAAAAATATTTAGAGAAAAACCTACTATGTGTCAGTAATTAACAGCAAAACTAACATCCATTTTTATAATACTTTGTTTTGATTTGTAATTAGAAGTAAAATCTTAAAACTGTAATATTACTATAAAAATGTGTAACCCACTGCAAAGTGGATATTATTTTTATTTAAAAAACCTTGATTACCACATACAAACAGATATTGATTATCTAATAGATACACAAGTGATAGACAAAAAAATCTTGCACACATTAGAAGTCAGTCTGATCAGATGGTTCCTTTTAGGCGTGATCTGAAATGCAAACGTAATATAAATAGATCACTCGTGTCCTGTTTGAGAGTGAAAAATTAATAGAAAATAGTATAAAATTTATTAAAATTCTCAGACAAGAAAAATTAAGTAGTACCTAATGATAAGCACAATAAAAACAAGATTATCTATTTGCTGAATTTTTTTCAGGATGCATTTACTGAAAACATTGGTGTTGTTGAGCCAACATTATTTCTTCCCTTGCTTTTTTTACACTTTTCAGAGTTTCATATGGTAAACACTGTTTTTTTCACCAGCTTTTCCCATATGAAGAAAATACTGAGAAGACCAGGTTAATACCAAAATGCAAGATGAAGTTAAAGGGAATCAAATTCTCATTTCTAAAATAACTGATCATTCAAGCATACTATATGCTTCAGAAATACATGAAATGACATCAACAGAACAGATGTCAGTATGCACAGATAATTCTGTATTTTTAACATCCTAACATAATTAAGCTGTATGAAATCGACCATGTATATGAACATGCATTTATACAAGCTTGTAGTTGTTTCCACACAAGCAGAGTTCACTAACTTCTAAAATACAATAAAAATCATACAAAAAACACACATTATCAGCTATATTAAACAATCAAAATGCAGGACATCAAAAAAGTTAGGACATTTCTTGTCAGACAGTGGCATGCAGGAGATCCAAAACTGTGATAAGCATTAATATTAAGCAGAACTGAGGCATCACAGTAATGGAAGACAAGATTTTACATAGAAATAGTCTTTAAAAAAGGCCTGACGATTCCTTACTGTGACCTGTCTGCAAGCTAAATTAATTGCATAAACAAGTTCACATAATAAAATACATACCTTTCAAAACAATCATAAGGGAGGGAAAAATCCCAAACAACCAAGTAACACTAAAAATTTAAAAATAAAGTTTCATTTGACACTTATTTAAATCTATAGTAAACAAACCCTGCACTTGTCCAAACCACTGATAATTTCAAACTGCATCCTGCTACATACCACAGGAATTACATGGGTCACTCCATCACCACTATCGATGACAATTCCAGTCAAAGTACGTTCTCCAACCTGCCGTGACGTCCAAGAGGCAGCTAAGGCCAACACTGCCTACATGAGAAAGAGTTTATATTTAGAAGCAGGCAGAGTGTGCTAATTTACAATCTCAGAAAATACTGTTTCAAACATTTTAGACATGTGCATACAGAAGACTATACATACTGCAGCTATACTGTACTTTAGAAGTATACATTCATTTTGTTCACCTGAACAGCAATGTAAAGTCCTGGTATGTTAAATGATTCAAACATGATTTCTGCAAGATACTCTCTGTTTTCTGGTGTGTTCAGTGGAGGCTCTGTCTGAAAAAAAGTTTTGAAAAAACACCTCAATAGAGTCCTAATAGTTCACACATTGATTAGGTTGGTATGGCAATCAAACTTTTAAATTCTCAGTGCACTCAAAATAGAAAATTTCAAACAGGATTTAGTTTAAACAAAGTGATTGAAGCTTTTCAAAAACAAAATCCAACCTGCAGTAGCCTGCATCACAAAATGAACAGAATTTAGTTATAGTGCAGCTTTACAGATTACTTTCCTCCTTCCCCTCCTCCCATCACAACTGTCAGTCCCCCAGAGAAAAATCCTCCAACAGAGCTACTTGTGCTTGGAACATTATTTAGTTTTCCTCTTATAAAAATATTTTCTAACCCAGCTTCATTAACTCACCATTAAAAAATAGTGATCCTCAGGTTCAGCTCGTAGGTATTTAAAAATGACCTGCTCCATGAATCTCTCCATGAGGTCCCAGTCTTCAACGATACCATGTCGTATAGGCCACTGAAGCAAGAAAACTTGTCAAGACTCTAGATCATACAAGGATAAAAAAAGCCCAGAAATAGGAACAGCCGAAATCCCCAAACCCTTACATCTTCTGCAAGAATGAAAACACCTCATCTCACGGTTACCTTATCAAATCCTCCATTCTAATTTTAATTTAGAGGCACTACTTGAAGTTATCTCCTGCTCCCAGGTACTTCAAATTGTGATTCTATCTTGTAGGATTAGAAGCCAGAATCCAGCCTCTAGTCCTAATACTGCTATTGCTCTATTACAGTACTGCGTTTTAATATCTTTTTGTATCAATTTTATCATTCATAAAGTTGAGAATCATACTTGGCTTCAATATGCCTTCCAATCTACAAAAAGAAATAAAGACCATATAGGCTATATATTTTTCAACAAAAATTCTGGCAGGGATGATGTTTACATTTTGTTCAATGTTACGAACACGGCTGACATTTAAGTAATACAGTAGAATGTATAAAATATGATTTTTTCCACACAATTCTTAAGCTGGTAACATTTTGTAAGTACAAGGAGTCCCTTACTAGGGTATGGAAAATATGATTCACAGAAAAGCTGCACTGAAGACAGCCCTCCATAAAACTATTGTGACATTTCCTGAAGAAAAGCATCCAACATTCCCCAGTTCATATGCCATGTTAAGAAGATACACTTTTAGCAAGAATTTAGATATTCACTGTTTATGGCTATTTTAATAGCTAATAATTTTGAAAACTCAACAGCTGCAGTACATCAGTGAATATTTACAAAAGGGTTCAAGCACCAATCACACAGGACAGCACTAGCAAAACAGGCATTTCAAAAAAGGTAAAGCCATGAACCAAATAATGCAGTTTTTAAAAAGCAACAAAAATACTTTACAAAAAAGCAAATGTGTTTTAAATGGCTATCAAAAAGGCCTAAAACATTATATAATAAAAACGTGAAACTTTGGAAAGACTTCTTAAAAATACTCAACACTTACCTTTGTAGCATATGTAGGTTTATCTATGGCTTCATCTCCTATGAAAAAGTCCAGATCATCAACACCTTTCATTACCCTCCTCTGAGCCTGGTCACCTACTTTGGCTGATTCTCGGATTGCAATACCTTAAAATAAAACCCAAACAAATCAATTCAAAATTAAAACAGCTAAACACCAAGCAATGAATATTTATTTACTTAAGGATTCTTTTCCAGAAATAAAAATCGGGATATAGAAAGTACAGTTTCCAGAAAGCAGAAATTTTGCAAGAGATTATTGACAAGCCAATATTCATTCTCACTGCATCACACAGGATCCTGGTCACCCATCTCTCATTAATGCAAATAACAACTCAGAGAAAAATCTTAAATATGTATTCTGTTACAGACTACAGCGGTCACTAAACCCGTGCAAGCGCAGCATTCCACCAGGGATACTCTTTAAGCCAGCAAGCAACATGATTTTCTGAGTTCCAACTCTGAGAATTAAGAGAAAGAGCACAGGAGGAGAAGAAAATAAACTACGTACTTCAGAAATAGGTATTGGAGTCATTATCCCGGTTGGTGAGAAGGGAGAAATCAATTCGCAGTGCTACAGAGAAATCTTTGGAGACGCTTATGCTTCCCATTAGCAGGCTGTAACTATCACTAAAATTATTAGATGATGGCTGCTATAGGCAAGATGAGACAGCAAAAAACCAAATCTAGGGCAAGTTATAAATAAAAATGGGATAAAGTACCCTCAAAACATAACCTTATTTATATACAGTTTTCTTTTAATAGGTCATAATCAGGATCTAAATAACATATAGTAGAAAATGCAGAGTAGACGGGCATCATCCACAAACGCGCCGAACGCTATCAGCACCAAAAACTACTGACAGGCAAACCGTTCTTCTGGAAACACATCTAAGCCCCAACAAGTTTATAGTTTTATAAAACAGGATTTATAACAAATCCACAGGAAACTCTTGCTATCCCGCTTCTTTAGCATAAGACATTTAAATCTTTACCAGTGGTTTAAGTTTGAATTTTTCACAATACTTAAAATAGTTAGAGTACAACCAATACTGCAGCTACATCTGGTAAATAGCATGTCCCCTGCCACCTCTTTGGCCCCTGATTACCTTTTTTATTTCCTTATCTTTATACCTTCTACTGTGAGTAGCTACAAGGCAGTCTACGTGCATTAATAAGTAGTTAATTGACAACCTTCACAAAAAGTAAAAGGCAGTGTTTAACGTAATTGGAGATAACCAGGAGATGATAGACGCCACTACAGACATAAATACATAGTCAGTGCTACTATTTATAAATTTATATAGCATTTGAGAGAAACTATTAAGACAATTAAAATCAATAACATCAGAAAGGTATAACATTTTAAACAAGTTTAACATACAAAAAAAGAGTGAATCTGCTCAACAAAAGCATATTAAATGGGCAAAACCATTTTAATTGGTAAACACACACCCAAAAAGAATATTTTCTAATAGGAACAACTTTTTTTTAATATTAAACTGTCTACAGTCCCAGACAATGTAAATAAGACAGACACCGCCTGCACTTTAGTACTTAATTTTATTGGAAGCCTTCCCCAGATTATCCAGGCAGTAATCACAGTGTCAGGTAGACAGGAGGCAAATTGCATTCTGTCTACTCAAGAGTCCTGGCAGAAAAATAATGGAGATAAAAAGGAAATTGGACTGGAGTTCTCTTCATCTTTGTCATAGCAACCAAGAGCTGATTTAATGAGCAACAGTCCTAGCTAACTGCAAACAAGGAGTTCTGTTTAGCTACACTCTTAGCCAAAGACACTAACGCAATGAATATCACTTCCCAGATGGACAAGAGTCTATGAAGGCTGAGTTGGGAGTTGGAAAGCACATCATTTACTCATGAAACTGCTCGGTGATAGTGGTGTACATTAGAATTTAGAGGGACAAAAAATTACTCACATGATGGGATAATGAACTGGGGTTCTGTATTTCCTGCATAGCCAAGTTTTGTATACCTAGAAAAAGAATGATCACGAGGTCATTAGATGCACTTAGATTTAAAAAAAAAAGAAAAAAACACTTTCAATTCACTACACTTCTTAAAGTGAAGGCCAAACAATTGTATACCACATCTACATTTTCTGGGTTATGCTTTCAAGTGCCATCCTGCTGAGAAGAAGACTCAGAAGTGGTAAATATTTTAGGTGTTATTTATTTTTCAGACATCTCCAGCTTACAAATTTTGGTAGTGTTTTTTTCTGAACTACAAAACCTGAAAACTCAGCTCTTGCTTCCTCCATCTTGTTGACCAGCTATGACAAAAAACAGGCAGGCCACATTCCAACCTTTGGTAATAAAAAGGTCAGTGCAGATCTTACCTTTCAGAAAGCTACCATGACCAAAGATGTCATCAGACTTTGCATATTTATTTAATATTGTCAAACACAGAAAAAAAAAAAAAAGAAAAAAGCATGTCTTAAGTACACACCCCAGTTCAGAACTCTAGTTGCAATCCCAACACAATTCCCTTTCACGCCTTGCACAAACCACTCACTTTGTCACAGGTAGAGTATCCGCGTGTGGCAATATATGTATACTATACCAAAGTAAGCATGCATTGACAAAATGCTTTAGAAATGGGCAGCAGATGGTATGAAGCATCGTCTGTCTCTTTCAATATACATATAATGTCTATTTTAACAAGTAAATGATCAAGAGAAGAGAGAAACTGGTAACTTCGGAAAGAAAAAGAAGAAAAATTTTCGCACAAAAGCTGAATCTCTGCATGGTGTTACTGGCTGCAGGCTAGTTCAGCTCTTTAGCAACTAGAAATAATTAACGTCCCAGACTATGAAAACCAGCTCTAATTCCTAAAAATCCAACAAAATGAACTGAATGGTTCCAGACACCAATCTCTAATATTGTCATTAGATTGGAATAGTAGTATAATAATAGCATGATTTGAGGAAAATTAGCATTATGCACACCCATTTTTACCGTGAAAACCTAAAGCCATGACATTCTTAAATGAGACGAATCATAATCTAGGTCCTAAAGTGAATTTAGAGTCTTTGTCTACAGTCTGTTCTCGGTATTTGCAAACAATATTATGCCATCGCTAAAGCAGAGGGTTGCTTCTTCATTAACAGCTTAAAAAGTAAGTTCCCCTTTATGAAGTATTCAGTATAAAAACACTCATTAAGAGTCAGCTTGCTTAGATAAAGGAATTAAATCAAAACTGAATTAGCAATGACCTTGGAATTTAAATATTATATTTTCGACATCTCTTCAAAGTTATAGCTTCAACAGACTTCAAATAATAGTTAAAAAAGCGATTTTCCCCAAGGCTAAAAAGACAAGGACTGTGTTTCAGGGGCAAGGGTTTGTTGTATTTTTAATTATCATTATATGGGCATATGCTTTCACTCTAATCCAAAATGTTTATGCATACTTTCTGTGAATCTCAAAAAATATAATCAGGACATTAAATTAGACTGATTTGTAAAGAAGGCCATTACTAGTAAGAATTCTTTTTCTGATTATTACTGCATAGTTTCTTCACATTTTAGAATGACGCCTACCTAGGGAATATTGTTAAAACATAACAAGCAACAACAGGAGTTACACTGGGACTTAAGACGCATTACAGGATACTTCCTCTTCGTTTCTCTCCCCAAAATGAGTTTTGGGCAAATGCACATAGTGAGGACCAAGGCAACTGTTTTTGGATTCAAAAGACCTAGTTCTAACACTTAGAAATGGCAATCAGGCAGAAACCTCATGAGAACAACCCTTCGAGCCCCGGTGACAAAACCCAAAGTCAATATACACATATACACGCATATACCTAAGCACGTACATATGTATATATACTTTTTATACAATTTTTATATATGTGTGTGCATATATATATATATTTAAAAAATTGAAAGGTTCCTGCAATATAACCAGAACTCATTTCTTAAACTAAACTCTGTCAAGTAGGCGAGTTCAGTTTGCCATCTTTTCCCGCTCTACACACATGCTAAACTCACACCCATGCACAGTACTAAAACAGAAAATACCCTCTAAAAGTCAACTTGGGCTATCAATCTGCAATAGCTTTACCTTCCCTCTCAAGGAGGGATCAGATTGCCCTACTAGAATAACTTAGGAAGTTACAAAAGCGTATAGTTCAATATTTTACCGATTTATTTTTTCACTAGCTGAATTAACCCCAGTTAAAACTCAGGATAAACTTATTTCTTGGTATCAGTGAAAAATAGTTCCCTTCGAAGAACACATCTCACAGAAGATAACACCTGGAAAGATTTCTTTTGCATGCTATTAATCCACGAAGGATTAATACTAAAACTATGAGAATAACTAAATTCTCAGTTCAATGTTGAAGCAAGGAAGTGAAAAAAAAATGCTGTTCAAAAAAAAAAAAAAATCCATTTAGGATCAAACAAGAGACAGAGTTGAACAAGCAGCCGTATTTCAGGTGTTTTGACAAAACCAAATGGAAGGGTAACTCGAGCTACTCTCAAAACCACTGAGGAAGAGAAGGAAAAGAGACTCTGTAGTTGTGCTGTCCTTCCTTATTCAGGAGCCTACTCACTCAGGACATGGCAGACTCAGTCCCAGATCTTTCTTCTGCCCAGCAGGACCCGAACACATTCCCCCTTCCAGAGCCATACCCAAGCGTACATTGAAGTGTTTGGGTGACCCACTTCCAGGACCTCCTACAGAGATTGTTCCCTTTTATACAAGATATTTAAATATTCACTGACCTGAAAGGCTCTGGACTTAAACAGTTAGAGAGGTTACCTGGTCTCCAGTCCCTTCTCCAATGAATATTTAAGCATCTAAAACATGGTTTTCTTTCTCCTGGGTTACAGCCTAGCAGACTAATGGTAATGCAATGTCTTGTGATCTCTAAATTACAGAGACAGCTGTAGGGAATGCGTAGATAATCAGTATTCCAACTTAATTTCATTAAAAGTAGCAGATCTATTGCCAGTGAGATAGGAACCTACTGGAAACTCTCCAAAACATAGGATACTGGAGACTGCATTAAAGATTAGTAGAAAACTGATCCAACAGACTAAGGCTATTTTGTGCAAGGGGTTTTGGAGGGACTACTCATTTTCTACAAAACCACTGGAAATTGTATATTGTTGTAACACGCAGTTTGTAAAAATAGTATTCTCTCCTACATACTATTTCCCCCAGGTGATTAGGTAGCACACAAATCCGTTTCACTAGCTTTTGCATGAGGAATGGTTGTTCTAATCCCCTTCTCTTCTGAGATCCTACCATGAAAAGATGGAAAAAGCTTACACAGAAAAATGACTGCAAAGATATACAAATGGACTGAACTTGAAAGCAGATGCTGCACCCTCAACCACTTTAAAAAGCAGAGATATATTTTGGAAAATTCTTACTAAAGCATGAGAACAACACAATTTAGGCATATAAAATCACAAACTCAGGCAAACAAAAAATAACCTCTGTAAATAGAACCGTTAAGATGCTAAATAACTCCCAGTTATCACAGAATCACAGAATGTTAGGGATTGGAAGGGACCTCGAAAGATCATCTAGTCCAATCCCCCTGCCGGGGCAGGATTGCCTAGACCATATCACACAGGAACGCGTCCAGGCGGGTTTTGAACGTCTCCAGAGAAGGAGACTCCACAACCTCTCTGGGCAGCCTGTTCCAGTGTTCGGTCACCCTCACCGTAAAGAAGTTTTTCCTCATATTTAAGTGGAACCTCCTGTGTTCCAGCTTGCACCCATTGCCCCTTGTCCTGTCAAGGGATGTCACTGAGAAGAGCCTGGCTCCATCCTCTTGACACTTGCCCTTTACATATTTAGAAACATTAATGAGGTCACCCCTCAGTCTCCTCTTCTCTAAGCTAAAGAGACCCAGCTTCCTCAGCCTCTCCTCATAAGGGAGATGTTCCACTCCCTTAATCATCTTCGTGGCTCTGCGCTGGACTCTCTCTAGCAGTTCCCTGTCCTTCTTGAACTGAGGGGCCCAGAACTGGACACAATACTCCAGATGCGGCCTCACCAGGGCAGGGTAGAGGGGGAGGAGAACCTCTCTCGACCTGCTGACCACACCCCTTCTAATACACCCCAGGATGCCATTGGCCTTCTTGGCCACAAGGGCACACTGCTGGCTCATGGTCATCCTGCTGTCCATTAGGACCCCCAGGTCCCTTTCCCCTACGCTGCTCTCCAACAGGTCTGCCCCCAACTTGTACTGGTACATGGGGTTGTTCTTGCCCAGATGCAGCACTCTACACTTGCCCTTGTTATATTTCATTAAATTTCTCCCCGCCCAACTCTCCAGCCTGTCCAGGTCTCTCTGAATGGCTGCGCAGCCTTCCGTTGTGTCAGCCACTCCTCCCAGTTTTGTGTCATCAGCGAACTTGTTGACAGTGCACTCTATTCCCTCATCCAAGTCATTAATGAATATATTGAATAGAACTGGTCCCAGTACCGACCCTTGAGGGACTCCGCTAGACACAGGCCTCCAACTGGACTCTGTCCCGTTGACCACCACTCTCTGGCTTCTTTCCTTCGGCCAGTTCACAATCCAGAACACCTGTGATGCCATGCTGCCATCAACAGACTTATTATCATTATTAAAAATAAACCTGAGAAACTTGCAGCACAAGGTCTTCATAAAGATGTAGAAAGGCACTTTTGAAATGAAGGAGGATGTGATGAAGGAATAGGAATGAAAAAAAGAAGGGACGAGGGAGAAAATATCAAACAGAAAAAAATCTATTATGTTTGCTCAATTTACCCAAGAGCACCAACAGCCACTATGGAATAAAGTGTACATTAGAGCCATTGCTTTTTTTGAGAGAATCTAGCACTGTACAGGACTGAAGCCTGTGATTATAAACAACTGTTAATTAACCCAGGTTCCTTAGACCCGGAACAGCAATTACAATAGCACCTGTTCACAAGTCTCACATGTAAAGAACAGAGGTAATACTTGCTAAAGCAACTCATTTAGCATCAGAAATACAGTAAGAGGGGGAAAACATGACACGTTCTGAGGTTCCAGCTATCTTTAATAGCCCAGCAACAACAACAAAAAACACCCTAAGCTTCAAGTTTTAGGACAAGGCCAGCTCACTTCTCCCAGAAACCAAGTATTTAACTCTAAGCTCATCAGTATGACTTTGTCACAGCAATTTTTCTTTACTAAAAGAAAAATTGAGTGACTCCAATAAAATACACCCAAAATAGAAGCATTCCTCAGTGTCTGCAAATACATACACTCAAAAGGAGAGAGGTATTTTAAGACATCTTTGTTTCGCACATGCACCTACTAGCGTTCTGATGTCCCACAGCTAAATGCCAGTTAATAAAACTAGTTATGAGGTTTAAAGCTACTTAAAACAGCAACACCAAAAAGGCCTGGTAGTCCTAAGAAACTAAAAATAGCATGCCCTTCTCCATGAAAAGACTGATAGCAATGTGTAAACTGATCACGAGGAAAACCTCATGCAAAGAAAATGAAGATGTAGTGCATTAAAATTGAAGTAGGACAAGTCATTTGCACATACTAATGGAAAAGATGATAGCAAATTATTACCGTTTTCTGCAAGATCTATTAATGAAGAGTGAACAGTTTATGACAAGGAAAGTTCAGTCGTCTATCCAACAGAGAAAAGCAATGTTATCCTGTCCTGCTATGATGATATGTTTCTCGCTGAAGGTCTGTACCTATTTTCTATACACTTGTTGTTGCTTTTTTCAAGAAATTCCAGCATTTTACAGGACTGAGACCTATGGCCGCAAATAACAGTAAATTAAACCAGACTGCTTATGCACAAAACAACAACAACAACAAAAAGAGTCTTTTCACAAACTTCTTAAATCCCCTTACACAAAAAGAAGAGGGATTAGTGTCTGGACAAAGCGCCTCATTCAGTACCACACATGTAAGTAGAAAAGTGTATTTTGTATACATAATGTTCCACAGTGCACATCTGCATATACCTTTTCCTTTCCCTATGCTCTTCCAAGTTTTTCGTCTGAAAGCCCTTTCATGAATAATTTGAATGAATTGTTTGAAGCTTGTAACCCAAAGTAGATTCATTCTAACAATAAGAAGGTTTTCAGCCCACACAGAGGAAAATTCCAGAGACTGCGTATCAATGAGTCAAGCTACTTCTTCTGGCTGCTTTGGTTCAGGCTCTTATTTCTTCTTGAATTCTGCAAAATAACTTATTTCAAATTCAATAATCTCATTGCTGAAAAGTCTTCCACACTTCAGTGCCCTGCAGCGAAGCCAAGCAGAAGTCCCATCAGCAGAGACACCATGTTGTCTCATATGAATTAAGATCATTTGGAGGCATGGAAATGCAAAGTCACATCATTTGGGGACCATCTGAACCCTTCCTGAAACAAACCAATATACACGCCCCCCACACGCAAACTCCACCAGTTTCTCCCATGCAAGCACTAAATAGATTTTACAAATTCTACTTAAATTATTATTTCTCTGAAACGACACAATAAGCCATTTTCTATGTCGGTCAGCAATATCTACTGCTAGTGCAACACTGGAATCACTCCACAAACTGAGAGCAAAGGAGGTCTCCTGCAAGAGACAGACATTGCATTTAATGCAATTTCTGGATTTTGCAGTTTATACTGTAGCCTTTTGAAAGGATCCACCTAGAGCTCCCATTTGTCTTCTTGAAAAACTCTTCAAAACTGTCAAGTAATATTCCTGTAACACCAACAGTTCTGTGGAGAACGGATATTTTAAATATCTCCGGCAAATACATAGAAGGAACCTGGGAAACTACCAAGGAGTATCTAACGCACAGGCAGAATTACATGCAAGATGGAACCTGGTCTCTGTTCTACTCCCAAAGTTTCCAGCTGTGGACTCCAGTATTCCCCACTGAGGGGACAGAGCCGATTTCTGGTAAGATGTGGTATAAACTGAAACAGGACAAGAGACCTCTAAAAGTTTTGCGACAGTTGAATAAAGACGTATTTCAAAATATGAAACACTTTTTCAGGAGAAGGCAGCATGGCACCACGTTGTTGGTAAGTGCTTCCTCTGGCTATCTAGGGGTTTAGGCATTTTGTTTGGTTGGTTTGGTTTTGGTTTGGTTTGGTTGGTTGGTTGGTTTGTATTAAGATGGCTCAGTTTTGGAAGTTTTAAAGGTAACATTCCAAGCTTTAAATAAATACAAACAGTGCTGCAAATTCTCTGCAGAGGAAAGGTCCATTATTGCAATAAATTGATGCAATCAATGACACTAAGGCACAGCCTGACAAAGTTATTGGATGAACAGTTACTCATGGACCAGTGACTCCTCTCCTCAGAGCTGTCCATAACAGGAAAGCACAGGAAAGGCACGGACCTGATGGAGTGGGTCTGTAGGAGGACCACAAAAGTGGTCAGAGGGCTGGAGCACCTCTCCTGTGAAGAAAGGCTGAGAGTTGGGGTTGTTCAGCCTGGAGAACAAAAGGCTCCAGGGAGACCTTCTAGCAGCCTTTCAGTACTTAAAGGGAACTTATAAGAAAGATGGGGACAAACTTTTTAGCACGGCCTGTTCTGATAGGACAAGGGGTAACGGTTTTAAACTAAAAGAGGGGAGATTCAGACTAGATGTAAGGAAGACATTTTTTACAATGAAGGTGGTGAAACACTGGAACAGGTTGTCCGGATAGTGGTAGATGCCCCAATCCCCGGAAACACTCAAGGTCAGGCTGGACGGAGCTCTGAGCAACCTGATCTAGTTGAAGATGTCTCTGCTCATTGCAGGGGAGCTAGACTAGATGACCTTTAAAGGTCCCTTTCAACCCAAACTATTCTATGATAACTGTTGGGCCAAAGGAAAGATATTAGCAAGAGCACACCACACATTCAGTATCACCTTCATCACAGCTCCCTCTGACACCTCCCACTCCTGAGGCACAGCAGAACTAGTCTATTGGATGATGAACAGGTCTTCTCTAGCCACAGACAGGTAGGAAAGACCTGATCCTGAAACTCCTCCCAAGCACAGCCTCTGCAATTTAGGTTCATTTTAGTCCTCAAAGACTGGAGGAACAAAACTTGTGGTTTGCCTAAATGTAGAATAAATCTCACACTGATTGACAAAGGTGAAGAAGGGATGACCTAATGTCCAAGAAACCCCAGTAGTATAAGACAGCCAGCTCCCACCTCATTGCTGGCCAGAGGTAATAGCTGGAAATGTTCAAGAAGGTGTACGTGCAGTCTAGAGGCACAGCCAGATGCAATCGGGCAAGGCCACTGCGGTCCCGGAGCCGTGCAGAAGGAGACACCACAGCCCGGCAAGCACACACCTCACCTGCCTCAGGACCACAGCCAGTGCCAGTTCACAGCTCCCAGGCAAAGCAAACGTGTGTGTCCCCTCTCTCCAAGCAGCCATTTGAAATACAAGCCATTCCCAATTTTAGCATTTTAATTATGCAATAGTTTAAAGTCAGAGAACACGAACAAAAATTGGACCCAAGAGGAGAAAAGGGCACATGGAGACACACCATCCCCGGAGGCACACGGCTGGGGCACGGCAGGACTGCCCCGCTCCCAAGGGGAAGGAAGGGCAGGAGGAGGAGGAGGAGGGTACTCGGTGGAGGGCGGTGGGAGCAGCAGCCGCCCCAGCGGCGGAGAGGCTCGGAGGAAAGGGAGACCCCCCGCCCCAGGGCGACAGGCCGAGAGGGGACCGGGACACACAGCAGGAGCCCAGCGCCGTGAGAGGGGAAGGGACTCCCCGCTGAGCGCGCTCGCCGGCAGCGGGAGGCGGCTGAGGGGCGCCAGCACGGCGGAGACACCCCCCGTCTCCCCAGAAAGGGGACTGGCAGCGCTGGCCCCCCCTCACGTCCCCGCACTCACCCAGTGCCTCCGTCTATCACGCAGGGGGGCAGGTAGCTCGCCATGCTGGGGAGCCGGCAGTGCGGGCCCTACGCCACCATCCAGGCCGCCGCCGGCTCCCCCGGCCCGGCCCGGCGCGGCCTCACTGCATGGGCGGCGGAGAGGCGGCGGGCACCATGCAGCCGCCTGTCAGCGCCGCCCCCAGCGCGCATGCGCCGCCCGCCGCCGACACCTGACGCGGTCGCCGTCCCCCCCGCGCCACTCGCGGGCCGCCATCTTGGGTCGGGGCGGCGCGGGGTTCCGGGGTGGGAGGGTGGTGCAGGCGCCCCCGGCCCGCTGCCGTGGGGTCTGGAGGCGGGTGGAGAAGCGTCTCAGAGGGCACGCGTGTCAATAGGGTCATAACCTTGTTCTGGGCTTGATGCTGTACTCACCTTCCAGCTCTCTGAGGGGTGCTCCTTCATCCAGACTGGTGCCTCGGGCCTGTCAGACAGGGCTGGCACCAGCAAGGACACACTGACCAAGATGAATTTTATCAACGTAAAAGCTTCTTTCAAGCCGTGTATGACCACAAAGGATACAGTGTGTGTGTGAAGAGAAGAAAAGGTTCACCACCCCCCAGCAAACACTGCAGATGCTGCTGCCATTCAGAGCAAGACTTGCCTCACAGTTCACGTTTCAGTGAAGGTGGGGTTTGCCCCAGGAAAAAACACCAACATTGAACCAGTCACTTGTAAAAATCACAAAGCTATGTTTCTCTGGGTGCAGGTGGCTATGTTACAGCCCACAAGTTCTCCAGGTTGGCTGTAAACAGGCCCAAAATGCAACATACTAGTACACTTAAACCACTTGGAAAAAAAAAAATAGGCTGCAACAAACATCACCTGCAAAGTTGTTGATACCTAATTTACATACAGGATAATGATGTCTCATATGTGACTCAGCCCTGGTCATACTTTGAGTGCGTGGTAATGCCAGAAATAGACCCTCCAGATGCCAGGGCCTAAGCATGAACCACGAGAACAAGTGTGTTTCCCATGAGGGTGTTGTTTTCTATCGCCCTCTCCCAGCTCTGCTTCACTACACCAGAAGCTTGTGCAGACCGAGGGCTTGTGTAAGAAAATTAATGAGATGTATCCTCTGGTCCTCAGACCCAACGGTGGTGTGATGGCTATAGACTGTGCATATGCCGGGGGGCGGGGGGTTATTCAGCCATTTACCGCAAACTGAGCACACTTGCTCAACATATTTGTTCACTCTGTTCCCCTCAGAGATTTTGGAAGATACAGTGTGTGGTGGAAAGCAGCCCAGTTTGTTTGTTGGAAGGACTCCCTTATCGGCGGGTTGAAACAGCAAACACTCAGACTCTAATAAGTAGGCTCCAGGACTGGGGATTGAAGCTTGATAGAAATTGTCTGCCCCCCTCTTCAGGCCAGTCAAATCAAAACAGCATGTGAAAGGCACTGCTTTAGCATCCAACAGATAAAAGAAAGAATATGCTTTGACTTTCCTGGCCAAAATTTCCCCTCTCCCATGCTGTTGCACAATATGCTGTGCTGGGCTCAGAGAATATCTGCTCATATGCTATATGGGCCCATCACTGTAAACTTTCTTAGGATTCTCAACTTTACTTTTTTTTTTTTTTTCCCCTTTTTTTAAGAAGTTGCTAGCTTTTGTAACAGAGGAGAAGCCTCATCTGGAACCAGAGGTATTGCCGTAGCTCACACGCGGCCTACAGGCTCTATGTACACATTCAATTTGCAAACAGCTGCAGAGGCTTGAAACATTTGTGCCCTGCCCTTCTCAAGCTGTTTATCAGCGTCCCTTGGGCATTGATTACTACTCCGGTAGCTCTCCCAGCTGTTTGTGTGAGTGCTCCCTCACCCACTTCAAGCAGAATCAGCTGAGATAGTTCAAACAGTTTAAATAGGAGCTATGCGCTAACTCAGTCAGTGGTGCCTGAAGGGGGTTTAGGGAGTGCTCAAGCAAGTTGCTTTGTTAGCAGAAGTGAGGGGAGGGGTAAAGCACGCGAACATCTTAAGCTATTCTAGCTGGATCCAGAAGGGGACATCTGTCCGTACTCTAAGTAACAGAGAGACAAGTCCCTGGAGAACCTGGGACAAAAAATGTGCCATGAAACTATGATAACATACATTAGATGATGGTCTGACAGCAATGAGAAATACGAAAACATTCATTCATCCTGGTGATACATAAAAAAATCAAGTATCTAATGATTATTTAAATGACAATAATGATAACTAGTTCCTCAGGTAGAAGAGGAAGGAGGAGACACCTGATCTAGACAGCTTAGCGAATGATGGATTCTTCCGATATGGTCATAATGCGGCATTTGGAGCATATCGTGGCCTCTCCCTCAAAACCCATCCATTGTTATTGTCATTTCATGCTTTAAGCCCACAGGGATCATTATGTCCTTCTGCTCTCAACACCATATAGGCCACAACAGTTAGCCGGGTTTAAGCTATACTGAAAGGGAAATGCACACCCAAGAAGTGTACGTGATCTTGGTTTGACTGTCTGTAGAGCCCGCCATGAGTTACACGTCTAAAGCTATGCTGTTTTACATTGGTTTCCCTACACCCCTTTTCACCACAGCATCCAAATGCCTTCCAGGAACGTGTTAAGTGATGTGGCTAATACCTGCCGTTCTTTGATTTCAGTCTCAAAGAGAGAACTGTGTAGGCAGGAGAGGATTGGTTTTTTACTTTTTATTTTAGGGGTTTTATCTTAAAGTGTTGATGGTACTGTATGTTTACAGTAAAGAAGGTAATCTCTTTAGATAAGTAAAAGGTGTTGAAGTTCTGATAACCCTTTACTCCTGTGAGAATTTAGTCAACAGTAACGGAGCAGCCCCCAAGAAACTCTTAGATAACTTTGAAAAAAGCGAGCCTGCTCCTAGCTACAAGAAGCCAGTATGCGAGAAGGGGGTGCTTTCAAGGCATTCATGCTATCTTTCTGTTATTAAGATGAGCTGCATGTTGTGTTCTAGATCATGCAATTTAAAAGCTGATCATGTCATACCCAGATATATCACGTTGCTATTTCAGAGAAGGGGTAATGGTAACCCAGCTTTGGTTACATATGTGGTCTGCCAGGAGGGGACAGGGGTTCCTAAACAAAATGCATGCACAAGCTTAGTCAGAGTCCAGGGACATCACCAAATTAATTAGCAAGTTAACCAATTGTGTTTGCATACCCGCAAAGAAGTGAGACTACAAAAAAGGTATTCTTTGTTTACATAACCCCTCCCCTGCTTGAGATAGCTTCAGTCAGCTTTTCTTCATTGCTGAGCTGATCTGTAAAAGCACTAGGCTATCTTAGTGGTACTGATAAGACCTAAGATCTGTTGAAGGAGTGTCCTGCTGGCACTTAGGTTCACATTGCCCGACCAACTTACCTGCAGGTCACATGTTCCTGGTGAATACTAGTTAAAGGGATAGTTGTAAGGGTATATTCTTCCATCACTCCTTATTTAGCGGACACCTTCATAGAGGCCCCGAGAACATTCTCCTGCACTTCTGCCTCCTCGCAGAGAGGTCATTCAGTATCTTGAATCGAGTAACGTGAGGGTGAGGGAGCACTAACACACATTCTGTGAAGTTTCTGTTCTGTCCAGCTATCATCCTTTATCCAAAATTATTTCAGCTATGTATTTGTTTAAAAATTACTTTCAAATCTAAACTTTCAGTCTCCAGATAAAGGGCACTCTTCCTTTAAACTTTCATTTTTGGCAAGTAGTAGAGAACTGCTATCAGATCATATTAAGTGAATTACTTTTGAGTTAAACTACACAATCTGATTTTGTTCATCTGACCAGCCAAAAAACGCACTTACATCTTGGTCACAAATACATGATTGCAGTCTCAATTTGTTTTCTAACTAGCAAAATGGATGGGATTGTAAAAAAAGACTCAATTCAGAAGCTCAAAAAGTAGCAGCACGGAAGACAGGTCTTTAATCTCTTGATCATCTCAAACATGAGGCTAGTTTAAGGGCAGCTGTTATGCAGTTGTCATCATACAATCACTAGGAAAGGTCACCAAGTAATGGTGTTCACACAGTAGCAATCACAGAGTATTACTCAATCACTGGAAAGTAAATTGCTGGAGAAGCTAAGCTTTCCCCTTGGCTGCAGACGAAACAAAGCCAAAACAGAGGCAGCAACACAGTGCAAATTATTCATACAAAGACATCTGCAGAGCACACATTAACCTAGTGTATATTCTTTATATCTACATAGACCTGTACATGGCTATTTCTTAGACCATTCTTCAGTAGGGTACTTCAGTCCACCTGCAATTTAAAGCACGTGAATAGTCCCACTGAAAACAACAGAATTATCCATGTCCCTAAAGTTATATGTCCTTGAAAGAAGTCTGCAAATTGGGGCCTAAACAAGCTTTAATTCCTGCCGAACAGTTGACCTTAATATATTGTGGCAGAAAACTATAGGCTGCGTATTCAAACAGACTAAAAAGTACTTGCTGTCTTTAAATTATATTGAGGTCTTCTGTTCCCAGTTAAAGAGGGTTTGCTTGAGTGGGGACAGAGTTGTACGTCTTTTGCAGAACAGATGACCTATTTCTGAGTGTCTTTCCTAGTTGTGTATCCCACTGTTGTGGGATCCTTATTTGCTTCACAGATGCATAGGGGACTGTTGCCATTTCTAGCACCTGTCTGTTCAAAAGAGGTTTTTGTCTCTCAGGTAAAAATCTTACTGTGATTCTCAAGTTTCTAAAACGTCTCCTGTGTCTGCTTTTTCTGTGCTAGGGTTAAACAGAATCAGAATACAATACTCCTGCTAGTGTTGTATTACCAGCCATGATATTATCAACTGCTTCCTGCCTTCCTCTTTCTATAAACCACTCTAGATTTACTATTGGTGTGTATTTTCTTAAATTTTGCACAGTGACTTCCTTCCTCTCTTTCCTGAATGGCCACTGTTAATTTAGATCTCCTCAGAAACATTTTGGATTCTATCTAATCCATTTTCTATTTATACCACATTCATCACCATGGTAGCTGAATGCCTTAGAAAGTATCTTTGAGGTAGAGGCTATGCAAAGCTTATTTTAAACCACTCTGATTCTTTGCCTTTAAAATGGAATTCTAACAACTTCAGCTTACCCCAGCTGAGAAATTACCCTTTTGCTCTTTGCAAGTAACAGTCTGAAATTTGAAGCCAGTCCAGCATGACCCAGGACTCAGTTTTAGCTGAGAATATCAACTGCAGTAACTCTGACACCTATGTAAATAATATGCTTTTATTTCGATTGTTCTCTAAGAGAAATGTTATGATATAGAACATTGATAATTTATGAAAGCAGCAGTTCCTCGAACTCAAGCAAAGCCAGCAGACTTCCAGTAAAATCTCATGCTTTCACCTCTGTTAACATGTCTGTCTGCCTTGAAATCTAGTTATTATTAGCTATACTGCATACATATATGTATGTGTATATATACAATGGCATGACTGCATTACATGGTTTTAAAACAGAAGACAAAATTTTGTTCCATGTACTCAGTTCTGTGTACTTTGTGATGCTGCACCATGGACTTTGCCAAATGTTACACCTCTAATTTTAAAAATAATACACCAGAAGCTATGTTTTCACATCAGGGGATTCTACCTCTGCACTTCTGAAGAAATCTGGAAAACAACAGAAGGTCTAGCAAGTACCTAAGGATGAACTACTCCGTCTTCCTAAACAATACCAATGATACACACTTATGAATTGTAAATTTAAGAAAAGGAAAAAAGGTGGCCCATATTGAACATGGAAATAGCATAAAGTCAGCTGTATTTGTCAAGTTTTTGTATTAATTGTAGTTTTCACTTTCAAATTCCACCTTTGGGTTTTCAGTTTGGTATTCTTAGGAAAATAAGCTTGTATTATCTAACAGTTTCTCCCCTCCCTCCAACGAGAACTCACTGGGCAACTTCAACCAAGCTTGAGTAAAGGGTAGAGGCCTGAAAGATGTAAACGTTTTCAATAGCTGTGTAAAGAAAATAGCCGAGAAGCTTACAGAGGAAGGCCAGTATTGCCCTCACAGAGAGATTGCAGAATCAGCACAGATATTTTATTAGACAACCACAAATTAACATGGCAGAGGCAACTTCCCAGGTGCCACTACCTAAAGGACTATTTGCTTAAGTTGCCCAAAATGGCTGCAGAAGGCCATCAGAACAGCGCAAAATGCAGCCACACAGTGATGATTTTGTCCTTGTTGGAGCACGTATGGCCATACAAATCTATCTGCTTGGAAACAGATGCAGTACAGCCAGTTCCAAAAATGGCAAGTCAGGCTGCTTAGAGACACCAAAAAAGAGAAAGATTTAAGTTCCTCCAAGGGTACTCCAGGATGCAAACAATAACCCAGCTCCACATATATAAGAACCACCCCCACGATGAGAAGTGCGTCATTCAAAAGCAACTGCGCACATATGTATGTGCAGAACCTCCCATCCAATGGTTTCCATCCTTAAATAAAATTGCCTGCAGATTGAACTAACCCTCTATTACTCTAGTTTGAAAACTGCACATCTTGTCTCCTGTGCACTGAATGAAATATTTTCTCCTATTACTGGCTGAGTCATTAAAATACCGTTCAGATAACTTCTATGCAATGTCGTTTTTATCAATATCAAACATGCTCAAGTGTCATGGTTTGGTAAGTCTCCCATAACATGCTGTTCATAAAGCGTAGATCTGTTTGTCACAACGATGCCATATGAAACCTCATCTGAGACCCAGAAGAGTTGCTGGTAATACAGAACTGATTTCTTCATACGGACCATGAAGCAAACAAGAGATCACAATAATCTGATGAGAGACGATCTTGACACCCTCCAGCCCAGCCTACCTCTGCAGATATATCTGCTAGACTCGTTTGGACAAGCAAATCAGTTTGTTGTTTGTTTTCTTTTAAAATATATCAAATGAGTCAACACATCAACAAAGCAGCAACATATTTTTCCAGTTACTAAATGCATTTGTTCATCAGCCAAACCAGAGATATCAAGAAGCCTGTTTGTGGAGATGTTTATAAATATGTAAAGGGCAAGTGTCATGAGGATGGAGCCAGGCTCTTCTCAGTGACATCCCTTGACAGGACAAGGGGCAATGGGTGCAAGCTGGAACACAGGAGGTTCCACATAAATATGAGGAAAAACTTCTTTATGGTGAGGGTGACCGAACACTGGAACAGGCTGCCCAGAGAGGTTGTGGAGTCTCCTTCTCTGGAGACATTCAAAACCCGCCTGGACACGTTCCTGTGTGATATGGTCTAGGCAATCCTGCTCCGGCAGGGGGATTGGACTAGATGATCTTTCGAGGTCCCTTCCAATCCCTAACATTCTGTGATTCTGTGATTCTGTGATTCTGTAAAGTCTTTGGTTCTCCGAGTCACCACAAGCACTGTCACACGCAACACAAACATCATTTTTATCTAATCAGGCTTTAAGAAAACATTTATTGTAGCTGAATACAGCTGTCGAAGATCACAGAGATCCAAACTGCACGTGACAGGATCAACCCCAGAGGCACAAAAAGGGGTCTGACCAAGCCTTGCCTCAGGAGTACGGCACTAGCTGGTCCAAAGCACCATTAAAAGCAGCATGGCATCCCTCATCCCCTAAAGCCCTGCTATTTATACTCTTTCTGAGTCTGTGTTTAACTTTCTCAAGAAGCAGAACTGTTTTTAAAAAAGGCTTTTGAGGAAAATCTTGTGAATTTTTCAGGTTGCAACAAGTCACACACCAGAAGGGCTCTGAGGCTGGTACTGGCACACAGTACTTTGAGGTGGAAACCCAGCCTTCCACAGAGGCCAGGGGCTAATTCTCTTCAGTAACACAAAAAACCTGGCATATTCTTTCTGCTGACAGGGGAATGGGCTGTTTCCTTCTCCAAGGCCTTCCCACAAAAAGATTCACAAAAACTAGAGCTGGACCTTACTTCTAACTCAAGCAAATATACCTTTATTAGGCATTTGCATATTAAAATTGATGGAGAATCCCCAAAATCTCTAGTTGGACTAAACTCACTGCAAGTAGTCATCCATTTAACAGTAAAAATGCTGAGTATGGGGTGTTGTTTTGACTCTAAGTTCACAAGTCCAACATCCAACAGCTGTCACCTACTGCAGTGTTCAGACCTGTGGTAGTTGTCCTGTTGACAACTGTCCATTGATTTACACTTTTTTTCTTCTCTACCTGAAGCACTGTAAAGATTTATGCCAGCGTCAGTGTTCCTAATTTATACAAGCTCAGTCACCATCAAAACTTAACATTTCTGTACACGAGATACCAAAGGAAAGCCATCTCCCCAAACTAGAATTTTCATGTTCTGCTATATGGAAAAAGATAATTTTCTCAAATACTCTTTGCTGCTTCTTCCCCCTCAGACACTGTGTCTCCCCTAATGTCTCCCTGCATCCAGCTCCACTTGTTTTTTGGGGGCTGAAATATGTATCAAGTAATACGCTAACTAGGACTTTTCCATGAAGTACAGAATTTTGCTAATGAATTACAAAATGTTTTGATACTACTACCATATAAAGGCAACCCTCCATGTTTCAAATCTCCCGTATCATGCGTCAGCATTTGCGAAAACAAAGACTTTCAAGTCTGTGGCCACCTGGTTTCACACAACACCTTCACGTACACCACAAAGCAACAGGTCTGTTCTGCAACTGGAAAAAAAATAAACAATTGCAGCACCTGTAAACATATGCAAACTGTTCCTAATCTATATATCTCAGCTATAGGTAGCAGTGACGATGCAGCAGCATGGAGTGGGCTGTGGGTGATTAACCAAGTGGGTAGCTCCTCCATTGATCTCTTCACCCTGCTTGTTGCCCAAGCAAAGTAAATCAAAGCTAAACCAAATGTATTTACCGACACTACAAGGAGACCCCCAACTGAGGCAGCCATGCATGGCCACTCCACTATTCTGTGAGTCCTTGCATACCAAATTTCCTCTTGCCTATAATCCTAATCCAAGAAATACTAAGGTTTGTAGCAACTCTTTAGAGCAGCAAAGGAAGAAATACTTCTGTAGTACTTGTGTGGGTGCCGTGCCTTTCCTCAGCTGGTTTTGTTTTCTTGTTTGTGGGGGTTTTTGCATAAAGTCAGCTATCATTACAGTAGCTGAGACTATCACGAGGTTGAAAGTAAGAAAGACTATCAGTAGATGCAAGCCATGAGGTGAAGATTCAGTACTAATAATCTCAAAGTCTAACAACAAGAAAGTGGATATCACACACTGACAAAATAAGCAGATGCAATCAAGCAGCTGCACCCTTCACAACAGAGCAAGATTTTCATCTTATCTATTTATTGCAGACCCACTATTACTTTTCCACTTAACCAGGCACTCTAGCTCCCTCAGGAAAGGTATGGAATTGGCATGGAAAAAATAGGAAATAAAAATGTTTCTTACTGCTTGAAAAATATATTTGCTTCACAGCTTTATGGATGAAATATGAGATTATAATGTAATTCAGGAGCTCAGAGTTACACAGAGTGAGGCAATAGTTTAAAGATTATCCAGCAGACACAATCTGTGCCACACACTGCAGGAACACAGCCACTGCATCATCCCTTTGTAAACCCTTCCTTACTTTCTAATGACAAAGTCATGGCTCATCTCTGTGCGCCACACCCCTGCCTCCAGTCATTCCTGCTGGAATGAGAAAAAAATGTAACACAAGGGGCTTGTTCTGTGTTGTACTCCTCTAGCACAATTCAGTTTTCAAAAAAAAAAAATATGCCTGCCTGATTTAATAGCCAGAAGGCCAGATCCTCCCCACCTGCATCACCAGCAAATCAGCCAGTTTGGGGGAACTCGCTCTGAGATAGTGATTCTGACCACTTATTGCAGCAGTACCAAATAGCTGCCAGAGGAACTAAATATATACATACATATATATATACACACATATATATACATGTGTGTGTGTATCTGTCTCAACTGTTGTCACCACTTTGGCATACAAACTTACCTGAGGTCTGGAAGAGAAGAAACATGCAGAGCCCCTAAACACTGCTTCAAAATCGCTGTGAAGCTTTTGTGCTTCATGCAAAACTCCCTGAAAAAAAGAAAAAGTTTATCATAGTATACCCAAGTGTGTCGTACACAGGAGTTCACTGCCGAACACAGGTGGAGAAGATGGTGATAGCCTTTTGTATCAGAAATCAGTGTCTGCAGCACACTCCTAAGATGTTAAAGTCCCAGACCCCTCTTTCCCACAGCTCCCACTTCACTAGCAAGGTCTTCCAGCCATCAGGATATAAAGTGCTCACTTGCTCCCATGCATCTCCTACTGCAGCTGGTGCACCTAGCTGCAAAGTGAGAAAGTAAGCATGAATCTTACATCTCCAGAAGGCAGGAGTCTGGTTCTCGCTCAGGGACTGCTTGTATTTTTCCATGTAAGAGTCCACCTATCATTACCTACCTTCCTAGAGCTCAGTATTCTTGATCTGTAAGGGAGAGAGACATCCCCTAGGCAGTCCCAAGTCAGGCACCTGGTCTCAGACACATCTTCATCCATCATTTCTCATCAGCTAGCCTGAGAGCTTTTTCCTCAGCCCACAGGCTTCATCACCCCATAGGCTCATTACATGCAGAAGGAGAGGTATTGCCTCTGGCACACTGACATGCCCTCTGAGCTATCTGTCTTCACTTACTACGTGGAGACCTGCAGGACTTGGGTCAGTGGCTTGGAATCACTGCCTGATGGCCATGACTTAGTTTTGAAGCATTATTTCACTTTAACCCAGTGCCTGAAGCTATTTGGTATATTTGAGTCCTCAGTCGTGTTTTCTAAAGCACTTGTGCGACGTCAGTTCCCCTGCGTAACTTTCAAACTGACTCATTGAAAATGTTCTCTACACCTCCAGTTATCTCTTCAGGCCAAGAGGTAAGTAGGATTGAAAAATAAGAGGAGAGGGTATATATATATATATATATATATATAAATATATATATATAAAATAGAATCATAGCATCATAGAATGGTTTGGGTTGGGAGGGACCTTAAAGATCATCTAGTTCCAACCTCCTGGCCACAGGCAGGGACACCTTCCACTAGACCAGGTTGCTCCAAGCCCCATCCAACCTGGCCTTGAACACTGCCAGGGAGGGGGCAGCCACAGCTTCTCTGGGAAACCTGTGCCAGTGTCTCACCACCCTCACAGTAAAGAATTTCTTCTTAATATCTAATCTAAATCTACCCTCTTATATATGCACATAAACATCATCATAATATTTAACACCACAATAAAAAAGCAGAGAAAGATATTTTACAAATTACATAAATCATGAAGTTTCTGAGTACAAATGGGGTACTCCTTGATATAAACCAAGGAGACATTTCCCTTTCGGTACATGATTCTCTAATGGTCCACTGGTTTCTCTTATCAGTGCTTTGAACTAAGTGGCCGTTCCTCTGTTTGGAGGTAGTGAGGTTCAAACCATGAAGAGCTTTACTAGTTAAAAACTGTTATTTTAAATGGAACTATATGCTAAACAAGAATATAAAAGATCTTGACTATCACTTGATAGTTTCTTCTAAATTCCCCTTTGATGCCCAGTTTGGAGTCCAGCACTTGTAAGCAGGTAATTTCTTCCCCATCCTCTCCAAGCAAACTCTAACGGGTCTGTCTTGTCTCCTTGCAGGTGGCAGGAAGAAGTCATCACAAAAAGGAAATCCCGTCATAGCCCAATGAGCATTATTTTCAGCACCTCTTTCTGCTTAAGGAGTCCCTGCTCCTATATAATTCCTCCTTGTACCTCATAGGTTTCTGCAAATAAATCTGAGCAGGGAGCTGAGCTGGCTAACCCCCCACCAGGATATTTTCAGCCAGATTAGCTCTCCCTTCGCACCTCACCACATGCCCCGGTGCTTGTGCCAGCATAGCAGAAGGAGGAGTAAGGGAGTGGGAAGGAGTGGCTGGAAGTAGGAGGAGGTGAGGGAGCAGCAGGGACTGCTTCAGCAGGTCTGAGGCCCGCAGCCTAAAAAAATAACTGCCTTGCTGGGATCAAGTACTTCTAGAGTGCCCTTGTGAGGGTGGATGTGCTCTCTCCCTGAAATACTTCACTTGATGAATCTTCGTGTGCTAATGAGTGTCTAATTCACTGTAATGGAGATCTACCACTGAATGCACTCATTATTTTCCAGCAGGGACATTACCTGCTAACAGACAGCAGGTTTCAGGCTAACGCTGCCAACATCTCCTTCAGTGTGTTAGCCTTTGGGCCTTTGTATGGCTCTAACTTTGTCTTAGGGCACTAAACAGATTCTCACCTAAAGCAACATTGCAAGCGGGCGTGCTGTTGCCTGCAGAATTCACACAGCCTACAGCGCAATCACAGAACCTGCACGCAGCTCGGATATATTTAGAGTCCCACATTGTCATTATATTCACCCTGCAAAAGGGAGGAGGAAAAAGAATAAAGAATAGAAGCAGATGATGAATGCACAGCTGGAGAACGTCAGCAGACATCTCAGCACTGGCCGGGCCTGGTTCACCTGTTGTTTAACTGAAAGGGAGTAGATGACCCTGAGAAAAAGAAAATCAACATTCATTTCTCTTGCCATGGTCAACACCTGGCTGCCCCTGTGAAGACAGTGTTATGATAATCCACCAACCATCGTTTTCTGTGCCAAGTCACTGCTGCCACTGAGGACCGAGCATGCCGGTGGGAAAGGACACCAAAGAACTGCCTGTGAAGAGTGCAGCACACGGCTGCTACCTGGCTTGAAGTATCCCACAGGCAAAGCACAGCAAGAGAACACGCCATAAGGACAAAAGAGACTGATCATAAAAGGTGATAAAATGATACAAGAAAGCAGTGGTAGGGGAGTTCATCTAGCCATACAAGGGTCAATGCATAGTCATATGTTAGCAGAGATGCTTGTAATTAATGATTTAAATAACAGATGTTGGGTAATTCCCTTGGCTTGTGAAATGTAATTTTTTTTCCAAGACAGGATCCCAAGACGAAGGGGACAATATTGAAGATACAGATAAAGTTTGAATTCTACCTCCAAAAGATACTTCCGCAATTGCTCAAACTTACCAGGACTGTTTCTGGTTCCTTCTCCAGGCCCTTAATTTATGTCTGCATTAAAACATTAGCAGAGCTGCTTCCAAGGAAGGCAAGCTGACATATTTGTGTTCCCTCTCACTGCTCCTGAGACTCCTCATCTATCTAGCTTTGTTTAATTCCTCAGAGGCACCTCATTTCCTGAGAAGGTGGAGAACGCTTGCTCATACAGCCTTCAGGCTATAATAATGGGTAAAATCACCCAGATTATACCTTTTTTTTTTACCTCCATGCTACCTTATAAGTTAATTTGAGGGGTTGGGGATTACACTAGTGAAGGCTTTTAGCTGTCGGGTCTTTGTTTGCCAATGGCAAGAGGGAAAGGGGAATGGAGAGGAAGAGTCTGGATATTTTATTTAAAGCTATTTTTGAAGGAACTGTTAGGTTCACTTTAGAAGTGCAGGCAAACACAACAGTCAGCTGAAGATGCTACATTACGGGGTGAGAAGAGCTTTTCTGGGTCCCTGTAACTCTCACTCTCTAAATAATCCATGTTATCTTTAAATTCAGAAAAAAAAATCACCCATGTTAGTGGCTGTTGTGTTCAATTAGAAGCTGTGGCATTAGAGCCCTAACCCTATCAGCCCCCATTTCTCCTCTCTTCCTGCAAACCAGTCCCATTCTTTTCTAGTCCTTTGCTCTCAGCATCCTTGGTACCAGTCAAACCAGTGGTTCCACTTAAATGATGCACATATCTTGCAGATGTTTCCATGTTTCATTCTCCTCCTACAACTGCATCTCTTCCTAAGAAGCAGATCTTCCAGTTAACATAGACACAAATCAGCTTGTGGGATGCCAGGAGCAACAGAAAGATTTGGTGGAAACTGCAATGGTCTCTCAGAAATCCAGGGATCTTTGTGGATGGCTGTGTCAGAAACCCTGCTCTTGAGGCATAGCATCCTTATAGTCATTTTTAATATTGCAGGTAACTTCTGAAATGCTACGTGGACATGCAGTGGTTCTCAGAAATCCATGGTCATGGGCTGTGCAGTTCCCACAAGTCTGCTACTACTTCCCAACTTCCATGTTGTCTTAGATCATCTTCTTTGTTATTGACCATCCATTTAATAAATCCAAGCTAGTGTTTGCATGCAGGTCTTTGGGAAGCACTGTAACGCATTTCTTGCTGCAGTTGCTACGTTGGGTGAAATCACTCAAGTTGAAACTCTGCTGCTGTCAGAGGATTTATACAGAAATTATTTTAGCCTACAGATCTATTGCAATTCCCTCACAAATTAAAGGCTAGAAATCGCCCTGTGTTGGGTCAGGCACAAAAACCATTTTTGATCACCTCTGGATGGCCTAGCAACAGGGTGTTTTCTTCTGGATGCTTCATTTTGTGCGTCAGAATTTCAGGCTTTGTTTTTGAGACCGTAAATTTCACAGGGGAGAAATCAACATTTGAGATTAACCAGCACTGAGGTCTCCTTGCAACTGGCTCTGTAGTCACTTTTGGCCAACCTAAATACGGGCTGCCAGCAGGAGACAGTCCTGCCCTCTCTCACCTCTGGCTTCACGTTGCCATCTCCACATCAGGGAACTGAGCACCAAAACCAAAGTTCCTTCCTCTCACCTCCATCAGCTCCCAGCTGGGTCGAAGGGCTGAGCTGGTTCAGTACACAACCACCAGCACAGCCCAAAGGAGGCAGCAAGAATGTGCAGCCCAGAGAGGGATCATGTCTTGCAGCAACGTGAAGTTATGTCGTTTTAAAGCAATCAGGCAATCGCAGCCTTGGCCTACACATTGAAAATCAAATTACTCAGATTTGTTTTAGTGAAGGGCTTAATTTTCACAGTTAATGTTTCAATACACCACTATTCACTCCTGCGCTGCTTATCAAAGATAATGGCAGTGAAAGAGAAAGTATGCCAGAAAACCCCACTTGCAGAGAAAGAATGTTATCATATACTTCTTTCTCCAGAGACTACTATCACCAAATCTCAGCCCTAACCTTTTTTCAGACATTTCTGTAAGAAACCTCTTTTTGTAACCTGTCCCTCAGCAAGATTGTTATAAACATGCATCATGAGAAAATTCAGGCTGTCACTGCTTATGAGTGCACAGATGATGAAAAAAAATGTGTTTTATATACTTTTATACATATATATTTAGAACTCATTTTCTGCAGATATACTTCAATGTTCACTTAGAAATTTGCTGCTTCAGTGAACGTTCCCATTAGCAGCTGATTGTGAGAACATTTGCAGAAAATCAAGCATTGAAATAGGTATGAACACAAGCAAAGTGAATACATTTAAAAATCAGAGAAATGCTGCTTATCCCAAAGTCACTTTTTGCACTAGTGTCAGGATGCACCAAATATAGGAAATCAGACTCAGGATGATGTTCCTAAGCCACAAGAAGGCTATTTTGTGCCATCCTAACCTAATATAATGTTAGATGGCTATTTTCTTTAACAAACAGTAGGAAGAGGTGTCCCATCCTAGGGGAGTTTCAGTACTTCAAAACCGAAAGAGCGAAGTCTTGTATTCTAATCAACCAATGAGCCAACAAGAATATTTTTTAAATGTTTCTTTCAACTATGGCCCTTTTTCATTCAAATATCTTAGTATAATTACCTTTAAGATCTATCAGAAAAATTGTTTCATCAGAGAGTTTTCACATTGCAATTGCTAACTGATGGTGTCTCAACAACTTCCAAAAAAACCTCCTCCTGAAGTTTTGAAGATGAGAAATCCATCCAGCCAATTTTCATTCAATCAAAAGAGAGTCCACAAGCACTTTCTGTTTTCCACTGATAGGAAAACTACTGATCAGTAAACTCTTGACTGACCCTGTTTTATGTCACTACCATGACCATCTTCCATCATCAGGACGGAAGAACCACAAGCATGCCAGATGAACATGGGTGCAGCATGCTCTCTTTGCAACATTACACATGTGCAACTTCGTGAGAGTTACTGCAAGTTGCCTTACACAAGAGAATCTCGGAGGCTGATATAACATACATCAAGTTTGATATAGCTTCCCATAGCACCAGAAGGCAGAATGGCTTCTGACAAAGCCAGTGCAAAGCCATCTTTGATCTACACCCGTGGTCACAGATGTCCAGTTTGCACAGATGCAAGAAACTTCTAAGCAAGACAAACCTAACAGATCTGGGGAGGTCACAAGCAAACTCATTTGTGACTCTTCTAGCTGCTGTGTGGAAACAAAGATTACAGAATCAGCAAAACTGGAATAAGCTCCCGAAGGCCATCTGAACCAACCTCCCACTCAAAGCCAGGGTATCACCAACTCTAGATCAAATCAGCCATGGCTTTATTTGGCTGAGTCCTGAAAACCTGCAAGGACTGAGATTCCACAGCTCCTCCAAATAATGTATTCCAGTGCTTTATTGTCCTCCTACTGAAGAAATTTTGCTAATGTCCAGTTTGAATCTCATGAGATGCAAACTGTGGCCCTTGTCCTCAAATTTGCCCTCAGTTTCCAGTTCTAGCAGTAAGTTTCCAGTCTGTATTGCTGCATGATCTTATTGTGCTCCAAGTACAAGGCTTCACACACCTTACTGAATGTCTTAAGGTCCAATCCACAAGTGTTTCAGGATCCTTCTGGACTGAAGCGCTATTGTTCAGCATGCTAATAATTTCCTCTAATTTAGCATCGCGCATAAGTTTTCTGAGGGTGCGTTCTCACTGATCACAATGAAAATGCTAAGCAATATCAGCCGCACTATCAACCCTGCGGCACACAACTACTAACCAGCCACCAACTGGGTGCCAGGCCATTGATAATTGTTCTTCAAACCTTACGGTCCAGGCTGTTTTCAACTGATCTAACAGTCTATTGATCTAACCTACTACCTCAGCTTCCAGATAAGAATGCTCTGATGTCAAAAACTTTACTGAAGACAAGATATATTGCATCCATCACTCTCCCTTCATCTTCTTAGCCAGCCATTTCACCATGAAAAGCAACCAGGTTGGTCAAGCGTGATTTACCCTTGGTAAATAAATCCATCCTCACTATTCCTTGTCATTACCTCCTTATCATTTGCATGTTTGGAAATGGATTCCAAGAGGATGTGCCCTATGAAGAGAACACTTGAGCTTTAGTTGCAATGGCAAGGCCAAGATCATACAACATCTAAACTTATTCACAGATACGCAGATATTGGGGGGTGTCTCTGCTGCAAGCACAGTGGTGCAGGTGTAGTCGGGTTAGCTCTGACCCTACAGTCTACCCACAGCAGCACAGACACTAGCTTTACTGACCCAGCTTTTGTTGGGGTGAAATCAGACTACCCTAGTAAATCTGTCTTCAGGACCCAAGATGGCCAGTCATTGCAGTAAACAGACCCCAGTTCTTTCTAATAGATTTATTTCACAGGCCACTCAGACTAAGTTGTAGATATCTCCTGGGTGAGTGCGCTGTCAAGCCCCAGTTTCAAGACAACAGTCAAAAATGAGGCATTCCCTGAATACGGTCTGGAGTGTCATTACTGAGGTGAAAGTGTGGTCTAGCTTGAACAAAAGTTTATAGCCTTCTATAAAAACATACCTTTTTCTGTTACTACCAGTAGCAGATCTGACAGCTGTTATCTCTCTACTTATATTTTATGCTTCCTAATTCTAACATACGATGGCACTTCACTTCCCAGTCTCCAATTGACATTCTTTTGATGTATCTTTTGGGCTAGTGCCTAAGCACATTTGCAAATAGTTTAGTGCTCAATTTAAGGCTGAATATATTCCCAGAATTCCTTTGGCAATCAATTATTTATTACTTACAAGTGTTAAGATCAAAAAGAAATGAAATAGATGTATATTTCACACTGACAGGAGGTCTGCGGGGATTATAGAAAACAGAAACTTTAATGCTAAATTTGTGTAAAAAGGGTAAAATGGGGATTCCCTAGTCAGTTTAAAAAAAAAAAAAGAAAGAAAGAAAGAAAAGGAAATGGCCTGGATTACACAGCTATTCTTCTTGAGCTTTTTTAGAAAAGCACACTTGAACTGTACCATTAGTTCTCTGTACCACAGGGGCAAATTCTGGTTTGCTTTCACTAAGGAACACCAGTCAGCTTAGACTTGGTGCCAGCTACCTGGCTGCATGTTTTATCAGTGTACCCAGGGTGGCATACATAGCTAATTAATTAACATACTGATTCATTCCTATTGACAGGCCTAGGATTTGTGTTAATTTTTCAGCAAGGTCATACTGCCTGCATGGCTTCTTTGTCTTGTTTGTAAAACCTGGGGCTTGGAAGGCCATCAAGATGCAAGTAAAGGGGAACTCGCAAGAGCAGAATTTAGAAAGATCATTTATACTTCATTGAACAGCTCTGTAGAAGGCGAAGAACGTTTTCAGAAGCATGTTTGACTGGGGCAAAATTTGCATTATTCCCGTCAGTGGGGTACGAGCAGCGATGGAGGTTCACGAGGTCAAACACAAGACCTCTCCCTCCGTGGGCTGCAGGTTGGAGCTCAAGTACTCAAAGGGAAACTTCATCTGTAGTCACCGCTGGCTGTGAAGATGTCTTTACAAATCACATGCTCATCTCTGTAAGCCTTTATTTATTTATTATTAACCTTAACTGCGCACCAAAGATAAGCAAGAAAATACTCCTGCCCAGGTCACCAGTACAAAACCAGTCCTTACCTGTGTGATCAGCGTCCGAGTCAGGAGTATCTGGCAGCTTTGCAATAAGCTGGTGCAGAATTACTCAAACAGGACAGAGGAAGCAGCAGCAAGAGAACAACCTGGTACAAACAAACAAGGCGCAATTCCAACTCACAAATATAAACTGATAAAAGGCAACCTGCAGAAAGAAGAAATCTAGACATAAATACAGGTGAGTGGCAACACAGAGCAAGTGTATTCCTGATGTAACTCTGCAAGCTGAAATGTAAAGCAGAATATCCAGCAACAAGCTATGAAACTCTATCACAGATGCCAGAAATCAGTAATGACCTGGGCTGTTTTTTTTCATGGCTAGCAATCCATCTACCAATGGACTATATTCTTTTCTCTTTGTGTTTTTTCCCAGGTTATGCAGCAAATCTATCACCTTTTCTGAGGTCAGTGAAATTATAACACCCTTGTAATTTAAGTTACTTATTTCCCAAGTAAACAGATAAATTAGACCACCAAAAAAACTGAGATGCATCTAAAGAAAGTGGCAGCTCTCCAGGTAAAAAGAATCAGCCATCTGCTCTAAAAAAAAAACTAATAAAACCCAGGGACAGATCACTTCACTCATTGAGAGAAACTTACAACAGTGGGGCCATAATCAGCCTCATGAAACTAGAGTCGTCACACAACAGAGAGCTTGCAAATAACCCGATGGGACGTTCATCATTTGCTTTGCCACATGCAGAGTCAACATCTACCTTAAGTCTTAATTTTAACTATTATTATTGTTGTTGTTATTATCATTATTATTGTTCCTTGCTGAGGTCTACTTACAAGTTGGGATGATCTTTAGCTGGTAAACCTCTTGGCTTTTGAGCATTGCTACACAAAGGAGTAGATAAGACAGACTGGGAAAACGAGACCTTTCTATTCTGTTTCTTGGAGTGATTCTTCTGTGTAATGACTTTTCAGATAGTCAATTTGTCATGTTTGGAGTGAACGTATTTAAGAGACTAGAGGTTAATTAGAAAAACAACAGCTGACTTTACTGAAAGCGTTTAATTCGACTATAGGAACAGAGACAAACTGTTTTCAACCTAGAAGATATGTTTGGAACTGGTATGTGCTGGAATGTCACCCACACAAATCTTGCGAGGGAACATTAAGTGACAATACGCTCAAAATGATGGAGCTTATGTTGGAACAAAATCTCTGCGGCTGAAAAAAAACGCTTAAAGAGGCAAACATTTACATTCCAGTTTCTAATTTAGCTATTACTTACTAAATATTAAAAGTTTGATGTATTTTTTGCAAACATCTTCACACCATCTAAATTTCTTGTCACCACATTGGTTTTCTTCATGTGTTTCCCTTTTGTTCAAGCTCTTACCTCAGGCCTTGCTCCAGGATAGGGTGTTAATTCTTTAGACTGACTCTGTATTGTAGACCAACTGGCAATTTAAAGTTAGGACTTTGCTTCTTAAAAAAACCTAAATGTTTCTATAAACAGTAGACTCGGTTCTCTACAGCCCCAGGGCACCTGGGCTGGTCCTTCCTTCCCCAGAACCCAGCCCAGTTTCCTTCTATTGGCTGAAATTAGCAATAATGAACATATGGATGAGCAAATACCCCCCCAAAATAATAAAAAATAATTTTGCTCACAGGTGCAACTCCACTTAAACTACCTTCCTGTCTTGCACTGTCATTTTCTCTCCCTACAGTGAAGGTCTTAAATATGTGCAGCAGAAAACACAGCATCTCAATGTGGAAGACAATCAAAATCAAGATTGGGAAAGAGGAATTTTTTCCACAATACACATTTCATAGAGACATGCATACCCCTGGAGTCTGATCTTTCTGCTGTTAGGAAAGTCATTGCTCTTGCTGCTGAATTGCTACATAAACAGTGTCTGTGGCTCGAGGGGCACCCTCAGGCTCCCCACATGCCAAACCAAGGAAGGGTAATTTTCTGCCTGTAGAAACAGGAGCACTGGGGCATAATGTCCCTGGATACTATGAGCTACTTATAGCTATATTGCATTAAGGAGGATTCTGCATTAAGGAGGTTTCTGCTATTTAGGAAGAAAGAGTAAGGAGTGGGTAGGACCCTCTACTCCTGGATCACACACTATCACTCAGAAACGCTGCAGAGAAATAGGAAAGAATGCGGACAGAACTAAAAAAATTAACCAAAACCAACAAAATACAGAGGGTAAAATCCTGGCTCTGCTGAAGCCAATGGTAAAGGGTTTTCCTATTTACCTTTGTTAATGTTTTGCTCCAAAGGAGCAAGGAGAGTGCAGAGATTTACTCTGCAGGTAAAAAACAAAAAAAAAAAGATGAACATGTGAGAAATGCAGAGACAGCTTTGAGAAAATATTACAATATCAAATTTGGTAAGATGCCAGTGATGCTGACTGCTGAAGTGCAGAGGGCAGGGGTTCAGGCAGACAAAGATCTACACGAGGCTGGTTTGGGGTTAAAGTTTGAAGTGTGCATCATTGCCAAAATCTAGCTTTTGATCTGCAAAGAAGAGAAACGATAGTACTGACAAATAAATGAAAAAAGCACACTGTGAGTCTTTATTAAGGCAGCGTGCTGTCAAAGTGAGAATCAATTTTCTAACTTCATAATGCTAGCCACACTGTAGGAAGCAAATTAATGCAAAGGTAACATATGAAAGGTGGTCATGGCAATCTGCCTATCAAGGAGATCAGTGTATTTGATTTACACATTTCTGTTACCTACTAAGTATGTCAAGCAATTAAATATCCTTTTCTTTTACTGCTCAGGTGAATTCAATGTTTTTACCCTCTCTCTCTTGAACTTTTCTTGCTTGATCTTCATTGGACTGTGATACTTCATCTTGCATTAGATTGTAATACCAAAACTGTGCTCACCCATGCAGTAGAAGAGCTCCCATAGGACCCTACTGGACACAGGCAGTGGTGAGTGATGGGGCAAGAGTAGGTTTCAGTCAACTGGCATTTATGTGTGCTGTGTATTTTATGCCTCCAAATTCAAATAGCAATCACTTTTTAAAAATTAGTGCAATGGCTTTAATTAGAGCAGAACAGCAACAAAGAACCTATAATTAAAAAAAATATATATCGTGTGGTTGATGCAGTGAGTAGTGTCTTTGTCATAAGTCACAGCGAGTCCACTCTGCTCTTGGGTTAGGTTCAATCATCAGTCAGCTTCAAGGGCAATCACTTGTAATTAACAAGTCTTTTGAACTCTGCCAGGGCACATGGCCCAGACCTCTAAGATACTACAACAGTCAGACTTGCTTCTCTTAAGGTCGTCTGTCCCTTATGTTGACTCCTTCCAAAATGCAAGGCAGAAATTTCCTTCAATAAAATTAAACCAACAGTATTGTAGTTGCATTTTTGTGTCATGTCCCCTTCCCGCCTCAGCCAAGTCTTTCTCACTAGAGAACCACCTTCCATGCTCTGGATAATTTTGCATAAGCATCCATAAACAGAGAAGAAGAAAGGCTACTACAGCTGTCCGAGGACACCATCCCCTTTCTGTATTTCAATGAGCAGTATTAGAACTTGACACTAAAAGCACAGGTTTGAGTTGGGTTAAATCTGACTGACCTTTCAGAGGCAGGCAGCATCCATCGAAAACCTTGAGTTAGAGTCAGGTGGCAACAACAGAGTGTTTTGAACAGAAGCAGCTGTGTATTTTGGGCTGAAAGAGGGTTGAAAGGGTAAACAAAGCCACCGCCTTGCATCTGAGGTTAGATTTTTCTGATTTGTGGTGTATTCAGGACCAAGCTACAAGAAAGTCTTTTTATATAGACAAACATGATTTCTTTGAAGAAACAAAGAACTCCAACACCAGTTTCTCTTCCTAACTGTAAGAACGTGCAGTATCGCCGATAAGGGATGATATCAGTGCTGCTCTTTGATATGCAGATAAGGGGAGTTGCTATTCTTATCTGACTGTTTTTGCATTTAGCCTATGGAAAACACAAACAGGTTCTCCACGTTCTCCCCTTGCTCATCGCTCTCGCTGCCTCTGGTTGCACAACCGCAGTGGCTGGGCTGAGGGGCCATGGTCCTCAGGAGGAGCAGGCCTCAGTGCTGGCTTTGGGTGCACAGCCACCTCCACGAGGGACTCGCCGGGCAGTCGGCTCCTGCCCTGGAGCATCGCGCGCCAAACGAGCCTGGTTCATTCAATGCACGTATGTAAGATATTCCAGGCCCCTTTTAATCTAACCCATAATTTATAGGTGGCTTTTGCAAAGAGCAATTTCGCAGGCGTCAAGAGTTAAGTCGCGGCCACGCAGATGAGCTTCCCTTGAGTCACATCTGCCCCAGTGTCACAGATGAGCATCCCTTGAGTCACGCTGACACCAGACGGTTTAGTAAGAGCAGGCCTCAGAGCAGGCCCTGAAAGGCCTACTCTGTGTAACCTTTAGCCAGAATCAACTTTCTTTTTCAGTAATTTTCCTTTCAGCTAAAATAACTGCACTTTCTGAAACTAACGGCATGTTTTGCAGACAGTGTCTGCTTCTGGGACTGATAATAGTTATAGTTGTCACTGACTCTTGCTTGTGTTTAGTCGTAGAGAATCCCAGGTCTCTGTTAAATTCCTCACTAATTACAAAGAAGGGCCAAAGATAAACAAGACTGTGAACAACATCTTTGTAGTGTCTTAACTGACTTGATTCACAGCTCTGGCACCAGGAGAAGAGATAGATCCTGTAAGAACCAGAACAGGATCTTTTCCTTGGAGCCACATGCACGTGCCAACAAAAAGGCCTCAACCACGCTTGCATGGAAACAGGGTCATACAGCGGACAGCATAACTATGGGGGGATTACGACCCCAGAGACCAGCCAAGACCCCTTCCCCAATTTAGTACGCATGCGCAAAGACATTACATAATACATTAGCATATACATAAGGTTTCTTGGAATTGGCGGGCTTTTCTTGGGAATTATAAGAATATTCATTTTTCTATAGTGCGTATAATGAGTGTGCCTTTGTGCCTCGGTGGACATGTTAGGTGGAGAGATCCCCCACGTCCCTCGGCCAAATAAAGTAATGCCTGCTCGTTAATACTAAAACCCAGCGTTAAGGAGTTTTAGTCCTGATTTCGGTGACAACACCAACCCAGCCACCTGCCCCCATTTCATCAGGAGTGGGAAAAAAACCGCACAAACCTACAAAAAGACAGGTCCTTTTAAAAATAATAAATAAACACTCGCCTCCCTACAGTGGGAGGGAATCCCGGCACACCATGAGCCGGAGGCGGGACTCGAACCTGCAACCCTGGAGCACGTTGACTCCACACCCCCCCCCCCCCCCCCCCCCTTCCCCGAGGGCTAAACCACGCATGCGCGGGGGCGCCGCGGCGGGAGCGCGCTTGCGCAGTACCTGCTGCCGGCCTGGAATGTGGGACTCTGCGCCTCCCTCGCCCCCCCAGCCGCGCCATGGGTGACGCGTTCCGGAGGGCGGAGTCGGGCACTCAGGTGAGGCGCTGCCCTTCTCCCCCCCGCCCCCCCTCCCGCCCCGGGTTCTCCTCAAGCGCGGGGCCGGGGAGGGTGAGGCGAGGCCGGAGCCCGGGGAAGGGGAAGCGCCGGGCGCTCCCCTCCGCCCGCCCCCGCGGGGGTGGGGGAAGAAGCAGCTCCGTCCCCCACCCCCTCGGGGGCGGGCGGAGGGGAGAGCCCGGCGACCGCAGAGCCTCCGGAGGGTGCGGTGTGTGAGGGAAAGGGGGGGGGGAGCCCCACCGCAGAGCCGCGCCCTCCCGCCTCCGCCTCCCTTCCCCTTCCCGTCTGCCGCCGCCTCCTGCCTTGTGTGAGGTGGGTGAGCAGGGACCCGTCAGCCCGGGGCCGGTGTGGGAGGGCACCCCCGGGGGTGCGCCTCACGCTGAGGGGCGTGTTCGGTGGCCCCTGAAACGCTTCAGCCAGGATAAGGGTAGCGTGGGTCCCTGTCCTGCCTTTGTGTACCCGTAGGCGGCTCTGGGACTCGGGCTCAGTGCCGGCTGTGGCGCTTCCTTGCATCGCCCGGGGAGGTTATTCAGGTGTTTCGGTAATTCATGGAATCACAGAATGGTTTGGGTTGGAAGGGACCTTAAAGATCATCTAGTTCCAACCCCCCCCTGCCATGGGCAGAGACACCTTCCACTAGACCAGGTTGCTCACAGCCCCATCCAACCTGGCCTTGAACACTGCCAGGGAGGGGGCAGCCACAGCTGCTCCGGGCAACCTGGGCCAGTGTCTCACCACCCTCACAGGAAAGAATTTCTTCCTAATATCTAATCGAAATCTACCTCTTTCAGTTTAAAACCGTTCCCCCTTTTGCGATCCCCCTTCCAAATGTATGGAGTGGATGCGGTAAGGGAGAAGAGCTGTGACGAAAGTTTGGCTTAAATAAACAGTATGGAAGTCAAATTGATTTCTTGTTCTTTGGGGAAATGCGTTTTGAGTGTTTGGGTCTTGTTGGTTTTTTCCCTACTCTGGATGGTTTATTTGTTAATAACTTCTTGCAATAAGCAAGTTAATTACTTGGAGATTTGTGTGTTACTGTAACGAAATATCCTGAGTAGCGCAGGTGAAAGTGTAGAAAGGTGTGATAAGAAATCCTTCTTGTTAAAGCTCCATGGTTTTTTCAGTGAGACCAGAGTTCTTTAGCCCTTTTGACACTAAAAAAAAACCAAAAAAAAACCCAGCTGCCCACTATCAGCAAATATACACAAATTAAGGGCAAGAGTTGTGCTCTGTATCCAAGTGGGTAAATGCATTTATTTGTCCACATAAGCCGTGCCAGCGGGGAATGCACATGGCAGCAACTGCCCGTGATGGAATGGATGACCACACCTGAACGAGGGAGGAATCAATAACTGATGGGTTAAGAAAGGTTAATGTAAGAGTACGTTGTCCAGAAAAAATGGTAAAAGCCCTTGAAACAGAAAATACTTAATTTAAAACAATACTTCCTCAAATAGCCTCATGTGTAAGATCAGATTTTAGTGAGGGTTATACTGAGACCGCAGTCTTGTACTCTTATTATTGAATATAATTAATACAACAAATTAGAACTTCTCGCAAAACACCTTTGGTGTATCACAACAAAATAAATGATAAATTGCTTGCATATGTCTTTGTGCCCAAAGTTTACAAAAGCTCAGTCAGAGCGGTTATAGTGGTTGAAAATTAAATTTTGTCTCATACTCAAGATAGGTTTGTATGTGTAAATAGCCTGTAGGTTAGCTCACAGCCTCTAAGAGAGCTCGAGTATTTAATTTGAATTTCTTTAACATTTTAATGAAGTAATATCTCATTCCTGACAAGACCTACATGTACGCTTACATTTATGCATAGCTTCATTGAAACCAATATAATGTAAGCACGTACTGTATTAGTCAAGGGCGCTGTCCATATGTGTATTTCTTTATTAAAAAGATGAAGTTGATAAATTATAAAAGACACTGATATATTTGAGACCCATCACCCTTGTCATTAATGAAATTTAACCCAACTGGTGCCTAACTCTTGGTGTATAGCTTGTTTTCTACACGTAACTGCACAGTTTCTTGCTAGTGTAATTACACTGTTGAGGAACACCAAAGAGTGAAGACCTACCACTAGCAGATTGCTAAAAGATGGCATTTTGTATAAAAGAGCATTATGAAAGAAGAAAGGAACACCTACAGTTAAATTATAGAATCTGAAGTCTCTAATATGTGATTTGAAATTGTTTTGGCGTTTTTTTCCAAGCTTTTCCCATTCAAAGGCTTTCTTCAGCAGTGCTGTGTTGCTGTGTTCTGTACGCTGTCCATGACAGAGCTCGGGACGCCTGACGTCCACCATCCACATCACCCTTTAAATTGCCTGTAGATTTCCATCCCCCTCATCATTTTACAGAAGAAAATGTGAAAAGGCAAAATGAGAATGCCCACCCTGGAACAGAGCCAAGGTGGCTTTTGCCCATTTGGAAAAACCCATTTTGTCCCTGTCTTTAACCTCGGCAGAGGGGAGGGATGCGTGTCTAGCGTCTCATCTCAGCTTTGCTTCCGTCGCTTCTGCTGTCGTGTGGACAAACCTTTGTTAGATTTGAAGGGAAATTGTTAGGTGTTTCTGCCAGGAACCCTGTTGCTCCCAGCGTGACACTAATGAGGCAAGTGCCTTTGGAGATTCTGCTTCAGAACTCGGAAGTAAATACAAGTTTGATAAAAACACAGGTGCGTTATCATCAGCGAATTATCATAAATTACCTCCATGAGCAGTGCTCAGAGTAAGCACCTGTAGTTACTTAAAATGAATATATAAAGTCATCATTTAAATAACCACAGATTCGTATTTAAGCGATAGCAGTCAATCCACTGTATTTCCAGAGCTCTAGCAGTAAGCTTAAAGAGGTGATACTCTAAGAAGGGATGGGGGCTCATCGTTCGCAGCAAGAATAAACTGCAGAGGATGTATTAAATAATGTACAAATAGATTTGGGAGCAGGAGGCTGCAGAAACGTGTTCAGACCAGCAATAGTTGTGACTCCCAGTCCCAGCAGCGCCTGTAATCGAGCCCCGTGATCGCCCAGTGCCGCAGCGGTGCTTCCTTTGCTAAGAGATGAAGAGCATCAGAAAGCAGCAGCCTGTGGTGGTTTTCCTGTTTCTCTCAACTTCCCCAGCCGGATGAGGGGGTGAGAGATTCCCGGCCCTTCTCCGTGGCGGGTGCAGCCTCTCCTCGCTGGGGGCCAGGGCATGGTGCAGGCGGCCGCTTGCACGGGGGGGCTGCACGTGCAGGGTCTGCAATGGCCCTCCTGGTAGTTGCAAGCTCCTGGTTTACGTGCTCCAAGATACGTTCCTATATTCTTGTGTCCGTATGTCCGTCTGGATTCTTGCTTTGTCCAGGTCACAGAACCCTCTGTTTCCCAAAGTATTCAAGAGTTCACCGCGTGTTTTCTGTGCTGCACAGATGTGTGAAACGTAACGGGAGGATCTGCAGATGCAGAGCAAGGTCAATTCAAGTGTTTTTGTGGCCCTTCAGTGGAGGTGTCAGAAAACTCTCCTGAATACGTGTGAACAGGCAAACGAAGGCAAACACATTGACATTTGGTTAATGGAAGGGAATGTCAAAACGTCAATGAAAATGTCACACTTAGATTCCCATCATGACCACTTGAAGTAGCTTCAGGGCCGTTTAATGGAGTTTTATTCTACTATTAAAGGCAAACACACACACACACACCCCCCTGTTTAAACAACTTTTAAGACAATTCAGAGCAAATGTTGCTCATCGATGTGGCACAGAGGAAAGAAAGATAAGGCAGCGTGTGTTGAAAGGTGTGTGCTCACTGCTCATTCGGTGACTGGCTTTAAGGACGATGGGATACAACTGAACAGGATTTGTTTTGTTTAAATGTTTCAATGACAGCTGGGTGTCTTGGAGAATGAAATATTTGGCACCAGGGTACGTGCTCTGGCAACGCTCTGAGCATCCTGATAGCCTCCTTTCCCATCTGTGTTAATACACGTAGGGAATAACAGCTCCAGCACTGGGTGAAATGTTAATTCTCGGTTTAGGAATGTATGCCAGAACTACCAAGAACACAAGTTATGTGAATACTGTCTGCTTGCTATGCAAATACCTGTCGATTTAAGAAATCGTCTGTGAACTTTGGACTAATTTGTTTTAGAATGGACTGGCTTTACAAGGGGCTTTGGAGGAGCTTGCTTTACAAATTCGAGCTTGCGTTAGAAATGTTCTTGCAGAGCCACTGGTGGCTAATTACTTTAGATCATTCTTAATCCATACTGTGTTTGAACAAGTAACTATGATATAATAGGACTGTAGTCCAGAAGAGTCCTGTATAACTTTTCAGATTAAATGTACATGTTTTTACTTATAAATGCTCAGAGGGATTGACTCAGGAGGCTAACAATGGGTAATGTTTCACCTCCCAACCAGTAGTTTGTTGCGGAGGTGATGGTTATTACAATGATCTTCTTTCCCTTTGTTCTGTCACGTGGCTGCACTGCTGTATACCAGAGGCGATCCCTCTTGCTAGTCTACCTGTGCAGCTTTTTCTTTTTTTTTAAGCTTTATTTCCCCTAATGTATATCCACTCCTTATTGCCACTGCATCTGTGTGCTAATTGTTTGTAAGGATGGAACCTTCTGTTGCTGTAGTCCAGACTATAGGTTTCCATATGTATTTATGAAAATATTTTTAAAATCAAACTAATCTTTTGATAGGGCTGTCACGGAAAACTCCCAGTTCTCAGAATCCTTTAAATTTGATTCCCAAGGTCCATTATTTTGAGTTAACAGGATGTCTCTCCTGTCTTTTCTTTAAAAGCTACTTGCACGACTTGAGGGCAGAAGTTCTCTGAAGAATCTTGAACCTCATCTGTTTGCTGAGGAAGGATCTCCTGTTCATGGTAAAATCTTTGTCCCATTTATGAAAAATGTTGATGTAAAAGTATTCTCAGAGCAATATGACAGAGATAAACATACAAGTAGATCTTTTTGCCCTGGATTCAGAATTTTAATTGTTGATGTAGTTTTATGCAAACTAGAGAAAATGAAATAATGCAAAGTCACCATTCCAAACATTATTAAATGGACTTTAAAATCTACTTTATGGGTATCAAAAGACAGGTGTAGGTGAGTAAATACCAAGCATGTTGGTCTGTTTCTAGTATTTTTACAGAAATTTGTTCTAGATTCTGTCATTTAACCTTTTTTTTTTTAATCAGTGGCCTAGAAAAACCACCACAAAGTCATAACTGCAAAAATTTGCAAAGAACTTGAGGTTCAATAAATAGCAGAGTTCAGTGATATGGCATGGTCTGGATCAGTTAGGAAAAGGGGCATGAGCAAATAGTGTTTTTCTATAAAGCCCAGTTATCAAGCCATTAAGTCTTGGCCTGAAAAATCCTGATTATACTTAGATGATGGAACTTTGGAAGCAATTCCATTATGAACATAGGTACTAATCAGTTGAATGGGTTCACAGATGACGTTAGGATCAAAATGGCTTATCTAGACCTTCAGTGAATAAACGAGAATTTCAAATTAGAGAAATTGGGCTACCTGTGTTTGACACCAGTGGAACAAGTTTAAGGTAGATTCTTCTAGCAAGAAGTTTTAAGATCAACATTGGATGTTTTAATGAATGAAATCACTGAGCTAAAGAGAAATTAGCACACTTGGTGATACCTTAATTATTCAGGAAGTCAGACTGGTTTTACAGATTGTGTGAAATTTCATGGATTTCACAATGGAAGAGACAACTCTGATTATGCACAACTAGAAATATATAGTAAAAAAGGTGTAAGAATGGCAAACTGTAAGGATTGTGCTGTGAGGTACTACAGTACATACAGAGTGTATGTATGAATGAATGGGTTTCATATGAAAAGTATGTGGCTGCGGTGGTTATCAACATATTTGTCTGCAATTTCAATTCCCACAAATTATAGAAGGTTCAGAAGAATAGCAGAAAAAGCAGTAAGAAGAATCAGGATAACTGGATGAGAGCTGATGCTTAGTCTGCAAATGCAGTCACTGTGAGACCATTCATGTATTATTTTGCAGCACTTGAGAATACATTAGGGGTTTAGCAATATATGATTCCTGGCCCTGAAAGTTTCAAATATGATATAACAAAGATAAAGGGCAGTGAAATACTGGTAAGCCAGAGGAAATGGAGCAGAGAAGATTATTTAAATACTCTCAATTCTGAACTGCTTTGTTACCCACAAGAAGGATTAAGAACCAGTAGTGGAATTGGTATGTGCTTCACAAGACTCCTCAAGTATTTAATGATTTTTTTAAAAGATGAGATATTTTTGTTTTGAAAAGATCCAGTAAGAGAAAATGCTGATCTTTCAGTCTGGTTTTTTTTAAATGAAATTTTACACAAGAAACAAATGTTTGAGACTAAACTGGCCATGTTCTGGTAGAACAGACTATAAGAAGCCTTCCTGGGGGTCAGTAATTGCCTTTGCCATCACAGTCCACAGCGTTACATAATTCCATTCATCAAATTATCAGCTTTGATCTTAAAGCTGTGTTAGGTTGTTCGTGTCTGTGCAAAGACTGTTCCAGAACCTCAGTTCTGTGATGGCTGGAAACCTTCTAAATTCATCACTGGTTTCTCTGTGCCAGTGCAGTCATTGAGCTTCTGAAGCACTTCTATTTTTCTTCTGCTTTTAACAAATGGCATCAATTATTATCTGTATTGGTCATGCTTTTTGGCTGACATTAATGAAGTTGCTTAACATATTAGCACAGATCTTTAGCTTTATATACATAAATGAACTTCACCTTTTATTACATTTTTGCTTTGTCTTTTAATGCCACTGTATTTATGTGAGTCCATGTGTTGTTTTGATGTGTGTTCTCATTATTCAGTCTTAAATCCCTGTTGAAGACCTACCTCTCCATTTGTCATGGACTTGACTTTCAGTAGGTCACTGTGGAATGCTGTAATACATTGCCCATGAAGTCTCTACTGAACAGCTCTTAATCTAAACCACTATGATTAAAGCAATGCAAAGACCTAAATTACTCTTTTTCCTGATGGTATTTGAAACACACAAACATATATATAAAGTTTCAAAGGTTACGTTGTGGTTAAGTGTTCATAATATGTATGTCAGAGTACTATAAAATAGAAACAGCTAATATAGGTACTGCTGTGATATTCTAGTCACCGCTTCTAATTATGATGGACTTGCATATGTAAGAACATATTAATTACATGCCATTTAAGCTCTTCTGGAATAGAGCAAAAGTGACACGAGCTTTAAATAATCTTCCAATATTGCCAGTAATATTTCTCCTATGCCACTGGTATGAAGGTGTGGGTGTCAGTATAAAGCTCTGATGTTCAGCAATAGTATGACACCCAACATTAACTTGGAATAAATATTAGTCCTTTCTACTTCACTTATAAATGGTACAAGTATTAGTGACAGCTTCTGCACAGTGTTGTAAATTACTAGTCCAGTAACTTCAATGTATCTGAGGATGTGAAACCTGCAGAGCTATTGCTGAGTATTCTAATAATCTGTTTGTAACTGCAGCATCAGAAAATAGTTTAACCAACATTTGCTACTGTAATGATTACAGACAAAACATGTGGCTCTTGTCATTCAAAAGATAAGACTGAATTGATGACCAGGACTGAGCACAATGTTTCAGTTAAAAATGTAGTAGCATTACATACATATTTAAGTTTATGCAACATAATTTAGTTTATCCTGCCACTGCATAGCAGTGGGCTGTTGTTCTCTTTAGTATGCCCATAGTGGGCCAGTTCAAGCTACCGTGAGCCAAGCAATGTGTCGGGTAACTCCTTAAAATATACTTCTTGAATTTGTCAGGGCTGAATTCCATATGAAATCATTCTGCTTATCCATCTTGATCTATTAAATCTTCACAATCTTAAGACATTATTAACCCAGTTTGTTTTCTACACATTTTGGCAAGGTAATGGAACATTCATCTACTGATACGTTTAATGTTGGGCAACACCAATTGTAACTGGAAAATTTCCCACTAACTTTCTTCCATGTTAAAGTGTCTGTTCCTGCTCTGCCTCTCAGACTGTTTTCATCCTGTGACAGTATCTGTTTACTAATCCTCCTTTCAAAGTTATTTTGACATTAACGGATGATGCTAGTACTGGTCACTAAGTTTCTTCCATGACCTACTGTGAGGGTGTCACAGGCTTCTTGAAAACGTTGCTGGCCCCACTCATCCTCTGCTGTGTCATGGTTTGTCCTCTCTGATCCACAAGGATGAATTTCCCCTTATCTTACTGTAACAGCCTGGTTGCTAATTTAATGAAACCCTACATTTATAGATGTTGCTATAAATGGCTTCTGTTTTGCACCCGTTCTTGTGGGCAGCCTCTTTGATAATCATGAAGGCACAGAAATCCCCCGCTCTCTTGAGGTTTTCTTGAGGTCCAAGCTGTTAACTCTTTTCACAGTAACTAAGTGTTTTGGTCAAACTACAACCCGTATGTGTATCTTGTTCAGCAGTGTTGAATGAGGTTTGAAGGGTGCTTAGCTGTCTTGCTGTTAAAATTTATAAACCACCACCACAAAAACTCCTGAAAACGATTTTTCATTCAACTTAGAATTTTTACTTATATAAATTTGTTAGTTCTGCCAATAAAAGCTCATCCAATGTTATTCTGTGCGTTACAGTAAGGGGGGTAACACACAGACATCCTGATAAAACATCTTCAAATGGATAAAGTCAAGCTTTTATTTCGATTTTTTTGAATCATTACCAAACAGTAACTCGGATTTTCCCACTGCTGCTTCTGAGTGGCCATATAAAGTTGCTGGTTTTTCTTAAGCAAGTCATATTTTGCTGTAAAGGTAGGTGAAGCAATCAGTGCTGCACATTGGCCCAATTCAGTTACCAGTCTGGATTCAGAAATGCCTGTCAGGATGGCAGAAGTCTTGTGCCAAAGCCAGTGGCAGACGGAAGATACGCTTTGTTCCTTAACAAGAGGTGCCTTACGCAATTGTTGTAAAATATTTCAATAGACTTGCAATATGAGGGAATGACCTGCCCGGCACGTTTAGGAGGAGTTCGTCCAAGCTCGTATCTTATCCTGACAGGGTGTGGTTATGTCACTGGCACAGTCTGTGACAGCAGAGCAGCTGTTGGCTGCAAGTGGCAGAGTTGGACATTGCGACCTCTGAACAGGGAGAGAAAATGAAGATTTATGTCGTAGGAAGTGTCTTTAATCTCAAAAGTGGGGAGAGCCATTCAGAACAGACAAGGAAAGGTTTGGGAGGCAGTCACGCTTTTTAATGCATTTCAAAGTATCAGAAACGCAGGAAAATGGAATTGCAGTTGTGGAGCAGCAGGGAGTTTCATTATGGAGGAGCAGTCTGAGTGTCCCTGAAATGGACAGAATTGTCACGTCAGGTGTAAATTGCTTTCAACACTTACAATGGGTGAAGTAAGAGCTTAGTTTCTTCCCCACCACCCTCTGCCCCTAATCCCATGCTGCATCTTGACGTTACACGCACTTACGAGCAAGGGCATCCTCTGGAAGCTGAGTTATGACTTGAAAAACCCTGTTAACTCAGGCAGGCACAAACATGTTTAAGTAAAGTTGCAATTAATTCTCTACTCTTGCATCCCCCTTATGAAAAGCTGTTAGGCCATTTGCACTTGCCAAGGCCATAGAGATCTCTCACCTTCCTGCAATTACAGTTGTGTGATTCTCCTTACTGCATGCCTTTACCCTTCTGCCTAAAATCCAAAATGTCATAAATAAATGATCCAGTTTCCTAAATTAGAAATTTATAAAGAGCAACTAATAAATTAACTTTTTTTAGAGTGTTGCTCTGATGTAAGGCATAAGATGACTTTGGGAAAGACTTTAGAGTATCTTGCATTCACATCTAACAAAAGAACTGGTTTCCTAGTAAAGTGTAATGCTTTTGTTAATTAAATTTTAAATGTATGTGATATGTATTTCATCGGCTCGCATGGATCAGGCAGTTAGGCTGAGTCCATTTATGAACGGAGATGCTTTGCTTCAGCCACTAGAGTCGTTGCCTGGAGTTGAAGGAATCTGTGAGTCCCCCTTGTCAAAAGAAGCAGTTTCATATTAGGATCACCACAGAAGAATATAAGTGCTAAATAAATCTACTGGTGTTCTCTTTACTGGCCACAGGTTCCTGTTGGTATCTTGTGACGTGTACAGATACTGAACAAGCATCCAGCAGACATGAACTGCTGAGGGACTCTGCAGTAAAAGTAGATGTGCCAACATGATTTGGACCTATAATATGTCACCTTTTTTTATTGTTTTGCTTGTCCTCTACTTTTTTATTTATTTCTTAATTTTGTGCACATAGTGTAAATAGATGGTTTCTTAGCCACTTTTGTGGAGCAGCTTCCTTTTCAGCCTTCATCTGCCTGTAATGATACATGAAGTCCCGTTGCCAACCTTTTATTGATACCACTGTCCTACGTGCTATGGACAGGGGCTTTCTCAACCTTTGTTCCCAGTTGATTTTCTTCACTTGAGCGCCCTTGCTTGAACATTGAAATTTCTCTTGGTAGATGCTAACCAGGATTTTAAAAAAATTATGAATATTAAACTTTCTAAAATGCATTTTCTACTTAGTGCAATAGTGAGTATTGGTTCAGTAAACACTGAAATCTGACTCTGAGCTAGAAATGCTCTTACCTGACATCTCGCTGCTTTGTTTTTGAACAGGAGATGTCATTGAATTCCATGGTCCAGAAGGAACAGGAAAAACAGAAATGCTTTATCACCTAATAGCCCGCTGCATCATTCCAAAATCAGGAGGAGGACTGGAAGCAGAAGTCATGTTCATTGATACAGACTACCATTTTGATATGCTTCGTCTAGTTACCATTCTTGAGAAGAGGCTGGCACAAAGGACGGAAGAAATGATAAAGCAATGCCTGGGAAGGCTGTTTCTTGTGAACTGCAATAGTAGCACCCAGCTACTCCTCACTCTCTGCTCTTTAGAAAACATGTTTTGCACTCACCCCTCTCTCTGCCTTTTGATTTTAGATAGCATATCAGCTTTTTATTGGATAGACAGAAGCAATGGAGGGGAGAGTCTTAACTTGCAGGAGATGAATCTGAAGAAATGCGCTAACGTTCTTGAAAAGCTCGTGAGAGAGCACCACTTAGCCCTCTTTGCAACAACACAGACACTTATGCAGAAATCTACAAACTCTGTGGAAAGCTTTTTTCCTTTAAAACTTCAGCATGAAACTGATACAGACTATAGACCTTATCTATGCAAATCGTGGCAACAAATGGTGACCCACAGGATATTTTTCTCTAAGCAATGTAATTCTGGCAACAGCAAAGGTTTTACAGTCATTTCTTGCCACCTTAAAAGAAACCATGTGGTAAAACGTTCATTTAGTGTGGCAGAATGTGGAGTTCAGTTTTAACTTCAGTTGTTTTTTCAAACGTGTAGCAAATCCTGATGCTTAAGGCCTGATTACTTCTAAGTAGATTTTAGTACCTTTTAAACTAGTTGGTTGTTGCTGGGTGATTACGAATTTTTGCCACCATTTTCTTACAATTTAGTGTAGGGCAGGAAATGGTAAAATCTTTGAATTACTGTAGGCGTTCAGTCCAAACTAGTGAGGAATGCTGAAATTACTTGTTTGTGCTTAATGCATAAGAGATTAAATCAAGAAAATTATAACCAAAGACATTTTAAACTCTTAGTATCCTTCAGTAATCTAACCTATGTGATATGTAGCCAAATGCACTGGCTTAATTTCTGGGTGTTACTGATTTCCACTCCTCCTCTTCCAAGCTCCAGAAACGGGAGCCTAGTTTTCCATGGGGGAGACTCCAAAAAGGCGAGTGCTCGCTCTTTATCAGTATTGGTCTTGGTTTATTCCCAGTAGCTTAGGGCGTATGAAATGCATTCACGACTGTGCCTGAAGAGGAGGATTCATTTTCACAGCCTGTTCAGTAGTGGTAATCCTGACCGTGCTTCTCCAAGCTCGCAGCCTCTCTGTTTACGTTTGCATGTGCTTGGAGGAGCAAGGATTGCAGGTGTTTTGACCCTTACAAACATCTGGGTTTGAAGAATCTGCAGCTATCGCAGAAATGGAGCCCTGATTTCCATAACTGAAGGAAAACTAAAGACCCAGCTCTGGGTACCTGTGAGTTTGTGCTGTGTGCAGCAAACAGTGTAGCCTTTGAAAATAATGAAATGTGGGCTATGGGTTGTTTTGGGTGTGGGGGGTTGTTTTTTTGTTGGTTTTCTTTTTTTTTCAGATGTATGCACAGACATAATTTTTTTTTCTCTGCCCTCCCTCATTATTCCCTCCCACTTCTTTCCCTTCCCCCACTCTCTCTAAGAAATCCAGGAATGCCATGCCTCTGGCCTTTACCAATATGTATTTGCCACATGTAGAACATTTGGGTGCAGGATTTGGCAAGCAACATGCTGCAATTCTGGCAAAGAAAATTCAGAACTTATGGGAAATGCCCTACAGTTCTGGCAAAGAATGTCATATTATTTATTAACCTAGAGTGCCCTTTGAAAGCTTTCAAGTGCTTTACAAGAAAGAAAATTGCACACAGTACATTATTTAATACAAAAACTTACATTAGCTTACAAATTTAAATGACTCAAACAAGGGGAAAATATTTCTCACAGCAATATTCGTTCAGTCATGTTGCACAGCACGTTTTATAGTTTAGATTGAACAGATTATTACAAAAATGCATATTAAGAAGAAGTATCTAGCACAGTATCTTTTTGAGGAAGATGCCTAAAAAGCTCTGTTGTGAGACACTTAATTTCCTGATTTCTGTAGCCAGCTTTTTCAAGCTGAATGTATATCTGGATTCCCAGCTGTGTATCGTTCAGCACGTGTTCCCAGACTTCTGTGTATCCAGCCAGGAGCGTGTATCTGTACTGTTTACAGAATTTGGCATCTCTGTGATTTGGCTGGATTTTTTTAGAGATAATGAGTGTCCTACGTCTAACAGCAGCCAGTACCAAGGGTTTTGGGAGGAGTGTGAGAAAAATCAGTTTTCACTGGCACAGCCTCCCACAGCGTGGGTCATGGGGAGCTCCTGACCAGAGCCTGCGGTCAGACCAGTCTTTGATGGCCACTGATCAGACCTATCCATGAACTCATCCAATCCATTTTTAACTTACCCTCTTGGGTTTCACCGTGTCTTTTCACAATGAGTTCAGTTTAATTATTCTTTCTGTGGGAAAACTTCCTTTTTTTTCCCCCTCTCATTCAAAACCTGCCATCTGATTGCTTATTCACACCATCAGTTCTTTTCTTGTGAGCCGTGACCAAACTTTGCCTTTTCAACATCTCTGCAAAGGTGATGATTTGAGAGACTGTCATTTTATTTGTGCTTTCTCTTCCATCAGCACCAATATTTATTTTATTTATTTCAGAACTTGCAGAAATACCCAAATACTGAAAAACAACCATTTAGCCCAGACTGGACCCAAGTTAGATGCTTGGGTAGAGTAGACACTTCCACTGGGAATTACGATAAAGGACATACGGACTTGCATTTTTTTGTAAAAAACTGGGAAGATTCAAGTTGAACTACAGAACTTTTAAATGTGAAAATTATAGGACTACATAATTTCTACTACACAGAAAAAAAAAAAAGCAGTCCCCTTTTCTATCAGAGAATACAGCTCCACTGCAGATTAACTGCTTCATAAAATCATACTTGCTAAAAAATATGTTTGAGAAAAAAAAACAAAGGAAATGTTCTGGCATTCCCATCTGGAAAAAAAGCTTTTATATTGTTCACAATGTAGTTTATATTTTGCATTGTACTATAAAATAAATGCCTAAATTGAAATGAAGGCAAAGTTCTAATTGATCAAAAAGAGCACCTCAGGAAATTTTGAAATTTCCCAGTTTTGTTTTTACTTTGAATGCAGACAGATTTTTTTAATTCTCTGGTAATTGTAATATTCATGCTCTACACATTTGTTTTAGATGTCTAGCAAGCCTGGCTTTCAGAGATGCTGAGCATCTGCATATCCCTGGGAGTTTGCAGGAGGGATGGGCAGTATGCGATCTGGGAGTGCACTGCCCTTATCTGTAAGAATTACACCATTTGGAAAAATGAACCTTGAGGATACAAGTCTAAGAAAGATGCAGTGATGAAAAACCTGGGAAGCAGCAATTTTGTTTGTGCCTTAATTAACTGTGGGTAATAAAAATGGTTTTTACTATTTTTTTTAATGGATAATTTTCTCCACTAAAACTATGTGGAAATCATAGTTAGTGGAGAATGCAGCTTCTCCTCATGAGCCAGGAACAGTATATTAAACATAGCATTATCTTTAGTACATAATATTAAATCCAAGTTCTCCTCTTTCCCCTAGACCTAGGTTACTGCCCAGGCTCCAGCCCACTCTCTAACCTGGAGTGACCTGTGCTGCCACAGCTCAGTGTCCAGGGAGGAAGCACATTTTGGGTTAGTAGGTCTGTGCCGCTGGAAGTCGGCCCCGCAAAAGGTAAATGCCATTGCATATCATTAAGTATGAGGACAGAATGCACGTATTCCTAAACTCTAATTTATCCAGGATTTCTTAGAAATGAAAATCCTTTCATGTCAGGGTCATTGTTCTTTAGCTCAGTGTTGTATTATTAAGGCTTTTGTAGGCACAGGAACTTTTTATATTCCTTAGAATTTTTGTTTGTTGCTTCATCTGCAACATTGAATTAAAGCAGCAGGCTTGAAAGAAAGAGGAACTAGTTCACCCTTTTTTTCCCATCCTTTTTATAATGAGAGAGCTTTTTAGCTAAAGCAAATTAAGGTATTTTGCAGGTTTTGTATTTATTTTTAAATAAGCCAGTATTTCTATGGACACCTGGAAAGAAAATGTCATTTTTATATAATTAGCAAAAAGTTCTCTGTATTCCTTGACTTTTTTAATAGAACAAATAAAATACAAATAACAGTTTGCTTGGTTTAAGTTTGTACTTGCACATAAAATTCAAGCTTCCTTTTTCTTACATAACTGATTCCAGCTACTTAATCTTCCGTAGTGTTTGGAAATGGCAGAAGATAAACATACCTGCAGTTGTATTTTCCACATACCTGTGGAAACACACCTGCAGTTGTATTTTTACTGGAGACTAATGGACAAAGGCAGAAGACAATACCATTTTGATGGCTGCTGGACAGAAGGCTTGGACCATGTCCTGAAGAAGAACATGACATTTTAGTTATTTTCTGAGGCTGCTCTAATAATTGGCTCTTGAACTTCTTTATTCAACTGTATTTTTGATATCCACATATCATACCGGGGCAATGGGCAACATCATTTTGCGATCAGCAAGCCTTATGCCAAACTTAATAGCCACCTGAGGAGAAAGCCATGCCATGCCACCAAACTCGAGCTTGTGTAGGAGGTTGCGGTGAATACTCACCTGCAGACAGTTTTAATGTTTCCAACAACTATAGAATAGCAAAGGACTTGTGGATTTTGTGAAGAAGGGGAAACACTGGAAGAGCTTGGAAGACTTTGGCAGTGGAAAAAACTTCCAGACAAGGCAAGGAGCATCAGTACAATGCATCTGCATGATCTTCTGGGTAGAAAACTGATGCTCTGCAGCAGTCATCGAAATAAGAGGTCTGGCCATCCCTGTGCCTGAAAGAAGACAGCAGAACGGCACTGAGCTATGAATGACGTGTAGTACGACAAAAGGATTCTTGAACTGTCTAGCAACATGTCTAGCACGGTAAAGCTTTCCAGTATAAAGCTGGCCATAGCTGACCTGCAGGTTCTTCCCGCCAAGGGATGAAACTGGTGATGGATTGCACTGTGTAGATGGTGTATAGCTTATTTATAATGAAGATGTAAAACTCTGCTCCTCTGAAGCCAGGAGGCATTAAATGTAAAAACAGACTAGTTTCTTTTATGTTTTTTTTCCCCCTGCAGCTCTAGTCATCTTCCCAACAGTCAGCACTGAGCTCCAAGAGCACTCACACAGCTATGTCAGGACCATGCTTTACTGGCAGTGGATAGTTTTCTCCTTTGCTGAGAGTTTACACCCTTCCTTACTAGTGCAGACTGCAATACCTGAGTATAAAAGATTGAACCCATGTGATACATCAGTGTAACTGGTAAATAGCTTTGGAGACCTCATCCTGTTAACGTCACATTGGAGTAGATGATTCTGAAGAAACATGGCCATGACTTTCCTTGGGAAAAGTCTGGCAGTCTTCCCTCTGCTTTCCCACACTGCTTTGCATCCTGCCCTAACCAACTGGTCGATGCACCTGTGTGGGCCTCAGTGCTCAAGGACAGCAGTGACAAGATGTCACTGCCTTGCCAAATGCTGGTGAACAGCCATGTTCTGGATCTTGGCACTCTCATACTGGAGGAATTGGCACAGCCACTATAGTTTTTAATTTAAACCATTTGCCAGGCTTCTTTCTCATACATCTACCTGGGCCTGTGCTAAAGGCCTCTTATAGCCCTGGGAGGAGATATGAAAGAGAAGAAATCTTGGGTTTTGAGTGTAAGAAGAACAAGATTTTTAGGTCATTGCTACAAAAAGAGGCCAAGCAAGGCCATGAGGTTCCTGGCAGTGGCAGACAGACGTCAAGGCCTCGAAGGTGGCTTGGCAAAGGTCAAGGAACAGACTCTACATCTCCCTTACCAACTGTCCATATTGTGAAGGGGTGAATAGGATTTTTGACTTACGAGTATCCGCATACTCTCACACTTTAGAGAGAAGACCATGCTGTGGTGGGCAGTACTGTTGCTGAAGTGCATCTCAAAAGCTCTGCACAAACTCCATCACTGATAGTTCTGTCTCCAGTCCAACACCTCCGTGGACTCCCAGCCTCCTCCTCCGTAATACAAACAGCAGAGCTGCTGAGATTAGAGAACATCATCACATTTGCCTTCACTGCATGTGAGTGATACTGTGTGCATTGGTAGGTGGTGCTGGGCATTGTCATCTGGGGCAGGTCTGAGCCCCGCTTTCCAACTTTAACAGTCCTCTGCGTATCCAGTATGATGACACTGGTCAGTGAAAATGCAATACCCAGTCCGCACCCTTTGAATGGCCAGCCCATCAACTGCAAACCCATCCTCCGGACTCGGTCAGCGCTTCAGTAGTGCCATCTCTGAGCCCCCAGTTGAGCCCCAGTCTCTGTTCACCAGGTTCAAGGAAGAACCCTTTTTCACAGGAGTGCACAACTTCAAGTATTATCTCACAGTCATGTAACAAATCTATGCTGTGTTTGGCCCATGCAATGAATGCGTTTAGAAAATCGGTGTACGTTAGTGGGGATCTCATCAAAGCAGGCTGGTTTCTGCCCAGTAAATTCGCAGGCAGTTTTAACAACTCTGAAGCTGCTTTTGACTTGCAAAATATTAGCAGAGTGTTTTTCTGATCGGGTGAAGAACGATTGCAGAAGTAAGTAAACAAGGCACCACGTGGCACACCACAATTCACAAGGCACGAGTAAGACTAGTCCCAGAGAGACCCACAGCTTGCTATAAAATGGCATTAGCAGAACCAAAAAAAAACCCAACATCTTCCTAGGAAATCTAAAATGGGATTTTTAGGTACAGAAATTACTGTACTTAGGTACAGAATTACCGCGTGTCCCCAACATTATAAGGTCAGGAGAACCTTCTCACTGCTTTGCACAGTGGCAGTTGTCCCATTCCAGCTGTGCCACATCAGGTGTTAGCCCAGTGAATTCCAGTGGTATGTCACTTGCTGGGTTCACCTTAGCCTTCCTCAGAAAGCAGCATGCCTTTACTGTTTTGGGTCATGGCTAGGGTCATGCCCTCCAATGAACGTATGGGCTGTAGCAGTGCAAGTATGATGACATTTCCTAACTGGACGTCAGTGGGTTCCCCACACAGTTAACACAAAGGCTGATAACATTCTGCCTCACTGATGTAAAATGCAATGCAGTGGAGGAACAACCCAGCTTCTTGGGCACGTGAGGCCACCCCTGAAATGATGGAGGTTTCTTCTGCTCCAGGTTCAAAATGCATGGAAGGGCAGCTGGGAAAGAGTCTCCAAGGCAGAGCTATACCACAAGTGGGAAGAGGCTCTGGGGCATAAAACCGTGAAGTGTATTTTATAAAAATTGTCTGTTGCAAAGGTGAATAATGAATAAGAGCTTATTAATTTCTCATCCAGCGAGGCTATCAACTCACACAGCCAAACCATCCAGAAGCTGGGTGTTAACTACTGCCCAGATTGGGTAGGGAAGTGAGAGGGGAAGGGGTAGAGAAGAGGGCAGGCTGTTTGGGGAACTCCTCGAGGCTTTGCTAAAGCGTGGGAGGAAGGAACGCTGTATGGTCATCAGAAGTTGGCAGGCAAAGGGCTCCGTTTCACTCAAGAGCCTGTAGAAAAATGCCCACAATGGCGAGGAATTGCTTAGCTGGAAACAGCAAACAGACTCTCAAATGGTCAGGAAGTTGCAGGAGCAGCCAGTGGCCACCATGAAGAGGAAAACCTGGCTGGAGAGGACATACCACCAGAGCTGCTGTTCTGCTCCTCTGAACTTTTCCGAGTATGTCCTGGTGGGAACAGCACATGGCCACTCGAAGCTCCTGTCACAGCTCCTTCCAGCTGGAGAGGGGACACAGTTCAAACCCTCTGGCAAGTGGGAAGCTGGTGAGAGGCCACCCTGTCCCCATGGCTGCTGAGCAGTCTTGCCCCATGGTGGGGAGTTTTGCTTACAAGGTCATGACTGAACTTTCCTTCATCCTTTATTTTAACGCCTTAACTTTGTGTTTCTGCAGTGAGACTACTGCCACTGTTTGCACTTCGATTACCGTATGTATCAGTGGCACTTTTCTGACAATAAAGTCACATTTTGTGAAATTATACAGATGCTTGTATTTTCACCCCTCAGAAAAAAAATGATGTTATTAATAAAATTTATGAATACCCTAAGCAAATGGTATAGACCAGTTGCATAGGCAGTGAAGTTACAGAAGCCAGTAGAGCCAGGTATTTGAATAGCCCATGCAGTTAAAGGGCTCACCATCTTTAAAAACCACGGAGGCGGTCAAAATATGATCATTCTGCGATCCTGTCCACAACAAACCTTGCAAGTTGACGCTGCAAACCCTTCCCATTGATTGATAGGGCCTGCACAAGCGCCCTGAGCATATTATGCCTGAAGTCTCTGGCTGAAGAGAGTAACTTAAACATCCCCGGCCCTCACAGCAGATGCACAATAGTATTTGCTAGCACAGTTTTGTGGAGTTGTCCTGTGGGATCCCATCAGCATCCTAACAACTGGCTGAACTTTCTCCTTTGCTCCCACAGGTGTGGTTAAATAGAAGAGCAGTCAGTGCTTAGCTGGAGGCAGGCAGGGCTCAGCTGCCTGGTGCCTGCCAGGGAGCGCCCACGATCAGCGGATCTGGCCTCCCGAAGGCACTGAGCGAGGCAGCGCTCGGCCTCCCGAAGGCACTGCTGGCTGCTAACTGCTCAGCAAAGGTTTCATCTCCCACCACGGCAGGGGTGTAAGTGAGACCCCTCCCCAGCCTCAGAAGGTAAATCCTAATGTGCCTGATTTTCATCATGCTTTCCACAGGAGCAAATCAGCTTCTCTCAGCAGTGGAAATGGGAATTTCTGACATTTCTCAGGTCTTCGCTGGTTGCAGATCAACTCACAATGACGTCAGCAAATCCCCCCAGTGATCGACCACCAGCAGCACAGCCCAAAGGAGTGTTTCACCCAGGCTCCTGGAGGGATGCTCCTCCTGGCACGGGGAGAGCAGGCTCGTCTCCTCTCTAGAGCACAATGCTTGAATGCGCTGGTAGTGACTCCTAACCACTGTCCCAGAGTACAGAAACCACCAAGTAAACCCCCTTCTCTCATATTGATCGAAGTCCTTCGCTCTACACACGGCTCTGCTCTGGCAATATCACATGCCTGTGTTTTCTGTTGAAGTCCCTTTTGTTTTGTAAAGAAACTCAAGTGGTTTTGCTGCTCTGATGAAGGACAGAGGTTGTATCTACCAGTTTCGATGACATTTTACCCAACCGTAGCAGTATTGGCCATGAACCGAACATGAACAAGTCAGAGCAGCATAACAGAGCATCGAGATTTCAAAACAAGCTTTCCTTTTTGTGTTTGTTTGGGTTTTATTACCCCTACTAATATCTCTTCCAGGAAACAAAATTTCCCAATGCTTCCTTTTCTGGTAAGTCATCTAGTGTGTGTGGTATCCTACCCACCGGAGATTTGAGATGCGAAAGGCAAGAAAGGGACAGAGTCTCTGGGTTTATTTTCTGGACTGAAGCCATACTCCAGTTTGGACTGCACATTACACAGCAGTGGTGTTCTGCTCATGGATGGACCAAAGATATCATGGGCAATGGGAGAAGTAGGAGGGAGTGCTAGAAGACAGTGCAGGCGGAGCGACAGAGGTATTTAAATGAACACACTGGGTATAAAGAGAACAGAATTCTGCAGTGTCTGAAAGCCAGGAGTAAAACCTTGAACTATTCCTTCTGAATTTGCACTTTTACATATACAGCACGGCTGAGTTACAGCCTGAAGATGGAAATATACAGACACAGCAAGGCTGATTTTCTAGATCTTTTGATCCTACAACCTGTTTTCTCCAAAGTAAGGTCTAGCTTATAGGAAAATAAAGGAAACACAAACGAAAGTGCTTTCTGTTAGGGTAAGAGATCACCAAATGCCAGGGTAAAAGTTCAAAATGTGCTGAGTTCCCGGTATTTGGACTTGGTGACTGGCTAATCGCTGCTCTGGAGGATTTCAGTATCACTGTTGTCCTGCCATTTATTTGAAGCCAAAACCATTATATTCTTGGGAAGCAGGTAGGTTTTCAGACTCTCTTTCCAAAAACCATTCAGTATAATTATGGGGTAGGAGGTTCTAAAACTAAAATGTTAATTCACCCACAGACTAACCATCCATTTAGCTGCCTCTAGGATTCTTGTGAACAACAGCAACACCCAGACAGGACAGAAGGCATTTCACCCTGCAAAGCCATCACGATTCGAAACAGAACATTCAAAGGGAATGGAGAAACCCTTTAGCTCCAGCATGTTTAATGAAAACTGAATGCAAGGTCCATTTTCTTATGCTGTGGTCTCCCGTCCCAAATTTCCTCCCTGTCTGAAACAGTGTGCCAAAGCTCAGAGCAGTGCATCTCCCCTTGCCAAAAGCAGCCCACTGTAAACCAGAATAAATACAAGTAGAGACTGGAATAGAGACTGGAGCCTCATCTCACTTTGGACTTGCCTTGTTTCCCCACAGGTCTCCTTCTCACTAGTTCATTGGGTTTGATACTCAAAAGCAGACCCTGATCATCCTGGGTGGGTGACATTAGGTTTTGACTACAGAAGAAAAGAGACGTCAGGGTGTAGTCGTGATAAAAGAACCAAACTGCCCCCAATCCTATGCAACTGTATAAAAGCCTTAAGTACTCCTGAACAAGGAGTTTCCTCTTTGTAGACTTAGAGCTGATGGCCTTGTTCAGATATCCATTTTTAATTCATGAAAGGAAACATAGAAGATAGATAAGATAGTTGAGAATGCAGCTTGCCAAAACTTCTGCCATGAAACAGCAAAGCTTAAAGGTCTGTTTTAAGATGATTTAGCAAACACAAGTTTAAAAGGTTTCCGTATAGTGCAGCTTTGCAAAAAGAAGTGGCCTTCAGCCACAAAATAGATTCGATAGTGCTGTAGGCTGGGTTCATGTTCATCTCCAACCACTAGCTCAAGTCACAATATTGCTTATTTGCTGGAAGTTTGTGTAGCAAACATTGACAAATGTGGCCATGGACTACAGCATAAGCTAAACAATAAACCAATCAAGAAAAACAGGCTTGAAACAATGTGAAGAAGCAGATACAGACAGTAAAAATGGAAATATTTCCCATGTGAATAATAAAAAAAAAATAATTAGAGACTCATAACTAATAGAAGAAGTCCTACTAATCCAGAGAAGCTACTCATAGAATCACAGAATCACAGAATGGTTTGGGTTGGAAGGGACCTCAAAGATCATCTAGTTCCAACCCCCCTGCCATGGGCAGTGACACCTTTCCACTAGACCAGGTTGCTCAAAGCCTTGTCCAGTCTGGCCTTAAACACTGCCGGGGAGGGGGCACCCACAGCTTCTCTGGGCAACCTATTACTCCTTGAATGATAACTTGTTATTCATCACCAGACTCTGGATATCTTGCCCACAACAGACAAGTGCTTAAGTCATGTAGATCTTGTTCATTTTTACCAGTTCTCTCTGTTGGGCCCTAATGGCATTGTTTAAGTTTAACCTTGCACAGAAGCCACCAACAGAAATGCATAACCAAGAGTGCTGCTCTATTGGCATGACTCGGGGTTGTCAACACAACGGAAGGATTTCAGCTGCACAACCCAAGTTAAAGTTGCCTCCTGCCAATCTGCCACATGCTAAATTCCACTAAATTGCTTAATTAATGTAATGAATGCAAAGTGCACTCTACTCTGCCCTATGGGTGGCTGGAAACACCCTCTCGTACATAAGCAACACTGCCTTGTCCTTTAACAATGTGGCCTAGATTTTATCTATTCCTAAGAGCTCCTATGTGCACACCCTTTGTAAATTTTCCTATTTCATTGTACAGAAAGTATTTCTGGTTAACTATTTTGGTAGTCTCATTTATATTCCCTATTTCAAGAAAGGCTCATGCAGATGTTTAATGCATGAATAGTTCCAGGGAAGTCAACGGGGAAATTTGTATCTTTAAAGTTAAGGGTATGCATACATCTTTACAAAGTCAAACTGGACTTTGCATCCATACCTGAAGCTTTTCTCCAGCTGTGTCTGCCAGAATATAAGTAACAACCAGATTTCTAACAGTAGTCCATTATTCCTCCAACTGGAAAGTTCAAAATCCACCACTGACTGTACTATCATCATATATGGCTGGCTTCCTTTTTCCTACATCTTTCCCAAAACACTCAAAACATGGGGCATGAAAAATCGATTATGGTGGCTTGGAAAGCACATGCACACTCCAAGCCCGTTGGTGATGACTGGAGAAGGCAGGCAGGCTGTGCTGACACTCGCTGTCATCACACATGGTGATTCAGAGGCCTGTAGTGGTACCTGCAGGCTCACTGCACAGAGCCCAGTGTCCCGTTACCAGACTGTGATGGCTTGCACTCACTTCCACCTTCTTCTGGATCAAAATCCATGATCTAAACATCTTCTCTTGCCAGTCCCCTATACTCTTCATGCCCTGGTCACTTGTAGCCCTTTCCCATCAAACACATCAGTCATTATGTTGATGACCTAACACCACACTAGTCTTTTGGGTATAAATGTTCTACTCTGAAAAAAACCCAACAAAATATAATAATCTGTGTCACAGAAAAAAAGTAGCTGCATTTTTCCTATCTCAGTTTTGTTTTCTCTACTGCAAAGGATGGGCCAGTCTAAGGCTGCATAGAGTAGCAGATTACGCTCAGTACAAAAGCATAACTGCTGCCTACGTAATGTTAAACTATCAAGTAGAAACAACATTTTTTGCTTGGGGATTGCATTCCCTCCCACTCTCACACAAGCCAAGAGGAGTCTCCTGTGGTTACAGCCAGGGAATGGGAGACAAGCTCTGGGCTGCCCTTGGCTCAGCTTGTTTTTTTGTTTGTGTTGGACACATGGTGACACTCCCCTCATCAGATCCAAGGTCCTAAAAGCCATTTGTTTTCATTTAAAAACAGAAAAGGCATTGCTTGTCTTACCAGCGCACACACGGGGGAAGGCTGCCCTGCTGACAAAGCAGCTGTCTGTCCTCGTGTTTCAGCTTAGGTGCTGCAGGTCCCATGGCTCCCACCCAAATCTCAGGCGCATCAGAAAAGTATAAACACAAACTTCCCAACCTTTTGCTATTGAGCCAGCTATGTTGCCGGTTTGGCAACTACAAGACCCAGTTCTCAGCCTTATTGGGCCCTATCAGAGCCACGTGGACACAGAGTTCTGCTCGCACAGCCCAAGTTGCAAGACCGGTGCCTCAATTTGTCACGCTCATATAATAAATCAATTTATTTCCTTTAACTAGGATTTAGTCAGCAAACTCTTACTCATGCTTTTCTCACACAGTAAGTTGCACTTCCCGGTAGCATTTGTGTGAATGTGGTTTCTGACTGTGGCCCTACCTTCACTCTAGGAGCAGCACTGAGATGAGATTGGTTTTCCTGAGATATCAATTCTCTTGTGACTCTTCACAACCAGTAAAGACCTAATTTTTCTATCCGTGGTGAACAGTTGTTGGACACACAGTCTACATTGTGTCCTGTACACCATGGTGTAGGAAAGAGATGTTGCCCTCCAAGCAATTGGCCTGACCTGGATGCAAGCAGCCAAGCAGCAGAGCTGCATTTCACTTGCAGCCCCTCTGCCACCCCTGGTAAGTGTACTGGGGGCGTATGCGGAGGCTGTTCATGCCAGAGCGGTCCAGGACGCTTTCCCACTGAGCCGTGGGAGATCTCGTCTGTCCTTCTGGGCAAACAGGTTGTTGCGATAAGCAGCAGAGATCTATCAGCGATAGCATCACTCAGTCTGCCCCAGCGGGGCTGCGTGGGAGGGCTATCGCTGCCTATCAGCATCAGCAAAGCCACCGCTGCAGCTCCCTGTAGCCCCCTCGGCCCCACTTGAACCACCACACTCAGGCAAGAGAGTTCGCGTGTGGTCAGGACCGGGCTCAGAGCGAGGGGACGGCGGCGGAGGTCCCTTCGGCACTTCTCCTCCTGAGCTCTGGCTGATGGACCGTGAAATCTCCGGGCCCGTGTGCTCAGCCTGCCTTGTCCAGCTGCGGGAGGACCTTCAGCTGTGGAATAATTTCTCAGAGGAAGTGTCTGCCCATGAATTAATGTCTCCAAAAACTAATTATTGGGTAAACTGTATAAACAGTCCCTGGAGTGCCTCTTCAGTACTCAAGCTTTTGGGCTCAAAACAGACTGAGCAGGCAAGAAGATTTTCAAAGGACAGACTGTCTGGGCAAGGGAAGATGTAGGTGACTCAGTGGTTTTATCTCTCACAGCCTAAAAAGACAGAAAGGTCCATAGTGGTCATTTGAGGTAAAAATTTATAGCTTATTAATTAAAAATGGGGAAAAAAAAAGCTATTTCTAGGCCAGATCATAGATTCTAGGCTGCCATCCAATGTCAGGAAATGTTCCCCTCCCGGCGGGGGATCCAGGCTAAAAGGTTATTTAATACTTTCTGGTTGATTTTGTGTTTGGAATAACTGCCTTAAATCATTGGTTTTGGCCTGAGAAACTGTTTGCTTACCTGGCACCTGAACTTCAGTGATAAACTTTAATGTCCTCCTCTGAGTATTCCCACAGCACACAAAGGAGACTTCGTGCAGTCCTGCTAGCTATAAATCCAACTTTATTTTTTAAAAAAAATCAAAATCAGATGTTGCTCATTATCTCTTCCAACTCCTATCTATCCGTCAACATCCAAAAGTTTTAAAAGCCCTGCTTAAGCATGTCTCCACTCCATTGACAGAATACCCTTTAATATTTTATAGCTCTGACTTGAACTTCTCAAAGTACTAATTAATCTCACTAGATAAAAACTGGCACCAAATGGCACAAGTGAGAATAGCTCCATCCTTCCTCACAGCAATCGTGTGCCAGTTCATCTTGGAGCACGTAATGATTTACTGTAATAGTTTTAGGCCCATAATGGGGCCAATAACTGGCATCTGGAAGCTGCGAGGCTCTTTCCCAATGGATGCCATTCACATATAGTTATTTAATTAATTAACAGCTCCACTAGCATAAGCCCGTAAAGGGTCCATTAAAGTTTTGGGTTTTTTTAAATATCTTCCAAAGTAAGAACATATGCTGCACACTGCTTTTCCCTTGGAGACTGCGTAATGTTGCAACCTGTTTATCTTATGACTGATTTTCAAATTCCACCTTAACCAGCTGCTTTTTGCTCGACTTGAGGATTCAGCAGCGAGCGAAGTGCCGAGCCCTCAGCAGGAGCAGCCGAATAACATTCTACCTGCATGTGCTCATTCCCGCGCGAGGTGCCAAACCCCTGCACCGCCTGCCTGGCCACCTCCGCGCTCTTCCCAGATGCTACACGTGAGGCACTTTCACTTGCCCATTTCTCTGCTGCAAAAAAAAATATAAATAAATCAAGGTGTGGAGTTCATTTGAAATAAGCAAAATATCAGTGGGAAAACAAACCCCACCAGATGCTGGAGGGAGTTGGTCAAGTTTGTAAAAAGCATTTGAGAGCCCAGTCCCACGTGAAATGTGGAAAAGCTCTCAGGGCCATAAAGCCAGCAAAGATGGGTTTGGTCTGGTTACAGTGCCAAAGGATTTTGCTTCCCAAACGATGAGGATTCCTGTTCCTGAGGTGCAATTAAATGCAAACCAGGTCCTAATGGGTGCTGGTCTGCAGTAGGGTGAAGGGCTCATCCGTAAGCCTCCCTCCTTCTGCAAGGAGCTGACGCAGGAGATAAGAGTGGTTCCCCTTGCCACTGTCTGGGCACAGGCACATGCAGTGTGCAGCTCTGGCTTGGTGCCGCACAGCAGGCGTTATCTGAGGAGCTACCCCATAAGGGCGTAGTAGACATGAAACTGGAGAACCTCTGACAAGACGGTGATGTCATTTAACAACAACTGTCTAAAGCAAGCACTGCTAACATGGCATGGCACAGTGTTAGCTCCTGGGTACTGGATCTTGATATATAGGACATGTCAAAAGTTGCATAATCCTTGATGCAGAGTCCTTTTCTCTTCTCTGGCTGTAATGTGTTGTGTCGTTCCTCCCCCTGCTCTTCTTCCCACCAGCCCGCAGCACAGCCTTCTGCCTGCAAGGCTTTCACCGTGGTGTGCAGCAAGGCGTTGGGAAAACGGCAGTGCCCTGGAGCAGCCGTCACCTAGAGCCCTTCAGCCAGTGCCTCATCCCTGTAATCTACCATGGACCGTCCAAGGGCTGTCAGAAACCCAGGGGAAGGCCAGCAAGAGCTCGGTTTGATACCCCTGTGAGAGAGATGTCAGGTTTGCTTTGCCTAGACATCAGGTATGGATGAGTGAAGAGGCATCTTTTTAACTTTGATGTTTCATGCTCCTGCCTAGGTAGAGCCTCAGGCCTGACAAGCCTGAAAAGTTCAGCACTCAGCTCACTTCCAAGTCCATCTAGACCTCTGATATTGCTTTTCAGCCTATACCCCCTAAAGCGACCAGTCTGTCAGGGCTTCTGGGTCATGGCAAGACCTCAATGGTAGAGTCTTCCTCTTTGCAAAAGGTAATTGTAGTCACTACTGCCTCGCAAACAGCGCAGGGACTGTAGAGGAGGCGGTTCCCACTTCTAGGCAGTTGCCTAATGGTCAGAGCACTCTCCAGGAAGTGGCGCATGGACTGAGTTCCTTCTCCTGTAGGAGGTCGTTCAAACACGCATCTCCGACTTTCCTCAGCAATACCTCACCCCCCATGATAATGCACTCTCCTGGGCAGGGCAAAGGAGGGAGACTGTGCTTTCATCATTGCTTGTATCTGTATGATCTGTAATCTGCACAAACTCTATCAATCAGAAGTCCCCGGAGCAGAGGCCAGAGCTCAGGCTCCCTCCTCCCAGGAAAGTGCTATAACCAATAGGCCATGCAAGGTCATCTCGGCTAACTTCACCTATCAAGTAGCTAGATACCTAGGTGTCTCATATAGGCAGCAGAGGAACAGGCATTTCCTGTCTTGAAAGGAGACAAATATCTCTTTTGAGCTCCTTTTCCTCTACACTGACTGTACGCGGAGCCTGGGGTGACTAACACAGTCTTTGAAGTCCACTTGTTCAGTATCTAAATCAGGGCAGGTGAGTTCCCCCTCTTCTCCCTCCACCGCTTTCCTGTCTTCTCCTTCTATCCCTGTAAACCTTTCATGTTGCGACAGCTCTAGCAGGAAGACCTGGGAGCACGTGGTTACCCTAATCCCCTGAAGAACAACCACGAGTTAGGGGCTAGGAGGCTCACCATGGAGCTGAGGGCTCGAGTCATCTCCAGAAGTTCTCCTGTCACCCAGTGAACATGCAGAGGAGGTCAATGAGATGTGGTTTTCTTTCCCTGCTTATTTTAATAGGCAAGACTGACCACTTCATGTTTCTTTGCAACAGATGCCGTAGACACCTATCTTCTGCAAAGAACTGTAAAAAAATTATTAATTAATATAGTAATTAATACCCTGTGGGTGCTCTGTGCTTTTGTGGAAAGCAAAGCAGCTATTAACCCAGTTTAACTGGCTGTTTTGTTTTGCTGATTTGTACTGCTCTAGTACTCCAATGAATATACTCTTTGAATGGGATTTAGGCTTAATATTACTCATCTTCAAAATATTAGAGGTATCCCACAGTAGCCATGACTTCAAGTTTCTTGATTAGTGTTCATTTACAGATAAATTAATCTCAAGGTGGAATGAATGTTAAGCACATAGATCAAGAATTTAAAGTAAAACACCTCTAACAGATCTTGCAACTAAACTAAAACCAAGCAGCAGAAAATCCAAAACACTCATACCTAAAGTTACACTTAAAATCCAAACACATTAAGATTAGAAAGCGCATTCTGTAGCAAATGTACTCCCTGGTAGATTTTATTTCATGAGAAAAAAATCCATATTCTATCCTAAGTCTCAAGAAAAAATTTTGACCCGCTACAGTCATAGATGAGCAAACTGGTCTAGAGAAAAGGTGTCCCTGCCTGTGGAAGGGGGGTTGGACTAGATGATCTTTAAGGTCCCTTCCAACCCAAACCATTCTGTGATTCTCTGATTCTATGATTTTGACCCCTGCAAGGTCATAGGCAAATCCAAAGACCCAGTGTGGGACCTCTGTGTGCTGACTTCCTACCTCCACATCTAGCCTTTAGACCAACCTTCTGTTTCTTTTCTAAGCTTGCAAACACATTAGACTGAACTTCTGAAAATATTAAGAGGTTCTTTGATTCTCTGCTGTGGGAGAAACCCAGTTCACAGCCTGAGAACTTCCTGAGATGGAAACACGATGGTGCGATTTTGTGTTTCCAGTAGTGTCGCTGGAGGACCAGTGAGTATCGCTAAAACCATACGACAGAACTTTCGCTGGACATATGTCGTATAATGTAAAAACACTCAAAGGATTAACAGCAATCAGGGGATATATCTCTAGCTGTGCACACACAGCAAATCTATAAAGAAGGGATTAGAGATATAGGATATGAACCTGCAAGGAAAAAAACACAGTGGAGCCAGACATGAAAACGTAAGAGGAAGGTTATTCCTGCATTTGTAAAATTTTATACAAATCCCTGTGTTACATGATGGCTTATTTATATTGCAGCAATATGCAGAGATCCCACAATAAGAGATCAGTCAGAAGCTGCTGGGTTTTGTACACGCTGATCATGAAAAAAGAGTATAAGCCCTGAAGTGTGCAGCCCAAGAGCTATTTCTTGCAAGTGTATCCACATGGTTGTACTGTCGACGTGTGGAAATCCAGTCCCAGGCGTTAGCCCAATGGAGTTATTTAAACAAGAAACATCTTTATTCTTTCGATGCTCATTAATGGAATAAAACGCCCTCATTATGAATTTTAACAAGACCCATGCACTCCCTAGCTAGCTTTACTTCATTGCCCTCTTATCTAGAAAGTTTTTCTTAATGTCAAATCTAAATTTTATTAGCTGCAAATGAAGCTGGTTCCTTCTTTCCCTGTCCCCCAGTGGCCATGAGGAAAGATTTATCACTATCCTCCTTACAATAAACTTTAACATATTGCAAGATTTTTATCATGTCTCTTCTTCAGGCTCTGCTGTTCCCAGACTAAACAAACAATCCTTTCAACATTTCCTCCTAGGTTGTTCCTTCTGTGCCTCTGATATTTCTAGTGTCTCTCTCCTGGACTCTTTCCAGTTTGTCTACATTTTTCTTACAGTGCCGTGCCCAAAACTGGACACTGTATTCCAGCTGAAGCCTTACCGGTGCCAAGTGGAGTAGAATAATTATCTCCTATGTCTTAGGTTGCAGTCACACATCCTGTGCTGCCTGCAGCTGAGCTGGGTGAAGAGTTTATTTCTTTTCACCCACTCCAGCTGCTTATCACCACCCCTCAGCTGCGGGCTCTCCCCCTCCCAGGTCAGGCAGCGTAACTGCCGTATAATCGCTCCCTAACGCAATCTGGGTAAACGATCCTGGTGGAGTCAATAATTCAAATAACAGGTGTTTTCTAATCATGAGTTTAACAGAGCCAGGTAAGGCTGAGGTATAAACAGGTATGAAGAAGCTGAAACCTCAGGTGGGAGGAGATGATGAGCAACGGGGTTATGGACAGCGGCTTTTGCTGCTGGAGTAACTGAAGCCAGGAAAGAACGTCCAGTATTGTCCTTATATTCAGCCTTGAGTCCACTCTGCACTCCCAGTCTTCCCCTGTGCTGCTGCCCAGGCGGGAGGTCCCCTTTTTGCATTTCTCCTCACAAAGTGCAGTAGTTCTCACTTAATCATCAGGCTGATTTTATAACATTTTTCCCTACAGTCAATGCCATTCTACATTCAGATTTTGTTGTCCCAAAGACCACCCCAAACAAAGGTATCTTGTAAGTGCATTCACTGTTCTCACACCCAAGGTGGCTATGAAATGGCTGAAGAGAGCAGCAATGCCTTCAGAGCCATCACCTACAGATTTTCACCCACTTGGGCAGCCACCTTAGAGTGACGATGTATCTGCTCACAGCACTGCACAGAACAGGGTCATAAGGCTTACTAGTGTCACAGCACAAATTTCTATTACTTTCCTCCACTTACTCTGCCTGCAGAGAACACCTAGCAGGACACCACACGAGCTTCTCATGCTGACAGAAGAAATACAACCAAACATCTTGGAAATACTGTACTGATTAGACCAGAGATGAGCATTTCTTTTCTTAATCTGTGGCTTCTGCAGAGATATGATGGGAGACCTGAGTTGGCTGCTGATCAGTCTCGCAAATCCTCATTTGTGGTCTGAGGAATGAAGACTTGGGCAAACAACAATGCCAAGATCCTCGTGTCACCGAACAGCACGAGCTGAGGACTAAGGGCATTTCTATACCAACCAGGACACCAGACACAGTGAGACCATTGAGGGAAGTGACCCTGAGAGACTCCTTCCCACCGCCGACGTTTCCTTCTGCCACGCAGACAGAGTTACACTTGGTTTGGTTTAGGTACAGCTGCATCCCACCCTTTGCTTATCCACATATCCTTTCCCTGTCCATCCTCATTCCTGTTTTTCTCCCCCTTCTTGTCTACTTTCCATCTCCTTCCATTGAAAATTCCCTCCAACAGCTTCCTTCTTGTTTTCTCAGGCCCCCCTCTCCCACCTCGCCATTCTCCTCTTGGCACCACCGCGGCCCCTATTAACCACCTGCTTGCACTTGCTCTGCCCGGCCGCAGCTGCGATGACTCCGTTCCTGCTGCAAACCCTATTTTCTCAAGCTCTTTGGGACTGGAGGGTTAGGTAGTGCGAGCTGATGGCAGGATGAAGTAATAGGAGTAGAGATGAGGTGAAGTTCTTGTTCTGTCTTGAACGCAGACTGCCAATCATGCCATAATAGATGGTGGTTCTAGGCAGGGAACAGCTTTTCAGCCCACCAAAATTAGACCATTAAATAGAATTTCCTCTATGGGCTAATCAGGATTTGAACCCCTTTCCCTGGAGATAAAAGGCATAGCTCAATCTCCTGATTTGCGAGGTCATCTGGAATACAAATCAACTTTCATGTATTCATTTGAAATGTTTTTATGTGAGGTTGTTTTTTTTTTAAAAATCTGCTTGTTAGTGCCTTGTGCCTAAACTGGAGCTGTGAAGTGACTTTTTCTCACTAGAGGCTAAATAAAGTACTGTACTGTTTTTATAAATGTCCTAAGCTTTGCCAGAAGGCTGGCAATGAAAGAGGCTGGCAGGAGACAGGCACCGTCTCTGTTCTGTATCACGGAAGTAAGCCCAAGGACGCTGGCCAGTGCCTCCCATCCGCGGGAATGTGACCAATTAACGCGCAGATGATGTCATTGGATGGCAAAAGCACTTCCCTCGCAGCTCGCCCTGCTCTGCCAGCTCCGACCTTCGGTGTATTTTCCTCAGTCTGGTCCATGTACTGTAATAACTAAGTCAACTGGAAAAAATATTGAAGAAAGGACTGAGGAAAAACAGAGTGTAGGGGCAGCTGGAGCCAGCAAAGAAGGCACACTGAGAGCTATAAAGAAGCTTTGTGCAGCAGCTTCTCGCAACTTTGGGATATTTAGTTCCACAGGAGCTGGAGAAGATGGGTAATAAGCTGGCCTTTATTTTAAGGGATATCCCTTGTCATCTCAGCTGCATAAAGATCAGTCTTTGGGTATGTGGAAACAGTGCTAACAGTATCTCTCTTTCAGTACCTCCTGCTGCTCACTCCATTGAATGGCCTTGGTCCAGCTAGAGAGGAAAAAAGCCTTCCATCCCAAAACAGTCATCAGTCTGAAGGAAAAGAAGTGATGAAAAGAGGCTGCGAGTGATGAAGTGAAGTAATAATTTATAGAAAGATACATGACCACAGCACTCAGGTGCCAGCTCAGGAACAGGGCCCAGTACTGCTAATCCCCAGCGTCAGGAGTGTGTGCCTGTGCTTCCCCTGCCCCAAAGCACGCACCGCGTCCCGCCCGGCGCAGGCGAGGAGAGCACGTCTCTTGCTTCCCTGCACGTGAACTGCCCTGTGCGCAGGGTCAGGGAGCACCAGCCTGGGCACGAGATGAGGCTGCTCCGAGATTGAGCCAGGAAGGTGAGGGTCAGTGAGGGATGCGGCCAGGCTCGTACATAGCTGCAGCATCGCTCAGGCAAGGACGTGGGGCAAGGGCTGGAGCAAAGGCAGCTCCCGAGTGAAAGGGGTCAGCCCCCCACAGGGCTTCTCCCAGCTCGTCTCACACAGCTCCTTCCCCAGCAGCCTGCTCCCAGGTTGCAGCTGTGCCACATCCAAGCTGGCCTGGAGCACCAGCAGCCGAACCCTCGGAGGGGGAATGAGGTTTTGCAGAGGCTGTCAGTGCACCCAGGGTCTGGAGGTACCTATGTAACTACTTGTAGAATTGGCCTACAGAGGTGACTACTCCACACAAACTACGAGTTGAGACATCCAAGTGGCTATGTGCAATTCAGGAGTACATACATATTTGCAAATTGGTTTTGTCTTATTGTGAATCAATACATGCAATGCCGATTATGCAAATATATAAATTCAAATTGGCTTTGTGTTATCGTTAATCAATACATGTAGTGCTGATTATGCATATATACAAATCCCAGCTGGTCTTGTATTGTTGTGAATCAATATATGGATTGATACATATGTATATGATTACACCTATCCAAGTTTTTACATCTTATAGCTGATGTGGGAGAGCCAAGCTTTGAGGATGGACGGGAAGAAGAAGCAGTCTTACAGGCACTGAGCAGAATGTCCAGGGACCAATGTGTTAAACTGTTCAAGAAAAAAGTTTAAAATTTTACTTGGAAAGAAATTCAAAATAAAATTGCCTTGAATGTATCACAAGGGAGGGCCGCTCAAAGTGTTCTGTTGTGCTAGGCAAGCCAGCAAATGTTCGCACTTCTTTTTAACCACAGTCACCTGCACACAGTTAGCGAACATTTTTCTACCCTCATCATTTTGCTCCCAAGCCTATGCTTTGCTGTTCCACCTCCATTACAAAACTGGCTTCAAATCATGTCTCAAGTCTGATGTGACAGAGATGAAGAGCAAAAAGATGCCAGATTGCTGGTGGGGGCTCTGGCTGACTGGGACATCACTGGTAGCTGGAAAGTGCTACGACTAAGGGAGAGCAAAGGAGCCCAAGTTTTTCAGATGCAATTAGAAGGTTCCAGGGGACTTACCTCTGCCTTGTGAAACGCTCTGCAGATCTTCCAACTGGTAAAATGTAAAGTGACACTAAGTGAAATAAGCTACTTTATAATTCAGCTGTAAGTATCTTCAAGACCCATATGACCGAATTATAAATTGCTTAATAAAATAAAAGTTCTTCTTGTTCTAGAAGGGTTTTTTTTTTAATGGCTACTTCAGATGTTCAGTTAAAAGTATTGTGAACAATGTAATTATCATTTGCCTGTATCTCAAAATTGTCTAATCAAGCACTAGTGGGCTGAGTAGTTAATATGCACAAATACAGTGACATTGAACCCTTTTGTTGTGGATTTCATCTTCCATTTCCACTCACTAGAAATACAAAAAATGTGGAGACAAGGGCTAGACATAAGAGTATAATAGGTAAAACTAGCCTGGAATAAACACAGGCTCTAAAATCAAAAGTAAGGTTGGGCATAACTTCACTGCAGGAGGACAGGAGAGCAAATCAAGTGGAGAAAAAAAGGAAAACAAGCAGAACTAACTACTTTTAGAATGGGAGTTTGCTCATGTAATGAAAGGGATTACATCATGTTTGTCTGCAGTAGTGAAGGGCTGAACTCGGTGACCTCAGATATCCCTTCCAGCCTCTCGGGCACACAGATATCATTTCACCGAGCACAAAAGAAACACCTGACCCCGCTTCCTTCTGCCACGGAACCAAACAATGCAGGCTGTCTACAGGCAGGAGAAGCAATTTAAGTTTAAGCAATTTAAGACTGCTTTTTTAGGAAGGTACTCAGAGTGTTATCCCTGCTCCTTAACCTCTGGATTTAGGCAGAATTTAGGCACCTTAGTTCCAGAGGTGCCAAAGGGAGAACTGCCGAACCACCACCCTTGCCTAAGCCCTGAAGAGCCCTTCTGCTCAGCTGGAAAGCCTGGTTCGTCTCCCACCTAAGCTCTCCTGAAACCTAGATTTAGGCCAAATCCTACAAATCACTTGAAAGATCACTGGAAGGTCATACTCAGAAGCCACTGACAAGTGCTGACAGAAACACAGAGATAAAGCTGAAATCTCTCCCCATCTTCTTCATAGCAAGCTGGGCACGAGCTCAGGAAGCAGCAAAGTAGGCTCTGCTCAGCTTAGTGCCACTGGTTGTTGCTTAAAAAAGAGCAAACCAGGCTCAGTTTGGCACCCACAGAAGAGGTTCCTCCAGGGCCAAGAGCCCAAAGGACAGCAGTTCCCCTGGGGCAAGGGCTGGAGCTTCAGGGAGGGGAAGGGGGGGAGTGAACGCAAACACAGCATTTAGCACTGGCTACATCCCACCAACTCTTCCTTCACCTAGGAAAGCAGATTGGCTTTTTGACTCACTCTCTGCATATGAAGCCTAAATGTCTAATCTAGGTGACCTGGCTTGTCCTGCTGGAGTCAGTCCCATAATTTCAGCTTTTGCAATGACTAATGGGGACCTAAATTAGGTGGTCTTTTTTCCTGAGCTCAGTTCCTTAACCCAGCTTCCCTGCTATAAGGTGACTGTTGCAATTAGCAGCGCTGTGACTAACGGGGTAATAATAGTTTCAGGTTGTGCTGCACAGATTTTACAAGTGTTTCAAAATGCCACCGAGATTTACAGTGCATTGTTTTTCCCTGCAGACTGAAGGAACAGCATCCACCAGCCCTACGTACCAGGTACGTCTGTCAGCAGTGTTAGTTCACCATAAATCTTGTCTCCCCCTTTGTGGACGCCGTCTCCAGCTCTCCTTCAGGATGCAACAAACGCACCGCGTTGCCCATTCCTCGGAGCAGCTGGTATTCAACAGAATACAACAACCCTTCTTCAGTATTTTGCGTTGCTACTTTTGTATTGCCATTTTGGGAAGAAATGGGTGTATGGGTCGCTTGCAGAAACTCAGCAAGAGCTGTTGTTCCTGCTGAGTTCCTGCGGGCAATGTGGAACAAGCAAGCTCCAGAGCCTTTCTCTCTCTTGCAGAGGCAAGATCCAGCCCAACAACTCCTGCCGCGCGCGTGGCTGCACCCCAGCATCCCCCCGACTTCAAGCACAAGGTGGATTCAGAGGTGCTCATTGAGGCTTTCTCCTGTTTCTTTTTCCACCCTCATTTTTAACTCTGTCAGCACAGGCAGGTGCAGACAGATGTGAGCTCACCCTGCCCGTACTCCAAGCCAACCGGACTTGTGCCAGCCCCTGTCTAGGAGCCACAGAGCTACATTAGCGTGGCTCAGCGCCCAAGCTAATACGCCTGCTGAGAAGGCACGGGCAGAAGAAGCTTGTGTCTGTCTGCACAGAGCCTACCAGGCCTGCCCTGGAAAGCTGAGAACCAGCTACCTCTCTTGAATAACAGACAATTTTTTCTTAAATATAGATACAGGCATGAAAGCAAAGGACTCTGACAACTTCAGGAAAGGCCCTGTTATCTCTCTTTGAAACTGCCATGGATCAATCCAGCAGAGACCCTCGGAAGAGTACAGTAAAAGCCAAGACGATGGGGAAGTGGCTGCCTCCTTACCTCTGCTCTGGCCCTCCCAGCCCAGATTGCCTATGTTTACCTCCCCTTCCTTGAGGGAAATGGAGCATAACGTGCACTTTCCTAATGTAATTTTGGCCAGCAGCTATTGCTTGAAAGCTTTGTGACGGTCTGACATTAAAAAATTATAAATCTGTTAAAAAAGGTAACACTTTTCTAGAACACAGTCACACATTATATCCTATTTTGATAGAAAGAGAACTGTACCAGCATCCTTCAGCCCATATGTAGGGATGTCAAAGAAAAAGAACCATTTTCAAAGAAATTCCTGGCTGCTAATAAAAAGTTTACTATCTGATCCTTTGTCTATCAATATAGTGACTCAAGACTGTTTCTGTTGCAATATATAAATGCATTCAGTGTTTCTTTGTGCAATACCTACTTGGCTTCCCATGAGAACACGTAAATTCCAATGTTTGTGACCAGATGGCAAATGTCCAGCAAAAAAGTCCAGTGCCAATGTGCCCAGTTTTCTCAGAAAGATAAGGAGAATTAGGAAGGAAGCTAGTTCTTGATTTGGGCTACCTTCAGATTAAAAGTTTCTGACTGAACTTGTATTTAGTAATCAAAGGTCAGCAGCCAAATCTACCTCCCTATTCTAAAACTCCTGTGAGCTTCACATCCAAAAACCATTATATCTTCTTTTTTTTGTTGTTCCCTTTCTCCCTAACCATTATAACTCAATAGCAGCATTTGGTCGAATGGGAATGACAGACAATTCTCACAAATTAAGTAGACTTCATGAAGGGGAGCTTAGGACTATTTTGAAAAGCAGTATGTTATCCTGAGATCTGGCCATGTCTGACGGATATTCAAAGTTTCAGTGATGTTTTGTTAATCAGAGGAGCCTTTCTATTGTAATCTGTCTCCAAACAAGCCTGTAGAGAAGTTAATATGAATAAAAAGAAATAGCTGAAATCTTCAAGTCCTTGAAAAAATCAAGAGTAGGTTTTCTTTCTGCATCTGAATGGGTCAGCATGAAAGAAAGAGCACCTGGAACAACAATGGTCACTGTATCATTGTGATTCCAGAGGTTGCAGATATCATCGTGTTGCGTATCCTTGGGAAAGTCCATCCTGACAAGACTACACTGTGCTGAGATGCTTGAAAAATTATTTGGGTTGTGGCAAGCAACAAACATCTATTCACTGAAGTCTTGCAATTGTGACCCAGCCCTTCATCTTGCACAAGATCTATAAAAAAGGCTGAGGGACTATAAATGTGTCCCTTGAAGCAAATTATGGAAGGCATTATAGGAAGACTGGTTTCTAGCCAGCATTTCCAGCTTAATGAATTCCTTTCAAAGATGTGTGAAAGCTCCACTGAGATCAATGGTGACTATCCTTGGACTCCTCTAGGAAGATTTTACAAGGGGTCCCTACTATTGTATTCTTATTTTTCTTCTATTTTCAGAAAGCAGTTAGAAAATAAGTTGAAATGGTAATGCTACAGTTCGAACACTTTTCACTGTGAGAACAGGCCTAACCGATCCATGAAGAGTCAGCAAAAGGTTCTTGGGCAGATTCAGTTTTATCATGGTAGCACGCAAATTACTACAATTTGTGTGCTGCCCATTCTGGAAGAGATTAAAAAATATTTTCCTGCATCTTCCACATTAAAACCCCATTCATTTAATTAATGCACAGATCTGGACTTTCAGTGTGTTCCTACGGATATCAGCTGTACATAGATATGGAATGAGAATACCAAGAGTCAAGAAAGACTTTGCTCACATCAAATACCTGTAGGTACCTTATATTTATGATACCTCTTGCAGCAAAAGGACTTTCATCTACACATTTACTATGGAATCAACTGACTTCATGTATTTCCTGCTTCTCCATTAACAGAGAAAGATAATGATCTGTAGTGTTTCTCTCTAGAGAATGATTTGCTCTTTCAGAAACCATTGCTTCAATCACTCCTGCCCAAGATGTTGAGATGAGTGGACGAAGTGAGGGAGAGAATTATGAACTATATGGAGAGAACCTACTAAGGGCAATGAATGGGAAAAAGAGGGATGTTTCCTCTGGGAAGGAAAAGGCACAAGGCAACGGGGAAAAAGATGTTAAAGAAAGAGAACAGTGCCTAATATGCAGACAGAAAGGATGGGAGATAAATGAATGGAATAAAAAATAGAATGAAGTTTTAGCTGAAAAGTTCATCACGAGTTCTTTATTTGTATGTCTTCCCACCCAGTTGTACTAGAATATCCTGATATTTGGCTTTTTGCTTAGGTACTAGAGCAAGTCACAAGGCACGCAGAGTTAACAAAATACTATATACACCAGCACACGTCAGACCAACTGTACACACTCTGCTGGACCTTGTCAGATTAATTCCTGCAACTGCTGTTGGTACACTTCATTGTAAAGTGCTCCATAGATGCTAACTGTTGCTGTTATCCAAAGAGATAAAAATACAATAACAGGTGTTGTCACATGTAGCAGAAATTACACCCACGTACTAAAATACATGCCATTACGTGTAACAAATAACCATACAGGTCTACGGGCTGACGTTCAATGGGGTTGCCAGCCAGAGGTGCTTTTGTCTTTATCGGTAAGGCCTAATACATTGTGTGTTTGTACAGAAAAGACACGCACATCAGGAGTATCTTGCTACAGTCTACATTCATGGGCAACACGTGAGAACCAGTCTTTCAACCAGTTTGGAAAGCCGAGTCATAGATTCTAAGCATTTCCTTATTTTATTGTTTTTCAGACTACAGACAGAGAAAAATTAATTCCCCATGTAATTCCATTGAAATCTAGTACATTAACTGAGGGACTGCATTTATTTAAGCCTGTACCAATATTTATGAGATGAATTAAGGCCCAGAATGTGTTGGCTGATGGCCCTTTATTGGGAGATGAACTGGATTGCTTTACCGGGAAGACTCCCCAGCCATTGGGAGTGACAGTGGGGAAGAGGAAAGAGAAGAAAAGGGCAGAACAGAGTGTCAAGACCACAATAATTAATGCTTAGTGAGGCAGAAAAGGAGACAGACTCACAGGACGGCAATTCTAGCGTTTTAACTCATATGTTGTGGAGTTTCAAAGTCAAATCAATGGCTTGAACGCAGCTTTATCTACACAAGAGCTGTACCACAAGGAGTTGATACACTTTCCATTATTTAAAAAACAACCACAACTAGCATTAAATTGTCCTGCCAGAGCAACATAAGTTCTGCCACAGACTGCAGTGGAAGCAGGAACAATACAGGTGGGACAATCTTTTAAACTTTACTAATTTTAGATTTTAGAAATACACCTGCCTTTGGTATCACAGCAGCAGAGGCCTTATAGATGAGAATAAGAGACAGCTCATTTCAATACAGGGATGATAATTTGGGTATATTTGAAAGTAATTAGAGATAATAGAGCTAGAAAGAAGCTGGAAAAGATTACAAAGAAAGAGAGGGAGCATGAAGAGAAAGTGCAGTTCCTCTTCACAGAAACTAACATAAGACAGACATAGATCCTTCCAATGTTTTGCATATCCTGGAGATGAATTTTCAATTTCCTTTTCTAAGTTATTTAGAAGTTCGTAAGGCTGAAGAATATACTTCCTGCACAACACAGATTTTCCACAGCGCTTTAATATAGAGATAAAAAATCTAAGTCCATAGCCTTAAGTAAAGTGGGTCATGATGCACAAAAATGTACGTACCCTTTGAAACACTCAGCAAAGTCATCAAGATTCAATAATGGTTTCTTCAGCTTTCTACAGGGGGAGCAGTTTAGAAGCAATGTGGCAGTCTCATGGAAACTACAACATGGAAATTACTGCTGAACTCAAGGTCAAAATTAATAACAGAGTCAGTGTAAGATCAGTTGAGCTTCTTCAGTTCAGCTTCAATACTACTTACTTGAAAATATTATCAAATTTTAGTTGGTCACGTACATTTGTGAAACACAACATCCCTATGTATTCTATTTCCTCAGGTAGAAGTTGGGTCTCAGAGACTTCCACCTCTTCTTTGCCACAATTTGCCACAATTATCTGTAATTTTGTCACCTCCAGAATGGATTACACAATAATTTACGGGAAGCAGAAAGGGACCTTTGGGACCACAAGTCTGTGGACTGCAGAGAAGTTTTGACCAATGTGCCCATACAACACTCAGGGTCCACTCACTGCTTTGGATACTTCTTCAGTTCTAGGTATAATTCATATTTTTAGTGACATACTGTTAAGTCTTTGATAATTTGGAACTCCATTTAAATATTGCGCCTCCCTCAAATCTGAGTTGTTGCTGTTGGGAGCTTGATTTTCCAAAACCAACAGCTGGGTATTTTTAATCTGTACATCAAAACCAGGATGTGGTACATTTTGGGCTCCTTAAGTCAACCCAACCATTTTCAATGTTATTGTATTTACATATTTGCATTTGCTTGGTTTGGTTGCCCCTTTGTTGCTGGATTGGCAGGGGTGGGGTATTCATAGTTTTTTACTTGACCTTTACAAAAGGCAGATCACCTTCCAAGACTGGAGGTCAGAACATTCCTGGTTTTACAGGTGTTAAGCACAGACGTGCCAGGAGACTAAGGAGCGCTGCAAAGCTTTTCCTCTATGTTAGCACAAGCAAGCCATATGGTCAAACATCAGTATGATCCCCTCCAGCCCTGTCAGACTGGGGCTGAACCCTGAGATGCTGCGTAACAAAGTAAATAGGAAAATGTGCATGTCTGAAAAGACAATTATCGCTGTTGGTGTAATGACTACCACGCTTCCCTGGAAAATGCAACATATTGTGGTACTTTGTTCAGGCACTTTTTTTTTCAAGGCACTATTGCCAGCTCCAAATGTTCAAGAACTACAGTTTGACCCTCAAAATCATAAGCCTGTCTGTAAAATGATAAATGCAGGGCTCTTTTACTTTCTGTTTTTTGAGATGTTAGGGTGTACCTGGGTCACATTTGCAAGCTTTATACTCTAACCATTAGGACTAGAAACTTACTTTAAATTAAAGAAAGAGGAAAGCTGAGTTTCTAACCTCATTACACCACTCTAGTAGCTGGAGTGTAAGTGAAACATCAAACATCACAAGACTTGTGATAAAATCATGAGTGCTGACAACATCAATTTAGAGTAGGAGGTGGGATAGCAGGGGAAACTCAGGGCAAATGGATTTACTTTTTATCTTAGTGTTTTTACAGGCTGTCTACTTTTATCTGTAATCAGAAGTTTTCAGTGGCAGTTCTTTCTCTGTGAATCTGTGCATGACGTTAAAAGGTCACTTCTGCATTAATACCTGATGCCGTTTGCTAACTGCATCTTTCTGTCAGAGATAACATGAAAAGGGAGGTGTACCCATGGTCCACCTGGTGCCAATATCACAGCAAAGAGGTATTATGGAAGTACAGGTCATAAGGGCATGGCTGAAACGGTACTGAGAGGGATTCCAGTGTCCCCTGTCGTGTGTGTGAAGAATACAGGAGGTTTCTCACAGCTCTGATACTTACTGCCTGAGTGAAGAATATTGTACTGAGGATTTAACAGTAAAGCTCCACGTTCTTTGTGAAATGGGTTGTTATAAGGCATTGCTTGCTCTATCTCTTATGCCTCAAAATTATCTCAATGAAGACTAACATGGAAACTTAAAAAATCTACATATAGTTAAACCTTTCACTAGAATAAATTAGCTGTAATTAAGCCAAGTAATTAATGGATCACTATGGTTATAGATCAACACACTGGCCAGATCAAGATTCAGGTCAGGCTTAAGTAATGCCAAAGTGGCAGTGGTGACAAAGTGGCCAGCTGTCCCTCCACTGTTAGAGTTAGTCTCCAAACCGTGCTTTTTTGTTTGAAATCCTCTAGTTGAGGGAACTGTATCTGTTCAACCACATGCAAAGGGGTGTCGGTAGGTCACCCACCTACTGTCATATTGGTCTGATCTGTCACTGATCTGAAAAATGCCAGGGCTGTGCAGTGGCCGGTTAGGAGGCAGCTCCAGCACAACGAATACTCCTGCTCTATCCTGATAATCCTGTGATTTAAAGTAGGAGTTAATCCTAGTCCAAATGGCTGGTTCGCTTCAGCTGCTTTGCACAGCTCCAGTGGTACAAGCAGAGTGTGCAAGAGAATTTCGTGGTGACAAGCCAAAGTTTTTTAAATGACTTAATGCTGATATTATATATCTTCCACTCATTAAACAGGCTCCAGTCCCATCTGGGTGGGATCGAGTTCTTTAGTTCATGTTCATGGATGATTATGCTGCTAATTGGAAGGAGAGACACAACCCCTGTGTGAACCAAAAGGAGGTGCTGACTGTCTGCAACGTGGCCCTTGTCACAGAAGTGATTCAGCCCAACGCTGTCCCAGCAGGAGCAGACCTGTTTCTCACGCTGCATCACTGAGCCTGGGCTCCGCGCTCAGTGTGAAGGCAGCAGGGCTGTCCAGGCCCTCTGCGAGGTGCGTTCTTGTCCACCCTTTCAGCCACAGTATTGGCACCGCTCACATGAAGCTGTAACCCTGCACTCTGAACTAGTATCAGCACTAGGACAGGAGACGAAGGCAGAAGTTAGAATCATAGAATCATAGAATCGTTTTGGTTGGAAAGGACCTTTAAGATCATCAAGTCCAACCATTAACCCAGCACTGCCAAGTCCACCACTAAACCATGTCCCTCAGCACCACATCTACTCGTCTTTTAAATGCTCCAGGGATGGTGACTCCACCACTTCCCTGGGCAGCCTGTTCCAATGCTTGACAACCCTTTCAGTGAAGAATTTTTTCCTGATATCCAATCTAAACCTCCCCTGGCACAACTTAAGGCCGTTTCCTCTTGTGCTATCATTTGTTACCTGGGAGAAGAGACCAACACCCGCCTCGTTACAACCTCCTTTCAGGTAGTTGTAGACAGCGATAAGGTCTCCCTTGAGCCTCCTCTTCTGCAGACTAAACAACCCCAGTTCCCTCAGCTGCTCCTCATCACACTTGTGCTCCAGACCCTTCACCAGCTTCGTTGCCCTTCTCTGGACTCTCTCCAGAACCTCAATGTCTTTCTTGTAGTGAGGGGCCCAAAACTGAACACAGGATTCGAGGTGCGGCCTCACCAGTGCCGAGTACAAGGGGACGATCCCTGCCCTAGTCCTGCTGGCCACACTATTTCTGATACAAGCCAGGATGCTGTTGGCCTTCTTGGCCACCTGGGCACACTGCTGGCTCATATTCATTCGGCCATCGACCAACACCCCCAGGTCCTTTTCCACCAGGCAGCTTTCCAGCCACTCTTCCCCAAGCCTGTAGTGGTGTGTGAGGTTGTTGTGCCCCAAGTGCGGGACCCAACACTCATCCTTGTTGAACCTCACACAGATGGCCTCAGCCCATCGATCCAGCCTGTCCAGATCCCTCTGCAGAGCCTTCCTACCCTCCAGCAGATCAACACTCCCGCCCAACTTGGTGTCGTCTGCGAGCTTACTGAGAGCGCACTCTATCCCCTCATCCAGATCATTGATAAAGATACTAAAGAAAACTGGCCCCAATACTGAGGCCTGGGGAACACCACTTGTGACCAGCCGCCAACTGGATTTAACTCCATTGACCACAGTTCATGCAGGGGAGGATCTCCCTTAAACCTTCCTCCTCCCCTCCCTGTATCGAAAGTGTATATTGAACAATGAATTCCCCAAAGTAATTATGTTAAGACAGAGTTATGTAAAGAAATCAGAATATTATAATTATCCCCCCGCCAAACGTTACAAACTCAGGAAATTCAAGACAGGTATATAGGCACAATCTTGCACTACAGAAATGCAGAATTCAGAAATCCAAATAACCTCACGTTTGCTCTGACGTGATACATAACCATGTGTAACTCACAAGCATGAGAGAATTTTACAGTTCGTAGTCTGAAATTAGGAGAAAAATGATTTTTAAAGAGAAATTAGTTTTAAAAATATGTTTCAGTACATTTGTGTTCCACATATTGCTACAGGAACAGGGTTTGACCCTTTCGTTCTCATGCAGGTGATTTGGTGTTCAGTCTAATTTGATAGATTCCATCTTTCTATAAACCTCTACTACAGAGGTCAAAGAAGGAAATGCATTGTCATCTCTGCCTGCTTTCTTGGGGGAGCATTGAGGTTAGCCTTCTGGATTTAAAATCTTACCACAGAGACAGAAAACAAGATTGGGTAACCACAATGACTTGACTCAAAGCGTTAGCAGCGCTGACATAATGTAGGCATTCCTGAAAATCTAAAGTCAGAGTTCTGCCTACTTTTTTAAAATAAATAGCAATCCAAAAATCTAGGGCAATAAAACTCCATAGGCATCAAAGAATTTTATTTCAGCCAACATCAATCTTTCTTCTTTTCAGACAAGCTAAATTATACCGGTAAATCAGCAATGTTAGATCAGTCAAACCAGCCAAATGCAAAAGCTGAGGGAACAGACCAAATTTGTACTGTGTATATGAATTACTGAGATAAAGGAAAACTGCTCATAAAGTTACATCTTAAATAAACATGAACCCTTAGTAAGAGTACACAAGGAAAAGAAAAGACTACAGTCTAAAACTTCTGAGAGGCCTCTGATTAAATGTACAGTGAAGTGGGAAATGGACTTGGGTTTCTCTGTACTTCAGAGGCTGCAGCTTCTGTAGCCAGAGCTTTAAAGGAGCTAAGTCAGACTTACTAAGAAGATAGCGATAGAGCCACGGAGCGCTGGGGCTAACCACCCAGGGGCATACCCAGTTTGATGGATTCTGTAGCTGACACTGCTGGAACCGCACTGTTAGAGGCACATGAGCCAGCCCGTTCAAAGCATCTGCATAAACTAGGCCACCGCAGCGCGGGCACTCCTGGGACCGTGCTCACTGCCCCTGCGGATCGCATTGCAGGGGCTGAGGATGTGACACCCTGCCCTTCTAGTGCAGGACCCCTTCCTGCAGAGACGGCAGATGAAAACGTAGCTGCTGAGTCACTGACATAGCTATTCAACTTCCCTGTTAGTTTACACTGATTTATGTTAAAGATACCAGACTGGGAGCTGCTGGGCTTCAGGAGCAGTATGTGTTTGCTTCTGCTGATCATACTATAGTTTCAGTAAAAACTGGGTAATGGAAGCTCCAGCAGCCGAGGAACTGGTACCCCTGGAAATGCTGCCCACATTCCAGGGTCCTGTATCAAACCCTGAGAGGCTCTAGAGGTTTAGGCACCCTTTTCACCAAGGCCAAGGATCTCTTGTCTTACATCAGCCACATCTCTTCCACAATGACCCCTATGTTTGTAGCTCGCAAACCACATGGAACATGGGTTTTGAATGCTCTAATACAGCCTTCCTCAAGCTTGCCACATCTGTAGGAACAGAATGTCTCACTGCTTTGTAGGTACCCTGGAATAACCTTTAATCAAATCAAATATTAGAGAGACTATAATAGAAGAAAAGAATACACATGCACATGTAGACAGTACAACCCATTAAGAAAATAATGATTTTCTCCTGTAATGCAAATCAGCTCCAGGAGGCCTGTCACTGTTTCACAGAATCACAGAATCACAGAATGGTTTGGGTTGGAAGGGACCTTAAAGATCATCTAGTTCCAACCCCCCCCTGCCATGGGCAGGGACACCTTCCACTAGACCAGGTTGCTCAAAGCCCCATCCAACCTGGCCTTGAATGCTGCCAGGGAGGGGGCAGCCACAGCTTCTCTGGGCAACCTGTGCCAGTGTCTCACCACCCTCACAGGAAAGAATTTCTTCCCAATATCCAATCTAAATCTCCCCTCTTTCAGTTTAAAACCGTTCCCCCTCGTCCTATCACTACCTGCCCTTGTAAAAAGTCCCTCTCCAGCTTTCCTGTAGGCCCCCTTTCAGGCACTGGAAGGCTGCTAGAAGGTCTCCCCAGAGCCTTCTCTTCTCCAGGCTGAACAGTCCCAGCTCTCCCAGCCTGTCCTCATAGGAGAGGAGCTCCAGCCCTCTGAGCATCTTCGTGGCCCTCCTCTGGACTCGCTCCAACATCCAGTGAGCAAGCTGTGAACTGTTCATGGCTAGGATCCACCATCCCCATACAATGATTTTGATTGAGGTTTTCTCAAGGAGTGCCCAGAGCTGAAAAACTCAACTTCCCTTAATGCAGAGCTCACAACGGATCTCCCTCTGCTTTACTCCTATTGTGCAAGGGACATCTGAACTTGCCTGTGGAAAGCAGCTGAAAAAGAAGGTAGAAAGGGGATAAGGACTTGAGATTACCCATCCTTTCACTTGTGATTTGTTTGATTTCCTTTCACAACACGATACAGTAGAGGTGGATTAGATCAGTGAGTATATCTTACTTGAAGAGCAGGATTAGTATCTTCCCACAGCCATCCACAATGAAGAATGCTCCAGTTGCCAAAATAATTCTGTGCTGAATAGCAAAATCCACAGGTGGGAAGCAACTCTCAGTGAATTCGCTTTCTGGGGTGCTTAATAACTGCACATATTTAACATCAGCACCATTCTCTCAAACAAACCAAAGCATTTTTTCTGTGGTGCCCTCCTGCCTGTTGGCCAAAGGGATCAGAATCCCGAGTTCTGTCCCTAAAGGCTGGATCCACATTACCAACTGGTGGGTTGATCCTAGCCAAGACATTTTTGGAGGAATTATAAAAATCCCTCTTAGAGAAGGGAATTGTATGTGGTATTTAGGCAAAACAGTCATTCCATTTATAAATATAATTACTTTTGCTATTCCATCAAGAAAAAGAATTTAGTAGTGAGGGATACAACAGAGAGAATTATTTATGTGTTGACACAATATAAATAGGAAACAGATCTGGCTGAAACTAAGTGGGAAATGAAAAACATGAGAAAATATGGAACTGAGATGACCAACTGGGGGGTAACTCATGACCACTCCAGTGCATTCTTTCCAATGGAAGTACTGTCCCTCACTTTGCTTTATGTTTGGATTGTAATTATGTGTGCACTTATTTAACAATAAATGCCCAAGCTTACTTTGCATTTATCGGCAAATTCTCTTCATTTGACTGATGGCCTTGAACCTGGCAAAGCAGGGACTCTTCTGCAGTGCAATGTAGGGAAAAGGATATGGCTTGCACACAGTCCCTCTGCTTTAGCGTGCTGTAGCGCAGGTTAGGAAAGAAAGGAGTGAGTACGCCATTCTCACTCATGTACAGTGACTGGATGCAATATTATCACCTAAGGAATGGTTCTGACCTCATCTCTTTTATTCATACACATGCTCCTTTAACTCAGGCTACTTGTCTCAGTATGTCCATTACTGCATGTCTTCTGCTTTAGATTTGTGAAGAATATTTTTATTCGGAATCTTCATTCTTAATATTAATGATTTATCACATATGGTGCAATATATTTTTATAAAGCTGTAAGATACCATGGTGATTAACACCATATGAGGACCTAAATAGAAGGGAACAGGCTAACAGAAATGTCCTCCCAGCAGATACGGGGCTTTTGCTTGCTTTTAGGGATAGTATCTCAGCCGCATGATTTTACTCTGTACATAAGAATTGTAGGAGTTCCATAGTAGAAGACTGTACTGTACTTGACAATGTTGTAGAGAGAACAAGAAACCTTATGTTTAATTTCTCTCTAGCCTTAATTAGGATTTTCAGATCAATGATGTAAGGCAAGATTGATTATTCTAGCTCTTTCGATCATACAGATTTATTACTTTGATTTAAGAAGGCAGGAGAAAAAAATGTAAGAAGAACCACAAGTACACCCTTGTTCATGTATCTCCCCATATTTCTGGTAGGAGAAGATCCCAGCTTCAAATTGCCTTGCAAATTTTCCTGCCAATATCGCAGTCCACACACAGAATCTATTCACTGAATCAATATGGGAGTGAGAAGCTAATCACATTTTACTTACCCATCCGAACACTGCGAAAGCCTGGAGACACTGCAAGGCTGCTTCAAATGAACGCGTTACTGCTGGGCGCGCTGCAGGCTGCTCAAGGGTGCCGCAGCCCTTGTCAAACAAACAGCTCTATCCTCACCCACCTGGATCAGGACTGCCACTGGGACAGCCTCTCCCCCCTGAGTTACTGCATCCAAAGCAAGATACTTTTCTGAACCACGGGAGACAGGCAGAGGGGCTGTGGGGATGCCAAACAGCTGGCTGCACGCTGGGCATCCCCGGGGTGCTGTGTGATCCTCCAGGCCCAGGGCTGCAGGGAGTGCCCGGAGGGCTGCGAGGAGCCCGGGGAGATGAGCGCTAGCAGCTCCCCATGCATCTTCCCCCGGGGTTGCACAATAGAGGATAAATAAAAAAATGCATTGGGGAAAAGGCTGTTTCTGCAAAACTGGTCACTAGCAAAAAAGGCAGCCAGGCCCCCAGGGCTGCTCTCCTTGCCTAAGCATGACATGGGATTACGATGGCACTGTTTGCTGCACTGTGATTAAGGTGGTGTCAGGACCATTAAAAAGTGTGGGTTTGTTGAGGGGCTACAGCTTGGAGAAAATTTTTGCTTGAGGCTGAAATACAACATTGTTCTCAGCCAGAAAACACATGCACAGCCTTTATTATATATGTAACTTAGAATCTCAGTATAGTCTTGACCGTGGAGGCTCTACTATTGTTTCTGTATGGGTATGTAGCTAATTGGTTTAAAACATTAGTTATTAAAGAAGCAAAGGACTGAATTCTGGCTGGACCTCGTGTAGGTGACACATCCCTATTAATTGTCTGCAATTAACTTCAAAACCCAAAGGCCAAATTCTGCCCTTCTTACTCAGGCGCATAGTTTTATTGAAGTAAACAGCTGCAAACAGGACTGGGCTCCTAGTGTTCACCTGACCTCAACCCAAGGCACTTGCCTCTCCCACATCAAACTCCTTTAAAAGTGAGGCCATCCCGTCTGGGACAGAGACTATTTCCTTGCAAAACTGGCAATATACGACAAGGTTATTTCTACTAATAGTATCTAAATTCCTATTATCGTAGCACCGAAGATCTCCTTAAGGAACCAGGACCCCTATGCACCGGGCGCTGTACAAAACACAGAATAAACACATAGTCCTACTCAAAATAATGTATGATTGCACGCAAACAAATCCTTTCCTCTGTTTCACGGCCAGGTTTGTATTATTTCTGTTAAGCAATCTGAGTGTAACGCACCACTCCTGCAAACAGCAAACACTGCTCAGGCATTTATTTAACTTTCTGCATGATAAAGTCCTAACTTCACACCAGTCTTTTGTCTTTCCCCAGAGGTGCACACAAAGTGCCCAGCTACTGCCCTATGCGCTGGGGTTTTTTTCCTGGCTTGCGTGTATCTGCAGTGCAGACACCACTTAGCATGTACTGCTTTCAGATACTAATTTAATTTTACTCAAACTATTAGTATTCTACCCTTTTGGGTAAAAAAAATCATGCAACTAATTGTTGCAACTAAATGTCATAAAAGGTTATTTCTCCACTGCCCAGCACCACATATATGTCAAAACTAAAACTCAGAATATTGAAGTTTATAAAATTACAGTTTCATAAAGTTGTAAACGAGACTAATTACAACAAATTAGGCAAGTCACAAAGAGTGGAACTGAAGTTCATAACTAACTTGTGGATGCCTTATGTGACTTCACATGGATGCTAACAAAATACAACGTAACATAGCACAGTCCGTCATTCCTTATAAGAACAAATTATATAAATTGTGAGTTTAGGAAGAATTTAAGCATTTCTGCAAATGTTTCAACACAGAACAAACATTATTCAGGAGGTAGTTGTCTTCAGTGAAACTATTTATGCATTTAGTTACTTATCTGCCTAATTTAGCATCCCCAGGACCATGGCCTTAGTATGGAATAACTTAGTGAATTTCAGTATAGTGCATCACCCACCACTCGTCAAAATAGGAAGATTCAAATGTAAACAAGTGATGCTCTTATTAAATGCAAACATGTGCAAAATTAACATTCCTAATAGACAAAGCATCTCCACATAGGAAGGTATTATTAATAATACTACCAGAGTCAGGCAAGCGCAATTCCTCATGTGGACAAACTCACTCCAATACAAGTACCCTTTTTTAAATTTCATTTAAATGAATTAAAGAAGTTAGAGTTAATCTGAAAAAAAGCCAGAAGATGCCAGAATGAATGAGTGTGTGTGAGGGTTATACTATAACCACTAGTTTTCAATTCACACTTTGGCATGCATGAAAAGAACATTTTCTTATGAAGATAAAAGCCTCCACGTGTAATAACTCGATATATAGACAAGCCCTAGGGGCTTGCATCTTGAGCACTTAACATTTTTGGCCCGGTCTTAATGGATAAAAAAGGTGTGTTTCTCAGTCACATTAGCCCAGTCAAAGTAGCTCAATATGATGAAAAGGCCTTAGGCTTTGGCGAGACGAAGGTGTAAAGGTGTGAGGTGAGCACATATATCACAGCGTGGGCAAGGCTGCCTTTAATACATACCAAACTCATCAAGTTAAAGCAGGCAGGGGATGGGGAGCCTAGACTGTATTAGCCCATGTTCATACAAACTCGATTAGTTTGTGTGGGGAACAGCTATCATAGAATATAAATGAGGGTATTTCATGGTGGTGAGCGGGTGAGAAAAGAATTAGAATGAATTAGAAGAATTAGAATTAGGTTTTTCCTCATAGACCGTGAACTACACTGCCTCCGAATAAAGCAGTTAGGTGGATTTTAGGGGGACTGGACCTCCACACTCTCTATCCATAGCTCTGGAGCACCTGATAACTGGAATTCTCCAGCTGTCTGGGAATGCTGCTCGGACAAGAAGTGAGGCTTATCCCCCACCATCTGCAGCAACAAGCACCTCACCAAACTGCTGGGAAAGTCACCACCGCTCAAGGGTATGTCGTACCCACTATCCAGGCTGTGCCGTTGCCTAAAGTGAGACAGATCTACAAGATGACAAGTAAGCAAAACTGATGAAAAGAAGAAACAAACATTTCAAGTTTAAAACTAGACTTCTAGAAAACGTTCATTAGCATATGACAATTAACATATGTTAACACTTTTTTTAATCCAGCCAAGTTTAGTACAAATAAACTAGGAGTCACGTATTTGTATGATGTAATCCTGACTCTGTCACTTGATTTCGGCTTTGTCTAGAACTCTTTTAAATTATCTTGGGGTTGTTTTTTTTTAATACTGAAAAAACAGTTTTTCAGTGATTTCTGAACTACTTGGGTGAATATGAACACAGGTGTAAAAAACTACCATGGGCAGCTGAGTGGTTACTGCCCTCAACTGCTCACTGCACCTTTTTCCTGCAGGTTGCTACTCTCGCAGCAAGGATTGCCAAAAGGGATGGGCACTGGCACGGGCATCTCCCCGGTTTTCAGAGCAGCATATTGAAGTAAGCAGATGTCCACTACAGTAAATTATCAATTTAGCACAGGTTAAAGACAAAGTGGTTCAATATCCTGAACATTTAAAAAGTTAGCACGTTGCTGACAGATCTTAAATTAAGCCTTTCTGATAACCGTATCCTGGGCTGCATCAGGAGCAGCGTGGGCAGCAGGTCGAGGGAGGGGATTCTGCCCCTCTACTCCGCTCTCGTGAGACCCCACCTGCAGTGCGGCGTCCAGCTCTGGGGGCCCCAAGATAAGAAGGACATGGAGCTGTTGGAGCGAGTCCAGAGGAGGGCCACGAAGATGATCAGAGGGCTGGAGCACCTGTGCTATGAGGACAGGCTGGGAGAGCTGGGACTGTTCAGACTGGAGAAGAACAGGCTGCAGGGAGACCTTATTGCAGTGTTCCAGTACTTAAAGGGGGCTTACAAGAAAGATGGGGACAAACTTTTTAGCAGGGCCTGTTGCGACAGGACAAGGGGTAATGGGTTTAAACTAAAAGAGGGTAGATTTACACTAGCTATAAGGAAGACATGTTTTATTATGAGGGTGGTAAAACACTGGAACAGGTTGCCCAGAGAGGTGGTAGATGCTCCATCCCTGGAAACATTTAAGGTCAGGTTAGATGGGGCTCTGAGCAACCTGATCTAGTTGAAGATGTTCCTGCTCATTGCAGGGGGGGTTGGACTAGATGACCTTTAAAGGTCCCTTCCAACCCAAACCATTCTATGATTCTACGAACTTGGCGATCTTTTCTGCAATGGAAACACACGTGTGAAGAGAACAAAAATTGAACTTTTTGTTTTATGTAAAGTAGTGAATGATCACTAAACTGGCAGAGTTCTGAACTAATGTAATGGAAGAGAAAGTATCTGGATCCCATTCTTGATAGAATCTGGAATAATATTCTCATTATTTCTGTTACATATCTCGCTTCAGTTGTATAAAGGTACAACGGTATTTATATACCAGTTGTCATTTTCCTTTAATTATTTCTACAACAGGATCCTTTTCCTTAACTAGCTGATTTAAGACAGCGTCCCATCTTCAACTTGTTCTATTATTGTGCATGAAAATATCGCTCTTTGTCATTAAGCACATTGGGACAACTTAAGATGTTTTGCAGTTCCAACCCTTAGCATGCCTTGTTTAATCAGTACTGTAAGGGTCTCACCAATATTTCAGCAACAATTCCAAAAACACTGAAATGTTTATTTTGAGGAAGGTTAGAATGTAACATTCTAGTTGAATGTTTCAAAGCTGCCTGCCCTTGAAAGTTAAGAAAAAAAAAAATCACGTGTGTCAGTTCACCTGAGTCAGTTTACAATGAACGGGAAGATCTCTTAACATTCAGTAGGGCAGAGAACCTGTTCATTTAATATTACATCTTTGCTGTAAAAATGTGTGTTTTTGAGACAGAGATAATTTATAATAGGTGACTATCATTGGCCAGGTATAAATATAAAAATGTTCCTGACAGAGCTGTCCTGAATCAATACACAGGATTTATGTTTGGTGACAGTTTCTCCTAGCTTGTCCCCCTGCCTTCACTCAGTGATACAGAATGCCAGCAAATACAGTTTCCTACAATTCCATCTCCGCTTTAGGTTCCTGCTCACATGTCTCTCTCAGTCCTACAAAGCTCTTCACACCCTTGATTGCCGAGGCAATGGCTGTAGCAGTTCACAGAACAGACCTGCCTAGCTTTGTTTGACACGTAACGAGATAAAGCACAATAGTATAACTAATAGGTGTAAGTCCCTTAACACGCTCTTGTCCTAGACCACACTACACCAAAGCTAACTTCATCCTGCCTCCGCTCAGATTTTATATTGCGATAGCTACATATAAAAATAGTTAATATAAAAAACAATGGAGAAAAAAGTTAAAAACACACATCTGCTTTTACATAAGAGACAAAGCCCAAAGCTCAACCACTAACAGGTGATTTAAAGGTATTAAACAACGTTTACATGGGAAGACTGGACGAACCATGTGCGGACAAGCGAATCTAGCGATTTCCCTGAACGTATTTCTGCTGTGGGATGTGACAGTTATTCCCCACACACCTAGCAGTTGATCTGAGCCCCAGCCTGCTCACGTGTCTCAGCTCAAATCAATTTGCACATGCAGAGTAGCTCTGACACATCCTAGGCTCACCCAAGCCTCTGCGCAGGCGCAGGAGATCCGCACATGCACAGTCAGTGTTTCAGGAGATGGCCATTTTTTTTAGCAGACCAGATGGCAACCTGGCAACTCTAGCAAATGCCACACCAGTGATCCCGCTGTGCAGAGGCTGTGACCTTTTACTTCCCTCTCCCTCCCCTTCCCTGCTATTTTTCTCTCTACTCCACCCAAGTCTGGGCCTGTATAGCATTAAATGTTTTCAGTTAAATTACGCTAACTTGCCCGAGTTAACAAAATTCAAAGGCACTTTCTTCTGTGTTAGACAACATGTAAACAGATGAAGTTCCCGTATCTGAAGTCATGTGAGCACTATACCTATGTTGTCATTTGCAGACTTCAGAATACAAACATTTAGCTCAGGATTTATTTTTTAATTTGGCAGAAATGAGTACATCGTCAGTAATAGGGCCAAGAAAGTCACACCAACAATCCAGCTGTTGTTCTTGCATGGCTGAGTGAAAGGGATGGCTTTATGTAATTATATATTTATGTTTGTAAATATGCAAGTATATGTACAGGTGGAGATAGACATATTACCTCTATCTCCACATACAGATATGAAAATGTCACAAAGGTCTAATTTAATTACCCACAAAGCTAGGAAATGAACTGATGAAGGCTTTTTGTTAGGAAACGGCTCCTGGGAAAACAGGCCAGCAAAAGCCTATTTGCCACAGCATGCCATTTTAATTTGGTGTTTCTGAAGCTGACCAGTGAGAATTTTGGGAAGGAAGAACAGGGTAAAGCTCTGGATTGCTCTCTATTTTTCTGTCAAAAAAAATCGTGGCTAACATTAGCTCCTCCTTCCCTCCCTTCCTCGTTGTACCTGTGTGCTGCCCTAGGCCATTTTTATCAACGGGGATCCAAACAGAGAGCAGAAACCTAAGTAACAAGGGAGAAACACCTAGCACGGGGCTCTCAAGATGTATTCGTACGTATTCGGAGTCTTGGAGTTATCGCTGCTCCCCACGATTCCTGTAAGTCTGGCGCAGCTCTCAGACGCCCGCCCCACACGAGTCACCTCCGCACGCTGCAGGGCAGCACCGTTCATTGCTTTTCCATCCATACGACCCATTTCATGATTCAGCATCTGTGCACTCAACTACTCCCTTCGCACACGCTGCTCCAGCTCCAGGCAGCGCGAGGGAGGGAGGAAGGGACGCCCGGGCCCGGGGCGAGGGGCCCCGGGGCGCCGCCCGCGGCGGGCAGGGCCGGGGGGGTGGGGGGGCCGCCTCAGGGGCTGCCCTCAGGGCGGCGCCCGGTGCGGAGGCGCGGGGGCAGGGGGCCCCCGGCCGGGCGGGCAGCGTGCGGCCTGCTCCCCGCCGGCGGGCCCGGTCCGCTGCCGCTCCCGGTGCGCTGCAGGGCAGGGCAGGGCAGGGCAGGGCAGGGCCCCGGGAGGAAAGTCCGGGGGCGCGGCCCGTTTCCTCGCTCCGTGGCCGGACTTTTCCCTGGCTGCGAAGCCGTAGCGCTCCCCCTCCCCTTCGGAGCCGGAGTCCCTGCTGGCCTCCGGGACACGTTAAATCCCGTGTAATGAGGCTTAACCCCGCCCCGAGCCGCGGCGCAGCCGGCCGGGCAGGCAGCCAGCTAGGCCCCTGCCCGGGGAGGGGGGGAGGCCCCGCCGCCCCGAGCGGCCGCAGCTGTTCCAGCCGGAGCTGCTGGAAAGCGGCCACGCTCCCCCAGACTTTGTCTCCCTCGCACACAGCGCTGAACTCTGCTCCCTCCCTCCTTTCCCCTCCCCCGGGGCGGCCGCGGCTCCCCGCCGCTCGCTGCCTTCCCCCTGCCCCGGCCCCGAGCTGCAGACGCACGGTGGGGGGAAGCGGGGGGGGTCCCCGCCTCCGGGCTGCAGCCAGCCGTGCTCCCCGGCTCCCCGGGGCTCGGGAGGAGCGAGCGCTGTCCCCGGAGCCGCCGTTCCGGGGAGCTCAGCCCATGTCGGGGGCCGGGGCGGGGGCACCCTGCTGCCAAGCGCCCACTTTCATCCGGATGGGGCTTTTTCTTTTCCCTTCCCCCTCTTTTCCACAGGGCCGTGGGGAAAATAAATAAAAAACAAGGGCGGGGAGAGGGTGGGGGAGCGAGCGGGGTGCCGGCCCCCGCGGGGCGCAGTGCGGGGTGTGTGCGCGGAGCTCCCCGCGGTGCCCCGCCCCGTCCCGTCCCGTCCCGTCCCGTCTCGTCCCCGCTCCGCGCTTTCCCCGCAGCCCGCCGCGGCAGCCAGCCCGTGAGGTCAGTGTCGGCGGCGGATGGGTGTCTGCGCCGTGGGACGGGCGGTGGGCGGGCGGGCCGGGCAGGCGCAGTGTGGGGCCGCGGCAGGGGGAGGAGGGCGGCGGGCGGGTCCTGTGTCTATGTGTCGCACTGGCGGGGGAGGGAGGGGGGTACACAGCAGGGCAGCGGCGACAGCGCCGGGATCCCTTCTCCACCCCGCGGGGAGGGGGCAGGGAGCCTCCTCCGCCCCCTTCCTCCTCCCCCTTTTTCACCCTTCCTCCTCCTTCTTTCCCCAAAGTTAAACTTCCTGCTCCCGGCCCGGCTGGGAAGGGGACGCGGAGCCCGGCCGGACTCAGCCCTCGACACACACAACAGCTGGAGCTGTCAAAACTTCCTCCGCTCGGCCTCGGCCCCTGCCGCCTCCGCCACCGCCGCCGCCACCGCCTGCTCCTCCTCCGCCCCCGGGGGCTCTGCGCGGGGGGAGGGCGCAGGGCCAGTGTACAATGAAGCGGCGGCCGCCGCAGCCGGGCAGCGCAGGAGCCGGAGCCGCCGCCAGCTCCCGGGGCCTCTGAGAGGGGGGGTGCGCCCAGCGGCGGGATCCGCCGCCTCTCGCTCGCTCTCTTCACCTCGCCCGCCACCTCCCGCAGCCCCGACAGACCCCGCCGAGCCGGGGAGGGGGTGTTATTGTGTGTGAGACCCTTCCTGCCTCTGCGCTCTTTCTCTTCGCCCCCCTCCCCCCCCCCCCCCCCGCTCCCCTCCTCCTGCTCTCCCCATGCTGCTCCCCCTGCTACCTGTGCTGGTCGGCGGCGGCTGAGGCCAGCAATGCGAGGCGGAGGTGGAGGAGGCGGAGGTGAGGAGGAGAGGAGCCGCGGGAGCAGGAGGAGCATCGGGATCCCCATCACCATCCTCATCTTCATCCTCATCATCATCATCCATGTGTCTCTCTCGTCCTGCTGACTAGGATGTCAACGGAGGACAAGAGTCTGGTGGTGGCGGTGGTGGAGCCTCCTCAGCAGCAGCAGCAGCCCCCCGAGCCTGGAGCTCCCCCCCCAGCAGCAGCAGCAGCAGCCACAGACAAAAGACCTAGGGGCCGGCCTCGCAAAGATGGCGCTTCCCCTTTCCAGAGAGCCAGAAAGAAGTAAGTTCAGCGTTTGTGTGTGCGAGGCAGAGAGGGGCAGGGGGCCGGCGGTCAGGCGCAGGCAGAGCTGTCAGCAGAGACTCGCTGCTCGTCGCCCCCTCCCTCCTGCCTAATGCCATTTTGAGAAGGGCCCTTATTTCTTCTCCTCTTCTCCCCTTTGCACTTTCCCCTCCTCCTCCTCGTTTTTCACCTTTGTCTTCCTCCGCCTGCTCTCCCTTTCCCACTTTTCCTTCACCGTCCCTATTCCTTTCTTCTCCTCCTTCTTCGGAGTTTCTCTTTAGCTCTTCCCCCTTCACCCTCTTCCTCCTTTTTTCCTTGCCTCTGCACCTTCCCCCTGCTCCTTTTTGGGTCTCTTCTTCTCCAGGACGCTCGGCTGCCTTCAGCGTCGTCTGGCAACTCTCTGTACTTGACGGTAGTTCCTCGTCGCTTTCCCTTTTTATCCCCCCTCCTCTTTTTTTGGGAAAGAAAAGACGGTTCTCGGGGGGTGGCGAGGAGAACCACCCCCCCCCCCTCCCCCGCACCCCCACCACAGGCGGGTGCGGAGGCGCACACGCAAAGTTGAGGCAGGAGTTCTGCGCCGCCAGCCCCGCCGTGTGCGCTCCGAGGTGGGGAGCGGCTGCGGCGGCGCTGGGGGAGCTGTCAGGCGGCGGCCCCGCACGGAGGGACGCGCCGGCGGGACAGTGGCGAAGCACAACAAACGCGGGGGTGTCGGGGGGTGCCGCTGCCTCGGCGCTGGCAGGTTTCCCTTCACCGCGGCCTCTCCCCGCCGGGGGCGCGGGCGTTCGTGAGCCCCAACGGCCGCGCCGCTGCCGCCCCCCCCGCCCCCGAGGGGGCCGCTCCTGAGGGGGCCGCTCTTCTCCCCTCAGCCCCGGGCGGGAGCGCGCAAGTTCCCGCAGCGCGGGTGCGGGGAGCCCGGGGTGCCAACGATGGCTCCCCCCGCCGAGAGAGCCGGGCGGACCGGCGGGTATGGCCGCTGCGCCGCTGGTCGGCGTGAGGTGCCGGGGCGGGCTGGGCTCGGGGCGGCCTGGTGGCCGCGGCAGGGCCGCCGCCGTGCTGGCTGCGCTCCCCGCGGGCTATTTTTGAGTAGGCTGGATCGTGCCGTGACATACCTGATGGCAGCAGTAATAGGGCAACGCGGGGCGAGCACGTTTGGAGGAGAAACGTAATGGTTGTTAGCAAAATAGCCTCTGCGCCGCGGGGTCTCTCGGAGCCTCGGGGTTTCAGACTTTGTTTCCCTTTGTTTTGAGGGGACGCTTTCAGTTTGACACCCCTCGAGTATATTTAACCAGGCGGGTTCCTGGTGCTTCGCTAAACGCCCACCCCGGACCTCGCCATCAGTTTCTGAATCAGAATCATTTAGGTTGGAAAAGACCTTTAGGATCATCGAGTCCAACCGTAGTGTCACAGTGGAAGTCCAAAACACTGGCAAGGGATTCTGCTGGGCTGGACCGAAACGCACTCAAAGACTGTGCTTTCCTCTATTATAATTTATTTTTATAAATATGCGTTACATAAATACCCCAGGACAGAACTATCACTAGTTTGGGATAATATGGATTTTATTTTTGTTGTCGTTGATGAAAGTTTCCCTTCAGGGATTTTAACGTTCACCCTCTGGTTGGTGGAGATGCATTGTTTGCTGCTCCCTCTTCTAGTTATCTTAAGTATTCACTTGATACAAATTTTCATATAGCGATAGTTGAAAGTGTTGGCAAACATATACACACAGTAGAGTTCTTAGGTTCATCTGCTTTACCCTTAGTTTTACATACTTTGGTTTTATTTCTACATACAGAATCCAAACCATATATAGGAAACCTTTGATTATTTTATTTTAGAAGAATTTTAAGAAGAAAAATGCAAATACAACTGAAATGTACCCACTGCACAAAAAGCAAGACAGTGTCATTTGTGAAAATTGGCACATCTTCTAGCCCAACCTGAGGCTGTGTACATGCTTGTGGTGAAAAGTGGGTGATAAAGAGGTAATTCCTTTTTTTTTCAGTTAGGTTTTTGGTGTCGTTGGAATATTGTCAGCTAGTTTTAGGAGGAAATTAACTTTTCCTTTAAAAATATGTACTTATGCTGACATGACTATAAGTGTTTGTGTAAGAGCCAGAAATGAAATTAGCTGAGATAAAAATTGAAATTGATCAATACTCTTTTTCTTCAGACTGTGATTGTTCCTGTCTGGTATGGTGCTAAGCACGGCTGGTATCCTTTCCTGTCTTTATGGAAAACCTGTCTTGTTGGTAAAGGCCTTATGACATAAGTCGTAAATGCTTTTCAACCTAAGATTTCATTAAAAATAGTGATTTTTTACTAACTTTCACAGAGTAGATATAGACTGGTCTTTTTTTAGTTGCATGCGTTTTGGGGAGAAAATAGTTTTATTTCTTAAGTTTTGCTGTTTACAAAATACTGATTACAATTAGCTAAGCAAATGCAGAAATAAAATAAGTAAACATATTTTCTGTTTTTTTTTTCCTATGACTGCTTGGTCCTGTCTTCCTTTTCACTTCTGTGCTTTCCAGTTGGATTAATGTGCCTCATGTAAACCAGATAAAAGAGCATATGTCAGACCATTTTCTGTACTGTAATCACATGTCTAAATCACTATTAGCCAGTCAAATTGTTCAACCGCTTTATCCCATTATAGGAAATGTTCCACTGAATGTTCAGTCTAAGTGCAGTCTAAGTAATGATAGAACGAAGAGCCCTGCATTAAACCAGCAAAGCCAAAATAGAATAATTCCTCAGCTATGGATGCCTCCATTAAAGAACAATACCATATTGGAGAATGCTGTAGGTTGGTATTTTACCTTCTTGAAGGCCATGTTTTTAAGCAAATTTGATGAGTTTAAGCAGACAGATGGAAAACTGCCTTGAATCTGCTTCAGTGAGATGCCAAGGATTCTCAGCTCTTCCCATAAGTAGGCTTATGTTACGGTTCTTCAGTAGGACAGTTCTGCACGAGTCTCTGTCATCCTGCGTTTTACCTGGTTATCAGTAAAAGTGCCAGTGGTACTGTGGGCACAGGTATGTGTAGGGAACAGTTGAGCTTTCCTATAGGTGATGAACCGGGAATCAGTGACATCAGTACCTGGAGAGTTACTGATAGTAGAGCGTGATGCTAGAACAGCTTTTTACCATTGTTTGAAGAATATAGCTTCATGAATAGCATTTTCAGGAGACTTACTCTTAGGTGAACAGTTCATTTTTAGTATTTATATTGTAAATGTGCCTAGACGCCAGGGCACCATTATACCACATACGGTACAAATGTATAAGCAAAGATTGCTTCTGCACAAACAATTTCTTAATTTAAATGTAAAGATAAGGCAACATGTAAATGTAAGAAACGTATCGGGAAAGCACAAGGGAGCTGTGAGAATGCTTATGAGCAAAAGACCATGCAGAAGTTCAAGTACCCTGGCTATCTCAGCATCGGTGAGTGATTCATAGGCATCAGACTTGGAGGATGTATTTAAAGGAGGGTAGCATTGTCACCCTGAGGATTTTCGCAGATAGCTTGTTTCCTGCCTAAACTGCTAGACAAACACTCGTATGTTCTTCCTTACATTTTGACAACTGGGTATCTCTGTAGAGCGGCGGTTCAAATTTAAGAGGTAGAGTTAGAATAGGCCATGCAGAGCCTTGAAGTTGAGAGCATGTAGGTTGTTCATGATATGGTTCATCAGGAAGAAGGAAGAACACGAAGAACTATAATCAAAGCAATGAACAAGGGAAATATTTTTGTAGGATCAGCGTTCAAACGATTTTAAAAGGTGGTGAGATTGTGCTTATGAAAGCCAAAAAAAAGATAATAAAGTGGCATTACTGAAGATACAAAGTGATGTAGGAGAAAGAAACTTTCAGGTGCCTGGTTAAAAAAAGAAGTCTTGCTAGTATTGTATAGGAAAAATGGAAATAAGTAGGGGCCGTCTCATCGTATGGCCTGAAATCTCGGAAATTTAACTCCTGTACTTGGATTATTCCTTAGCTTCCAGGCTATGGACCTGAAGGCTAGCAAAGTGATCAAAAAGAAGTTGCAGGGGAAGAGTATTGGTTACATTTTTACTATATTGTCATTGTATGAACGGCTGGTTACTCATGAAAATGTATCAGAATAGTATTCTACAGGTGCAGTAAACATTTTTGTAATCTGTTTTAAGTCCTAGAGCTTTCTTAATCTATACAGGTTATAAGCAGCACAAACAGATGTAGCTTCTTAGCAGAAAGTTAGTATCAGAAGTCTCATTGATTGTGGTGATGGTAACAGTTACTTTGTAAGTCAGTGTCTAAGCTCGTTTTAAATTTTATTTTCAGCATCCATCGGGTTTTGATGTACGTTTCAAATTGTTTTTTGCAAATGTGTGTAGTTTAAACCAGCATAGGATAATGATTTCGAAAAGCATGAAATGTGTGTTTATTTTTTAGTTACATATGTTTTAATTGTCATCCTAGTTTTTCATTACTGTGGCCAATGTAAGCTGCAGTAGGTTTTCCAAGGCCATAGATTTCACACATGCGGATAGTTTTGAGGACACGTAAGCGTAGTATTTTTGCCAGGAAATGATTATTTAAGAATTTTCATCATCACTTTAGCTGCATTTGCATTAGGGTAGGCCAATATTTAAAGATACCTCCAGTCTTTTCAAAAGAACCTTAATGTGTTGGATGGATTCTCTTTATAGCTCAGCTGTGTTTCTTTAGTTCATCACACACCTTCTATGTGATACTTGTATCTTTATGTGCCTGACCTTTTCTCACTTCAAAATGTAACATTAGCAAATGTAAAATTTATATTGTGTTATACAATAAAAACTTTCCTAAATACATGTTCACAGTTAGGGAAAGTCATTACTACCTGGCAAGATGGAAGTCTTTCAGTGGATGGGTGTTGTACAACTATTGTACGGGTAAGGGTTAAGGTTTTAAAGCAAACAGTGGCCTGTACTGCCTGTACAAGCCACGCATCAAAATGTTTGGCCAAAAGCCAGAAGGTACATACTAGATGATACAGGGTGAAGAGATGAAGCATGGGAGTAGGCTTCACAATCAGGACATGACATTGGCTCTTTGAAGGCCTTTCTAGTCCGCTGTAGAACTGGACAGAGCTACATGCAGCAGGGTCCCATGGGAACTTTGTGCCATTTGCCTCGGCAGCCCATGCTGCCTTTCTTTCTCCATCATATTCATATTACGAAGCAATTCCTCAGCTGTCTGACGTAGTTCTTGCATAGGAGCCTGGCTTAAACTGTTCACAGTACCAATTTGCTGAGGAGGTAAATGATCTCTGTATTAATCTTTTAATCTTCAGTTCTTGATAAGACTTATGTGATGGATGACCATGAAAGTTGTTAGACATAGTAGGTTTTATAGAATTGTTTTGCCACGTTATCGAAGTTGTTCAAATGTTGATTAACGTGAAGTGGTATCTTCACTTGTGTCTTAAGGGGGAGTGAGATCAGGCTTAATGTTGGAAACAGATACCTTCCTGTAACCTTAGCCTACAGTTTTCACTGTTTGAAATAGACTGCACCTGCAGATGAAGAATTCTTCAAGATTTTTTTTGACATTGCAGTTGTTAGTTTGTTAACGTTTGTATTTGATGACCATTGAACTTCTGTAGCACTCTTCGTGAGAGGACCTCCAAGAGCTATCAGACTGTATCATGACAGATCAAGTAGGATGACAGTCTGTGAAATCTCAACATATTAGGTATATTGGTCATGACGTGTCTTTGCAGAAGTAGGAATAAGAACCCAGTCTCTTGGTTTCTACTCTCTGAGCCATCTAAACATCAGACATCTTTTCATCCTGTATTCAATGACACAGGAGACTTTCCCCAGCTTAAAACAATAAAACACTTCGATTTTCTTGGCTTTGCTTGTGGGTAGTCTTTTTTTTTTTCCCTTGTTAGCTTGTTCAACTCCTACTTCTTGTCATTGTTCTTTCATAAGATAAGTAATTGGAAATGGACATTTCTATTCTTTGTCGTCGTTTGAGTTGAGAGATCGTTTTCCAGGGCAGTTGGCTTGCTGCGAATAAGTAAGCTCTGCCTTTCTCAGGCCTGAGTCGTTTTTTTCCCTCCTCGGCCCAGCTGTCCCACAATGTTGGAGGCGTAGCAGGGTCATGTATAACTAGGGAAAATAGAACTGCCTTATACCACCACTAATGATCACTCCCTTCTGTTATTACACGCTGATGCTGTGGATTTAACTTTTTAAGAAATGCTGTCATAGATACACTAAAATGTTATGAAATGGTAAACAATTAAGCGACTAACAATTTCAAAGAATATTGAAAGCTTTTCTCCTTTCTATGTTTCCTATATTTAATTATCAGTTCATACAATCTGCATGATTCATATAGTTTGGATAAATACAGATAAGCAAGATTTGACTGTAGCAAATACTGTTTGCTAGTAACTTGCATTGAATTCTGCATTTTTTGTTTTCCTTTTTACTGTTTTTTAATAGAAGGATGGCACTAACCATTCCCATTCATGCCACTCGTGAGTTTATCAGATGGGTTAGTCAACATAAATTTGGGCACTTGCTTCAACAACTACAGTCAATAGGTTCTTCTAGTAGCATTATTTTCGAAAGAAAATAAGATGAAGTAGGAAAAAGCCCTTAAAATCCAGAGTATTTATTACTTAGAGAAACACAGGCAGTGAGTAGATGGGGTGCATCAGGTGGTTATTTTCCCCAAACACCATAAATCTTAAGCTGGTTCTGGCAGCGACAAGAAGGCAGCAGCGCTGCCCTCCCTCCGCTACCAGCTGTTTGTTCTCTCCCTTGTGCTGACCCAGGCATTTGTGTAGCCATGTGGGGAACTGCATTGGGAAATTGATCTGCGTTAAAACTAACCTGGCAGAGAAACGTGTTTGTGATAGCACGAGGGAGGAGGCCAGAGCAAGCGGCCAGGCTGCGGCGAGGCAGAGCTACGTCTTTTGGTAGCACTGCCAGCTTCAAGTAGGATCTGCGAAGCTCTAGCCTTGGTTGTCTGCGGTTTGAGAGTGTTGGGTTTTTGGGCTGACTCCTTCGAGTTCTTCAGTATAGGAGTTCTTACAGGAGATTGAGAGGGTTTTACAGCCTAGAGTCATCTTATGGATATGCTGGTTGGTTGTTTTTTTAAAAAAAATGCTGTTGAGGGGGTTCTTCACAGCATATAGATGGACAGGTTGTTCTCATCTAACTCATTCTTGCCACAGATGTTGGCATTGATTAAGTAAGGAACTTTGGTTCTCACTTTGATCCTTAGAATAATTCTTAAATTGAATATTCAAAGTACCCTAAAATAATAGTATAAGTAAAATGTTTTATGTGAACTATAGTTTCTGGTATTCTGAAAGCTCCTTCCTACAAGTATATCAATGTATTGGCATTATAATAAAATAACACTAGATCTTGCTTCTTTCAAAATACTCTTCCCTTTCACATTTTTGTTAAATGACACATGCACCAATCCTATTTATTGCCAGCCATTCCACTATAAATATATAATTACTAATTTTCACCGCTCTATTTATCAACATTCTAATTGTTATTCTTGAAGAAACTGCTAGAAACCCTGTCAAACTGGGATATTCTCCCCCAAACTGAGGGCTTTTTTCCTCTTCTGCTGTGTCATTACTGTCAATAAATTCTTGCCAAAAATAGTTTTAATTAGTCTATCAATCAGAAAAAAAATCAGCTTTGGGAACATTTACCCATTTTTTATTTTGCCTATTATATTTTTGTATTCATTGGAGCATGTGCAGTTGAATCACTTGTATGGCACAGTAAGATAAAAGGAATTTTTGGTCACAAAGATGTGGTCCAAATGTGCAGTCTCTGCTGCTAAACCAGCATCTTATGTGACTGAGAGTACTGTCTGGAAGCCTTAGCTAATCCAGAGTGACTTGGGGAACATCCCAGTGTTCATGGAACCCGGGCTATTCCGATAATGGTGTCTACCCTCCTGTCTTTGGCGGTGAATTCTCAACAAACATGATAGCATGGCTTCATATTGTTATTAAGAAAGAGGGGAACTCTGCTATATTAAAATTTGGGAGATTTTATTAGTAAGCCATTTCATAAAGACAGAATGTGAATTATTTAGTTTTTTTTCTGGAGTGCGGAGTTCAGAAGCACAATGAAATTCTTTTAAATAAAATGAATATTTAGTTTTGCTGTATCGCCACAGATGAATGGAACTGTGTGGCCAAAAAAGACTTCAGGTCTTGCTCATGCTTCTGTGTTGTGTATCTGTACCATTTCGGACAAATGTTTCTCCAACTTGTTGTTAAAGTACTTGGTGAATGCAGTTCCACTGCATCTCTAGGCAATTGGCTTGAGTAACTTATTTTCTAAAGTATAAAATAAATATTCTTTACTGCTGATTAAGCCAGTTTTGTCTTGTACTACTCACAGTTAAGACTCCACAGCTGATATGGAGAACAATTTTTATAATAAACTTTCATTTATTAGGACATTGTCTCCTTTGTTCTGCACTGAACAAGCTTAATCTTTATAGCAACATAACATTGACTTACGTGATTTACCCTTGAGAAGTTTGCTAGTCTTTATTAAGTTACACTTGGTTGGAATGAACCACTTTTCAATTTACTGGACTGATTTTTATTAAGCTCTTGTCCTCTGAAATGTTTGTAACCCCTGCCTCAGCCTTGTGTCTATGCAACTCTTCTGTGTGTGTGAATTTCCTCATGCAGGTCCTGGAGGAAGGAACTTTCTTGCCATGTTCTCCCACCTTGACTGAAAATAATTTGCACATAAATACCCTTTGAGTGCTCTAGTTCATCGTTGCTGACGTGTCTTGGGGCAGTTTCACCAGGACTGTATTATGGAACGTGATCGCTCGCAGCTTAGAGATGACTTCTGTTTGTTTCTGAAGTATAGTGTGAATTTCTTCCAGTCCTGCTGACTTGAATTTCCCTGACTATTTAGCCTAATTAAAAAATCAGTTGTTAGTATTAGCTACAATAAATCCATTTTAGGAAGGCTGAAATATAGAGAACGGCATTTGATTCTGTTTTGTTATCCATTTGTTCTTCTTTAACATTATTATGTACTGACTTCTGTGTTTTTATTCTTACTTCTAAAATATCTCTGAAACTTTGTTTGCCTTTTATATTGCACAGTGGTTATAATGCATGCTGTGCTTTTATCTCTTCTGATTTTTATCCCTGACGGTTAATGCTGTTCCTTGATATTCATTAAAATGCCCTTGTTTCCATTCCTAATATGATTCTTTCTAGTTTCAGACCCTTATTACTGTCTGCTTTTGATGCAGCCTGTATTGTTCATACTACATTTCCTATCTCTCCCCTGCATTGGAATACTTTGCCATTGTGCATATTCCACTACAATAACTGTCAGTCCTCCTTTAAATCACGTTCTCGAGAGATTCTAGCAACAAGTTCAAAGAGTTTGTTGAAATTTGCTTTTCTTATTTCAGTTAATTGAAGATAAAAATTCGTTCTCCTTTTTCTACTGCTCTCATTTTTTCCCCTTCCTTGGCACAGCGAGTGCTTCTCGTTACCACTTCCAGCCAAATCACTGTACACATTGAGATGTTTAAAATGGAGCCTGCCCTAATAGAGTGAAGTGTGAAGTAACTGCTCTTCTGGCATCCTCAACTTTGTGAAACAGTTGTCCTCAACATTTTCACAAACATGTTGGGCTGTTTGTTTTGTTACTTTGGTTTTCCATTAGATGTCTGGATGATGAAGGCCTCCTCTTACCCTCCAGATACGTGCTCTGAAAGCTCTGTTAGTTGCTTCAAAAGGCTTACCATCTTCCTCTCATTTGGTCAGTGGAAGTTTTTCTCTCCCAGCCTTTCCAGTTCCTTATTCCCTAGTTCCCATTCTCTGTTGCTTATGTTTTTGTTTCTACTCCAACTTTTCTCCTTCTCCTCTGTATTTCCCCCCGCTGCTTGTAATAAAAGCAAGGGAGTATAGTATTTTTTTTTCTTACTACAGCCCACTGAACTGCACAAGACTAGAACTTCACTTAGAAATGGGCCAGATGCTTTTCATTGTGACGAAACCTTGGAAAAGGGAATTTTGAAATAAAATTCAAAATTTTACCGTTTATACATTGGGCTAATTCATGCCTGTGCATGTGTTTTGTATTGATTAGTGGCATGGCTGTGGCTAGCAGTAGTGTTCTGGCACCTGATGCGCTTAACTTCTTCACAGTGGCTGTGTCTGTGCTTGTAAAAAACCCAACAGGGAACGTTTGGAGTCTGGATGCCGTCGTCCCTGCTGTCAGATTATTGCGGCGGTTGCTCGTACAAGTTTGATCTGGGCCTGTCAGCCAAACAGTTCTCAGGGCTGGCCCAAGGGTTTGTGTGGGACACACACCGTTCCCAACATAGTTTACATGTGGATGCTTTGTTTGGGAGTTTGCGAATTAGATAGCGTGGATGTAGGGTGTCCTGTGCTAGTTGGTCTCAAGGCCAACATCGCCAACTATGTTTAATTTACCAGTATGATTATAACCAGTGGTTTGTGGTTTTGTTTTTTTTTTTCTTTTTTTTTTTATAGGAGGAATTCAAAGAAACTGATAGAATTCTCGTCAGTTTTAGTTTCAGCCTCCTGGGCAAACACTGTGCCACAGTTAATGTTCTCTAATCCATAGGGATGTAAGTTTAGGAAGAACAGCTCGCAGCAGAATTGCTCTAGAGGGAGCACAGGAGATGAGATGTACAAGCCATAAGGCTCTGGGAAACACTGGCTTTCAGTGCTACTCCAGTCTTCTGACACACAATTTTTCCTGGTTCTTGTTTTGCATAATTAACCTTGCATCAGGCATCCTGGTAGAGATTTATACAAAGGAAAGTGCAAAACAGATTCAGCAGGAATTCTAATTTATTTTTCTTCCTGTGTCTTCTAGAAACCCTTTAGGAGAGAAATGGGCCCAGAAATGCCAGGGTAGCTCAGGAAATAAATGATCTGCAAGCATGATTATTTAAAGAAATTATTTCCCTAAGGTCTTTCATGTAGCAGTAAGGGTGGGCTCATGGCTGGCTATTCTGTTGCCACTTCTTGTAATGCAATGGGAGAGTATTCTTTGTCCTATCGTGTGCTCTGTACAGCTTGGAGATAAAATCATTTCTGTTTTGAATGTGTTTGTTGCTAAAGAATAAGTACAAAAACTTGGTAAATGGACTCATATTTTGTGTGCTCTACATGTGGTCTTCTCAGATAAGGATACACTGGTAACACAGCAGAGAAGGTACTGTTGATTGTGTACCTACTTTTATGGACAAGCAGAAAATCTTGATCTCAAGGCTCATTAACTAGACAGAGTCAGTGGGGGGTTTAGATTACTGATAACTTAATGTAAATATATATTGTTTTAATAATATTTTCAGTTTACTTTTTTCATTTTACTTGCTTTAGACTGTCTTGATAGGCAAAAAGAAACTGCTTTAAAATTGTTAGTTTGACCATGGTAAAGGCTTTTTTAGACCAATGAGAGTTTCTTCTCTACACTTAGTTAACATGCTCACGCTGCGAAAAAGTGAAGTCAGAACTGTCTTGGACATGTCTAAACTTGTTGAGTTGAAGTTTGGGCTCTCGGTTGTCCTGTGTTTTCTAAGGTGCACTGTTTTCCTTGTTTGTCTAGAATTTGGGGAAGTATTGTGATAGACATTTGTTAACTGGCTTTTTCCTAAAGGCTATAAAGGTTGTTAGATTAAGTTCATGAGGGGGAACGGTTTTAAACTGAAAGAGGGGAGATTTAGATTAGATATTAGGAAGAAATTCTTTCCTGTGAGGGTGGTGAGACACTGGAACAGGTTGTCCAAAGAAGCTGTGGGTGCCCCCTCCCTGGCAGTGTTCAAGGCCAGGTTGGATGGGTCTTGGAGCAACCTGGTCTAGTGGAAAGGTGTCCCTGCCTGTGGCAGGGGGGTTGGAACTGGATGATCTTTAAGGTTCTTTCCAACCCAAACCATTCTATGATTCTATGAAGTTGTTGAGTTTTCTGTGTGTTTTTTTTTTCTTTTTTTTTTTTTGTCCCCTAGTATGTAGCCCTCAGTATGAACCTGGGGAATAGACAGCTGCATGGATGTGACCATGTCATGTGGTGTGGGAGCATATTCCATAACAGCTATTAGTAATGGGCCTTGGGGACAGGGCAGAGACTGAATTCTAGCTCCCGTAGTCATGCCACCTCAGTTTCTTTTTCAGCAGTATTGTGATGGTCTAGTTTCTAGCTGAATTGTTTTCTTTGAAAGCTTTAAAAGAATAATGATATTTATTTTACTACTCTAAAGGAGCTTACTAATGAATAGGGGGAAGTGTACTCAAATTCTGCTGAAGTCGTTATGCTTAGTCAGAAGAGAGAACCAGGTACCTCTGCAATGAAATTCAGGAGTAAGGTCTGAGCAGGGAGTTCCTTAGAGCCATCTAATGGGAAACACTAGACGAAGGGGTTTAGGTGTGATTTGTGCCATCTGAATATCACCTTTTTGCCCTGATCTCTGTTTTCTGTACTTGGTTTGTTCGGGGCATAAGTTATTTCAAATAGGATCTCACCATCGGATTTCAGCACAGTGTGTAATTACACAGCTACGTAAACAATGAAGTGAACTTCAAAAATATTTGCAAACCATTTGGGGAACTGCCTCTGTTTGACCTGCTTTGTGCAGGAGGTTGGGCTAGCTGATCTTCAAGGTCTTTTCCAACCTGAGTTATTCTATGATCCTGTTCTTTGAGCATCCCTTCTGATGGTCATGTCAATTATTTATATTGTACCCCTTGCTTTTACACAGTGAATTATGTGTAATAACCTTTATTTTGTAGAAGGTGTTTTCCTGTATTATTTCTTGAAAGAAAATAGTTTACTAAATCTCTCTGTTTCACTGTGTATGTTCCTTATTCCCTCTGTCACCCTATACTTGCTTTATCTATTAATCTGTGTGATTCCACATATACTAAATAAATTATTACTTCCTTACTAGGGGTTGATTTTTTTTCAGAAATGGTGTTACCTGGTGTTCCAGATTTTCTTCTTAAAGAGTATGTTTAAAAGTTTATGTGCTAGAAAAGGGCAGGGCTGTTTTGATTACTTTAAAGCAAATATGTCAGAATTTGTATTCTCATTGGATTTCCGTCATGCACTGTTGAAAACAGTTTTGTCCTGCCTGTGCTAGCAGCTAACAACGCATGTCATTAGCAATGACTCATTTTCTGATGGCCCATGAGCGTTTAGGTATTGCCTGTTTTCTACCTCTTTTTCCATCCTCTTTTCAACCTGTGGTCTGTTCCTCTATGCTGGTTTTTAGTCCTTTCTGAGTTTATTTGCTCACCTCTTTATTTCTGGTAAGTAGTACTGCGTTGTCATTTCAGTTACGCAACAGAGTTTACCCATACTAGCAATTAGTAGTAGTGTAAAATGGACACAAGTCATGTGCTCTTCTCTCTTGTGCAGTGTTTCTGTAAGAAAACACTGCATGCCATGTGCTAAAATAGTGCTGTTGGGAAAGTGAAGAAGTGAGTGAGGAAATCTGAGATTTCTAGAGGTAATGCGAGATTTGAAGACCTATATTTTTTATTTCAAATATTTTTTTCAGAAATGCTTTTTAACCTGATACAGCCTATGCTTCTCCATTGATATCACTGTTTGCATTGTGTTACTGGACAAGATCTGGTGACACTTTGTGAGCTCAAGCTACCTTGAGGCATCTGTGCTGATTCTCTGTGGGAAGATACCAGCCATAGAGGCAGCAGGGTACACTCCAGATTGTTGTTTGGCGTTTCTACCTCAAATTCACATTCAGCAGTGAATTAAGTGTAGGGGTAGGCTTTGCATTGAAATGTCCTGTTCTGCCGTCTCTGCCACAGGGACGGTAACCTTTGGCTGAAGCATGGAAGGACATGAGGGAAGAAAGATACCTTGAGCCTTTTCAGTGATATTTGCCCAAACTTGTCTGTCAAAGCCATAAGAATAGACAGAATTTGATGCTTTCAATGTAGAAAGTTATTTCAATGACCTAACTTATGTTACTGTTCAAATTTCTTTTCTAATAGCATGCTTGCTAGATACGACATCTTAGATGTAATGGCTTTAAATCACATTTGTGATAGTATGTTAACGTGGGTGTGTAGTTAGTGCACAAAATATGTTTCTTGGCTGTATGACGTGCTGCTGACCTATCTTGGGTTCTGGGTATGATCTGGTTCATGCTCACAAGAAGAGAGCGCGCAGGGAAGAGGAAAAAATATGGGTTTGGAACCTTTTTTGTGTTGTTTTGTTTTACTTTTAGAAATGGAGTCTATCTCCAGAGACTTGTCTTAGTACAGGTTAGAAACTAAGAACTTGCAAAACCCTTCAAATGCAATAAAAAAGGAAATCAGACTACTTCTGTTTAATGTATGCTTTGGCATGAAAAGTGGAATTTACTCAGAAACTGTATTCACAGAAGAGAGTGGTTCAAGTTGATAGTTAGCATGGAAGCCTAAAAGGGCGCTAGAAGGTAAATTGCCTTTACATTTCAGTAGAATTGCCAGGCTAAGGAAAAATATTTGAGTTTCCTTTTCTGCTTGTTGTCCTTTTGTAGCTGGATACTTACAGCTTGATCTCAGGTTGTTATGGTTCTATTATAATACTATTAGAAACCCATTGAACATCTTGGAAGTAGCAGGTCAGCAGAAGTTAAGGAGAAACAAATGTTTAAAGAAGACAAACACATTTTTGTGCTTCTTAATATATTAATTTTTGGACGTTTTAAAGTCAGTGTAGTCAAATCAAATGTATGACCTACCTGTTGTAGCCAAGTAATACTTCTGTTGGGAAGCCCATGTATCTTATTAGTGTGTGTATTGTACCTGAAATGCAGATTGGAATATATTGGAAGTGGTGATGTATCTATGTCTGAATTTCTCTTGCTTGCTGTGAAGTAACATTCTCCAGAAGTTAGACATTGTAACTTCGGCCTATCATAAACAGGGGAGGCATGCTTGCTAAATGTGTCTTGATGAACTCAAGAGAGTTGTATCCTTCAGTTAATCAGTTTGAGTTTGGAAGAAAACAGTCCACCATATGTATAGACATAAGTTTTTATCTTAATCATTAAATCCATCGCTTCTGTTGCTTACCAAAAAAAAAAAAAAGCCTGTCTTAGGAGAGATGACTGTTCCCACTTTTCCCATGTACATTTTCTTGGCAGAAGTGATGGCTTAAACAGTTTCTGCCTTGCCATCGTGGTGACACACGTTTGTGGAGACGTGTGAATCTGGGCAGGGAATCGATGCAGACAAAATTGCTTTGCCTTTTTTCAGTGTCCGGCCCGGCTGCGTCTTGCTGGGTTACCCGGTAGCCGGATTGGTCCCCTCGTCTGGTTCACAACATGATCCGTAGAGCTGAACGGGCACGGTTCAGAGGCTGGGAAGAAGAGGCATGGGGTGGGATCAGCTTCCATTAGAATTGCTGCCGAATGTGAAACCCTACCCCAATTTGTTCCTTTAGCTCATTGTATAATGCTACTGAAGGCAATTTATGGGCAGTTTGTGCAGCAAAGTAGTAATTACTCAATATGACTGGTGTTGGACCATGTCTGGCTGTGCTGTGCCACAATTACAGTTTTGTCCTCACTAAGATTTTTATGGCAGTTAATGTGCTTCTACAGTAAAAGAACTAAATCGCGCATCTTGTGTGTGAGAGACAATGCAGCTCCACGTTCGAAACTCTGTGGAAGAACCAGGCCAACTAATATGACTCCATAGCTGTTAGCTTGCACCTGGGTTCACATGAGCAGCAGGGAAAAGTACTGAGAGTAATTTATTATCATTATTTTAACCAGCTATTATTAAATTGCAACTTGTCTTGTTTGTGCTAACATACTTAAACTTGTCAGGTGACCCATTACCTGGTGTGTTAAAACATGCATTTTTTTACAGAGTGTAACATGTTTGAAAATATCTGCAGGTTTAAGGTACAGCAGCACAAACAACTCTGTGAATTTACGGTGCGTCAGTTATGCTGCAGGGAGTATCACCTCAGAAGGGACCGCACTGGTGGTGTAGCAGAAGCTCATATAAATGGGCAGTTATGGGATAGCCGACATATAATAAACTTGCTGCTCTAGCCTTGCTTAACCTGCTGAATATAGACACAGAAACTCCTTTTATTCAATACAATGTGGAAAATACACAGCTTCTGTCCACTGTTGTGTGTCTTCTTTGGTTTAAGAGGAGCTTATTTTAGTTAATCTTGGAATGAGTGGTTAGAAAAATGTTTAAACTATACGGAGATGTGTGTCCAAGAGAGGTTTGTCCTGGTTAAACCTAAAGGGCTATGAGTGCTAAAGGGAATAGGCGAATCGATTGATGTCTCAGGAGTGGTTTAGCAATTCACCACGTGCTGGTTGGACCAAAATAACCAAATCTTACTGCAAAATAAAACATCGACATTTACCATCTTCGCTAAGGTTTAGACTGACATATTTAACCTTCTCATTGCAGCAGATGAAGTGTGCTAATACGTGTGGTTACCAGAGATGTGCTGATAAGCGGTAGCTTGATAGCTCCTTGTAGCTCAATATATTTATGCGTCCGTACCTGTACTAACATGGCACAAGGGCTCCGATACAATAGTTACTTGTTTCAGAGTAAACACGCGGAGATTTTTTCATGTGAGTGCTTTCTTTTTAAAATTTTATCTTAATCTCTGGAGAATTGGTTTGATAAAAACTTTCCTGTAGGCCAGGCACCTAGAGCGTGTTTCAGTTGAAAATGTAATGGTAGGCAGCGTTGGTCTGCTCCCTCTACCTGGGCAGATCACGCTGCGTGAATCAGTGTGGGCTTTCGGGTTTGTGTTGCTCACTCTTACGAGGTCAAATAGTCTTTTTGAGTTCCTGAGCACATTTATTGAGAATTTTCTCTAACCAGTACCGATAAGGCAATTACTGAACTTGCTTGTCCACAGCAGAAGGTGCCCTGGGTTAAATACGTCCAGTTGCAGCTGGCTGTAACAGAAGAGAATTTGATAAAAAAAAAAATCAGATGAGAAAATAGCCATAATGCACAGTCTTATCTTTGTTTGGCAGAGAAGTCAGAGTATTGTTGTCAACAGGTCAACCTGTGTCTTGCAGATGTCTGATATTTAAACAAATTTTAAGAAAACTTATGAAAGATGGACCAAAGCAAAGCATTACACAACAGCTGTTTCGGGGGTTTTGCATGAAGGGAAGTTGAACAAAGGTAGTTGCGTTACTACTTAAATTGGCAGAACGATTGATTTGCAAGGATCTATCAATACAAGTGACATGATAGTTGTGTAATGTTTTCTTGCTTTGTTTTTCTCCCTGAGGAAGAAAAAGAAAACTGGCAGGGGCCACTGGAAGGATTAGGAAAGAGCCGTTTGTAGATGGTCATTTGTCAAGTTCGCTTTCTTAGCTCGTCCGTTCCAGATTGGTTTTGGAGAAGTGTCGAGCAGCCTGAAAAATGTTAAAAACGAAGGGGGAAAAACCCAAAAGCCAGTCCCCGAGGTCACACCTTCATCTTTCAGGCCGAACTCTGTTTCCCGGAGTAGCCCCCAGCAGCCCGGGAGGGCTCCGCCGGGGAAGCGGCCGGCATCTATGGAAACGTTTTGTAACTTTTCAGCTGCGCCGCTTTGTTAAATGGGAAAGTGCGGGCGCTGGGGGCGGGGGAGCGGCGGGGACCGGGGAGAGCTGCCGCCCGCCGTGCTGGGAGGGTGTTTCTAGGACAGGGGCTTGCGGGACCACAGAGCGGGCGCTGCCGGGGCCGGCTCCCGGGCTCGCCCGCCGCAGCTTGCCGGGACGTGCGGGCCCTCGGACCGCTCCGCTCCGCGCCCGCCCGCGGCGGCCCCCGGCCCCCCTCGGCGCCAGCGCCGCAGCGTCCCCGCGGCGCCGGGGGCGCGGGGCGGGGGCGCGGGCGGTGGGAGCCTCCGGCGGGGGCGCTGCGCCGCCGCCCGCCGCCGCTCTGCCTCGCTGGCGCGGCGGCCCCGGCTCCTGCCGCAGCACTCCGGTCCGCACATTGGCGGCGCCCGGCTGCGTCGGATCTACTTTCTCTCGCTCGGCTTTTTTTTTTTTTTTCCTCTTTTTTTTTTTTTTTTTTTTTTTTTCCCCCCCCTTCCCCCTCCCCTCCCCTTCCCCGCCGCTCCCCTCCCCCTCCGCCCTCCTCCGCCGCCGGCTCCAGCCTTGGTTCGGGGAGGATCCCGGAGCCCGAAGTTCCGAGGCGATCGGCGCTGTGGCGGATCGCTCCCCGCGGCGGTGCCGCCATGGGGGCCCTGTAGAGCCGCCCGCGCCGCGCCCGCCCGGCCGCGCCGAGGCCCCGGGGCAGTGGGCTGGGAAGCGCTCCTGCCGAGCGGCGGCTCCGCGAGAGGAACATGGCTGATCGCGGCGAGTGCTGAGCAGTCGGTGTCTCCGCACGGCGCTGGGCTCGGGGCCGTCACATGTAAATAACTTCTCTTTCCTCCGGATCGTACGGGCGGGCACCGATGCCAGCCCCTCCATTTTCCAGAGGGGATTTGTGAGAGGTTCCGCGGGGCTGGGCTATGTCGCGCAAAAGCAGTTCGCCGGGGGTGAGTACGGCTGTCGTTTAACTTCTTTGTATTGCAGGGCAAACTGTGACAGCGGGCGCGGAGCTGCGTGCGGCGAGCGGCGGGGCGATGCCCCGGGGAGGGGGGGACCTGCCGCCGGGACCGGGGCGAGAAACTTGGCGGGGGCACTCGGGCGCCGCTGACACTCGGGAGAGGGAATTCGGCACCGTTCGGGCAAAAAAGCCCTCCCCGCGGACGGCCGGGGGTGTGTGGGTTCAAGTTACACGCTCGGTAGATAATCCTCGACCATTTAAAAAAAAAAAAAAACAAAACAACAAACAACAAACCGGGAGGGTGGAGAAAACAACAAACACAAAAGCCCGGCCCGGGTCTGCCGGGGTTCTGCGACCAGCCCGGGCATCTCTGCCCCGGTGTGTGCACCTACACACACGTGTGCCTGCACGGACACACACACGGTCTCTAAAATTATGACTTTATATGGTTAGCTATAGCACAACTCTTTTTTTTTTTTCTTTTTTTTTTTTTTTTTTTAGCACTTTCATTTCCTGGTGTGAATTCTGGAATGATGGAAAATGAGATAGGATTAATTTTTCTTAAATATTTTGAAGTGCTCTGTACACACTTGTAGAAAAGAGTGCCATTTTAATTTTGCATCATTTCAAAGCATACCTGTATAGTGTTAATTTTTAGATCATCCTCTCAACTGCCTTTATCTATAGTTCTAAATTAAAGGAAAAAAGCACTTTTTAAAATACACCGTGTTCCTAGCGCGTAATGGATGCTCAGACCATCATATATGATGATTTTTGTATGAGCAGTGAGCAAATGGGTCATAAGTCGAAGTAAGTGTTATGTAACTGGCTGGCTTTAGCAAACTTGATAGGAACTGTGAAGGAGAAGAGAGGTCTGTTTTGGTTTTGTTTTTTTGATCTGGATAAAACGAGAGGCTGGCTATCCCTTTTTTCAGTGGGATTACTTTGTAGCAGGTTGATTTTAAAAAACAAAATAAAACACCGTATGCTTTAAAAATATGAGCCAGTTAATCTGTATGGTGTTTTGCATTTTTCTAAAAAACTGTTTCAGTCATGTACCTAATTATGGATAGTAAATATTAGATATTCACCAGTGAATCATTAGTTAATACTGTAACCAGATACATTACATAATTGAAGAATGTTCCTGAGTTAGTTTAGGTTTATTATTTAACTTCACTGTTTTTTAGAATAGTGTTATTTGGCATAGTTAGAGCTCTTGAAGGAACTGAAGATCAGTATGAAAATAATTTGGGGTTTCTGCATTTGAAGAAATAAAGCAGTAGTGGGTTAATGCTCCTATTGCAAAACTGAAACAAATAGGCAGACATTTAAAGCTTCTCAGTGACTGCATAAAATACTGTGTGTTGAAGTAAACACAGTTACTGAGCTGGAGCTTACGTGTAGGGTCTCTGTGCTTTTGTACATCTTGGTGATGTTAGTATGTTGTGTTTGATGTTCCTGCACAACATAATACATTGCTACAGAAAAAAAAAAGCTGCAGCTCCCAGACTGTTTAGTGCAAATTTTAACCACCTACTTGTAAGACAGAGGCAGAAGGCAAGATACACTTTTCTCAGTGCTAATGTAATCAGCTGCTTCTATACTAGCCATTCATTAATTTCACTAATGACTACTGTACATTTATTTTCAAAGTATTTGCAGTATGCTTCCTTTACTACTTTATTGTAAATGTCCTTTTTTTTTTTATAATATACTTGGAGTCTGAGTATCTGTAGTTTTTAATTGCTTGCCTCACTTGCAGGTCGTCTTTGTAAACTGTTTTATGACTCTGCTCTTCTTATGTTGTATCTGTTCCGTGCACAGTAATATGTAGTATTCTGTTGGCATTAAACCTAGATGCTTTGGGGGCAAAATACTCTTAATTATTTTTTTTTTTGTAGGAATTGTTACTGAATTTTGGTATAATTATTTTGTCAGACTGCACAGTCAGTTGACTTACATCCTTTTTTTCTTCTCTTTTTTTTTTTACTTTTTATTTCTTTTCTTCTGTATTATTCTTTCCTAAACAGAAACTCCTGCAGAGTTTTGGCAAAATGTTCTTTGAGAGTTTTTTGAGGGGGGAAGGCAAGGAGTGGCATTATTGTTATTTACATAATATGCCAGTAGAAAGCCGTTGCATTGTGTATGCTTTCTTAATGTGACTGTTCATTGGACTTGCCTGAAAATGATCTCTTAAAGGTAAACGACTGAGCAGAAATGAAAAGGAGCCATGTATTGATTTCTGCTTTTGTTTCAGGCTAAAAGGACCATTTGGCATGTGCTTTACAGGGTATTTCCAGCCTGAAATTTAGGCAGCTATTTAAAAATAATGGTGGAAGTATTCTTTTATCATCACTGCTCTCAAATCTTATGGCTTTGCAGCTCTTGTTTTCTGTTCTCAAAGCATGGATAGAGAACTCTTAGTACAGAATAGTATATACTTTGTATACCATTCAGTATAAAACATGCAGCCCAAGAAGAAGGGAAAGTGGCTCTGGAGTGTTGTCAAAAGCACTCTCTAAAGGAGCTGAAAGATACTTTTTTGTTTCATTTGGGCCCTTCCAGTTTTAGTAATTACTAAGGCTTCTGGAGACTAGGAGATAGCGTGTTTTCAGAAAGAAGTATTAAAACCCAGTTGACAGTGGGCCTTTAGCTAGTCTTTTATAATTCTGTCTTTCCTCTGTGAAATCCTTTTGGCATGTTGTGGTTCACTGGCAGTGTCCCAGCGTGTGATATCACAGATATCAGATGTCTTCTTGCGATTCGTGGCATTTGCTGTGCCGCAGTGGTGCGCTCTGGGGCGGCTGAGGTGAACCAGGAAATGTCACAGAAATTCGGTAGGGAAAGTGCTATGACAGAGAAACAGTCACGGAGTATTGGGAATACGTGAGCGCCTTCTCTTAAAGAGTGCCCAAATCTTTGTGTTTGGTAATCTGATGTGGAATGTATTCAGCAAACAGATGCGTCTTTGACTTGAGTGGTCCTTACAGATTTTTTTCTTAGTATCTTAGATATAGATGCGTATCAAAACGAGTGGCAAAACATCACAGTAAAGCTTTTTTCCTTTGGAAATATCTCTGATTTAAAAAATGGATCATAGTTATATGTAACTATATATACATAGTGATATGTATATAATAAATCCTTGATAGGATTTATTTTCATCTCAAAGTTGAGGTCCAATGCCAGGTATCCAGAGGGACCTTGACAGGCTTGAGAGCTGGGCCTGTGCAAACCACATGAAGTTCAACAAGGCCAAGGGCAAGGTCCTGCATGTGGGTCGGGGCAATCCCAAGCACAAATACAGGCTGGGCGGAGAATGGATTGAGAGCAGCCCTGTGGAGAAGGACCTGGGGGTGATGGTTGACGAGAAGCTCAAAATGAGCCAGCAATGTGCGCTTGCAGCCCAGAAGGCCAACCGTACCCTGGGCTGCATCAAAAGCAGCGTGGCCAGCAGGTCGAGGGAGGGGATTCTCCCCCTCTACTCTGCTCTTATGAGACCCCACCTGCAGTGCTGTGTTCAGCTCTGGGGCCCCCAACATAGAAGGACATGGAGCTGTTGGAGCGAGTCCAGAGGAGGCCACAAAGATGATCAGGGGGCTGGAGCACCTCTCCTATGAAGACAGGCTGAGAGAGCTGGGACTGTTCAGCCTGGAGAAGAGAAGGCTAGAAGGGAGACCTTCTAGCAGCCTTCCAGTGCCTGAAGGGGCCTACAGGAAAGCTGGAGAGGGACTTTTTACAAGGGCATGTAGTGATAGGACGAGGGGGAACGGTTTTAAACTGAAAGAGGGGAGATTGAGATGAGATATTAGGAAGAAATTCTTTCCTGTGAGGGTGGTGAGACACTGGCACAGGTTACCCAGCGAAGCTGTGGCTGCCCCCTCCCTGGCAGTGTTTAAGGCCAAGTTGGATGGGGCTTTGAGCAACCTGGTCTAATGGAAGGTGTCCCTGCCTGTGGCAGGGGGGTTGGAACTAGATGATCTTTAAGGTCCCTTCCAACCCAAACCATTCTGTGATTCTATAAGTGTAGATGATATTGTACATATGGAGGATGTTTGACTCCTCCATAAGATCGGTTGAAAGTTAGTTATAGCGCATTGCATTTCTGTCTGTCTCTTCGGTGAAGTCTCCCTCTCGTCAGTATTCACAGTTGAAATCTTCCACGGTAAGTGTGGTTTGTGCTGACGGTTCTTTTGTAATATAGCTAGAAAAGAAAAGATTTCACGTTGGCTACTTTGACCCTTGTTTTCATCCTGGTTACCAAGCGTTGAAAGGTAAATACTTGAGTAACATACTTAATTAGACACTCATAGGCAGTGAAGGCATAGAAGAAGAGTCTGCTTGTGTATTTATTTGTTGATTTAGTCAGGACTTGCAGTTGTTGGCTATAATTCAGTTTCAGGGATGAATTCTTTGTTTTGGGTGGAACTCAATGTGTTCCTCCTAACCACAAACGCTTCCATCTTGTTGTTACTCCAGAGCTCCTTTTCTCTTTTTTTTTCCCCCTTTTTTTTTTTCTTTATTATCTTTATTTTTAATTTCTGTGCCCCAAATGCCCCGGTGCTGTAAAAAGAGAATGTAGATTGCTTTTGTAAGACTATTCAGAAAGAACTGAATGTGCGAGCAGGTTATTACTGCTTGGTTTAAAGTTAGGCTTCTGCCCCAACTACCTTATAATCTATATTATAGTCTTGTCCCTGTTAGTGTCTAACATCAGATGCTGTAGAGAAAAATGTGACAAACTCTGAAGTGGGCGGTTATGGCGTAATTATTCCATGGAGGATCTGCTTGAGATGGGATTAGACCAGGAGGAAGGAGAGCTGCGTTGGTTCCAGAATTCAGAAAACCTCAAGTGGAATTGTTATTTATGCTTGCAGTTCTGCAGAAATCTACCTTCTTTGAATCAAATTACTTGTGAGGATATTGAATTTGATGGAATTTGAAGGCTTTTTCCAAGCACGAGGATCTGGGTGAAAGGATATGGTATAATCGGCAGAACAAAGAGAATGGGGTGGGAGGAAGGAATGTGTTGGATGGGACTACACAAGCAATGAGGAGAAGGGCTAAGGTTGGAGCTTTGTTTTAGTCACCTCGCGCTTCCACTTGAGTTGGGCGATTTTGACAGTACAGTTTTGTGGCACCATTGCGAATGAGTTTAACAAGCAAGCAGATATCGACGGTGGTCAAGGAGAGTGATGAGGAAATGACTCTAGAATATTTTCTAATCTTTTCAAAGGTTACTTGATCTGGGCCAAGTAATAGAAGGTGTGCTAGGTGTTGTCACTGCCGTGCCAGCCTTGCCTTGCCTTGCCTTGCCTTGTGTACAAAAGGTTTAGTCATAGCCATGGCAGAAGTCATGCATTGTATGTTCAGAACTGTCAGAGCATGGAGGTCTGGATGGAACAGTAAGTACTTTTTTAACCTTTGACAGACTTTGCTCCTTTGAGAAATTTCACATTGGGTTGATGATATTTTAGTAGAAGGCTGATTGCGCATGGGAATGGGTACAAAAGCAAGGTAGAGTGCTTTTGGAAGAATCGTGGGTTTGCACTGATCAGAAATGAGGAATCTAGAGTTACAGGAACGTAATCTTTAACATAGATGGGAGACTGAGGATGAGAAACATAGACTTCAGTCTGTCTTTCACCTTAATCCATCCTGGTGCAATAGCTTGCCTATGAGCAGTCTTTCTTTTCAAGTGCGTTTAACCATCTTTTCCTTTCCATTTGTCCCTTGTCGTCTTCTGTTTTCGCCTTGTTAAAGGAAGACAGGATTTTTAATTGAAGAAAAATAAAACAGTTTAAAGAACAATATAAAGACAGTGTTACGCAGCTCCAGAAGTAGCAACTATTTTCATTTGCAGACTAGTACTTGGGAGAAGAGAGTGATGGTGAAGAAGCCTGGAAGATTTCTGAGGTGGTTTGTGTGGATCAGGATACAGTCTTGGATGAACAAATTCTTGAAACTGGACTTTGGAGAGGAGTCTGGCCTGTATGTTTTGTTCAGTTTATGTACTAGTCTACAAAATGTAAAATAATTAAATACATCTTTTTGTGTGTGTGTGTTTGTCTTCAGGTAGCAAAATCCACCTAGAATGATGTGGAATGTTTAGCTATGAGGAGTTTGTAAATTATTTTCTCTCTTTCATTTTTCAGAAATGCACATAGCTATTGAATCTGTCCTGACGGCCGTGGTTCAGTTACTGAGATGGTTTTGTCACTTCTGCATAGAAAGTTTTGGAATCCTAGAGCTGAATCGGTGAATAGCTACTATTTTAGGCAGTTCTATTGCCTCCCTTGGGGATGGTTTGAAATCGGTTGACTTCTCTTTAGTATGTTACCGGAAAGTCAGAGTTTCTGAACTGTGGTGTATAGACAGAAATTGCTCTTGCCGGTTGTGACATCTGCTGCCATCGTCCCTGTTGATGAAGGTTGTTTGCTACCATTTCCTCTGGTGATAGCTGGGAGAAAAGAATGTTAGGGGGAGGTAGTTCTCCTGATCACTGATAGACCTATGTACAGTTCATATGTAAAAAATCCTTTATTATATTTATATATTTATTTTCTTATGGCTGCCTGATCTTCAACGTCTGCTGCTGACAGCTTCATCAGTACTACAGAGGAGTTTTCATTATTGATGCCTCTGGACCTCCAAATAGAAGAACTGTCAGTGAATAAGTACTGTATGGATTCATTTAATTATTAATCAGGATGATAGGGTATTCTCTGAGGTACACAATTCTGTTTCAAAGACAACTGAAGTCAATAGAAAGTTTTCCATTGAAATAAAATACTCATGAGAGTAAACGCTCATCAGTATGAGTAAGAATTCAATAGTCCAGTCCGTTCTGTATCTGCTGTTTTGAATACTGCTGACTGATTGCTGCTCTGCGTGATCAAAAACTGTGAGGAACGGGAATGCTTTAGAAAAAATAAACGAGACATTGCAGAATAGTTTTTCATTCTTCAAATTTCAAGAAAATGTGAGACTAGTTTTCTGTCAACTTAGATTCTGTGAAACAGTGCTAAGCTGAAATCATAACAATTATAAATTGCATAAACTTGTTCTTGATTTCTGTATTATTCCTTTACTGGCCAATTAGTCATGTTTTACTCCCACTGCTTCCAAATACCGACAAGAATCACAGTCCTGTTGTGTGTAGAGGAAAAAAAATGAAGGGCGCTTCTGAGCCACTCGGCGAGAACTGGGTTTATTCCATTGTATTCTTCCTGAGCTAGACACATATTTCATGCCTCTGAGACCCAGGCTGCTGTCTGATACATAGTTTCATCAAACACACAGCAGCACCATTAAGTACTGATATTATGTGTTAAGTTTTATCAGAGCCATGTAGGGCTGAATAATTTTGCAGGTAGGACTCCACGTCCTGTCCTTGTACTTTTCATCATCTCCTGTGCCAGAGTTTTCAGGTCAGGAGGCAGATAAAGGAGAGCTACTTAGTTGGCTCTCCTGGTAAGTAACATACTGGATATTAGGAATTGGATATTAGGTTGGATATTAGGAAAAATTTCTTCACTGAAAGGGTTATCAAGCATTGGAACAGGCTGCCCGGGGAAGTGGTGGAGCCACCATCCCTGGAGGTATTTAAAAGACGAGTAGATGTGGTGCTTAGAGACATGGTTTAGTGGTGGACTTGGCAGGGCTGGGTTAGCGGTTGGACTTGATGATCTTAAAGGTCCTTTCCAACCAAAATGATTGTATGATTGTATATATTTGTAGGTGAAGAGTAGGAGACTTTTTCTGGGGAAGGCTGTCTTGTAGATCTCCTTTGTAATAGAAAAGCCAGTGTGGTCTCTTCAGCAGGTTGTAAAGGTAGTTTTTTTCTGAGTGTGGAACTATTTGTGAGGGATTCGGAAGATGTGCCATAGAGGTATAGTTAGGGGCAGAAAAGCAGTGGTGGTGGTGTTATGTCTCTTAAGGCTATAAGAGAAGCAAGGATGGGAGAAGAGTGATTGCATGTTATGTAAAACTGTTGTAACTGGGTAAAACAGATGAGCTTTTAGGCACACATAAGGAAATACATGCTGTTTTTTTCCCAAACTGTCCAGCTGCCCCATAAGCACTTAATGTCAGTACAGAAAGTGCCTTCTACATCTGGAGCCCAAAATCAATTTGCAGAATCTTCTCGGTAGTTGCAACCTATACTGAAAGAAGACATATCTTGAAATAATCTCCCATGGAATCTCCTCTCCAGTCCTTCCGACAGCCTCCTAAGCCTGCTAAACTCATCAGAAGCAAACTTTCTGTGGATCATCCTATACCCAGATTTTACCTGAGGAGCAAAAGTGAAATTTGCTCACAGAGCTCCATGACCACCCCTGTACATGCACTCCAAGACAGAATCACCCAGATCGTAGGATTCTGTGTAATACACTTTGTCTCTCACTAGATTACCTCATGAATGTTCACTACATCCTTGTGGAAAGTGGATGGATGAAACGAAGTAACTTTTAGGTAAGAGCATGAATTTGCCCATGGTCAATGAACACCACCTGTTTCTCATAAAACTCTGTCCTTAACTCTTTGGTCCTGGCATTCGAAGATGCGTGCCAAATTTCATTGAAAAGATGAGCCTGCATACTGAAAATGAGGACTTGTGGGATGGTTAAAGTCATGAGCCTGATGATTTGATAAGTGGCAAAGTACAATCATACTCTAATGTCGTCCCTGCACCCCTGCCCCAAAGCTCATCTCTTTGGCTTCCGTAGATAATAAATTGCCTTTTACCCTATCTGTTCTCCCCAGGAGACAACCATCTTATGAGCTTTCCCTCAGCCCTCTCTACAAGCAGTGTCGACCTGTCTTCTCAGATAGGTTCACAGCTTTAACTTTGAAGATTGGGGAATCTGCATAGTGTTCAAATAAGAACTTTTGTGTCCAGGAACTTGTTTGTTACTGAACTATATTACTTGATCCAGGGTGGGGGCAAAATAAACTCCCACGAATCTCTGTAGTCTTTTAACTGACTGCAAGAAACAGAACAAATTATAAATTCCCTACAAGAAGTAAGGTTAGAGTGCAGGTATCCTAGGATTGGATATTATTTCAAATTAGAAGATAGCAGCAAAATGTCACCTGCTTTTCTTCATGTGACATGACACACGATGCTTAGGTTATTTCTGAGACTGTGCAAGGAATTTGGTGACTTAGGAGAATCCATTGAGCTGCCAGAAGAGCTTAGTGTTGCTTAAATACAAGAAAAGTAGGTGTTTTTTGACTGTGAAAGCATCTTGTTAAAAGGCATGATTGTATGACATAGAGCTTTCTGTTCTTGAGGTTATTTTTTTTACTGTTGTAGATAATGACCGCCTGTCTAAGGGAGAAGGCATAGATGGCACTTAGTATAATCTTTTTAACACAATATGGACAAAGATCCTAATAAGCCATCTACTGAAGGGGAAGGTGTATAGGATGCTCAGATGTTTTCTTTGCTCCCAGCCCTGCCTCCCACCACGCACAACTGATTGTCTGTAGGGCTGCATCAGAGTCTCTGGACGTCAGAAATCAGGAACAAGTCTTTTAGAGGAATGAAACTTTTATAAAGCACTAAAGGCTACGTAATTGCATGTTCACTGTTCACAGTTCAGGATGTTGTGTACAGGGCTGGAAATGAAGCTTAGTGTTGTTAAAGATGGGTCTTTAGGTGTGACAGTAATTTGGGCAAGATGATGAGCTTTGTTTTCCTAGCTCTGGGTTTAGAGTCTGTTTGTAAGGTAATATGGAGAAATTACCTATTTCACAACAGCAGCTGTACTGGGTCAGGTTGGAGATCTGGATGTCCCATCGTCATGTTTCCCGCAGTGGTTAATAGCAGGTGCCTAGGAAGGAAAATAAGGAAAGGGTAATTTTGTAACGACACTTCCCTGAACCACTAATTGCAGAAGGCTGGGAAAGAATTGTGGGATTTCTGGAGTCAGAGATGGTATCTCTGTGTTGGATCTGTTGAGCGTTAGACATCTCCTTTGAATGTGCCCAGCCTCTCCTCGATCACACAAACTTTCAACACGCTGAGCATGGAGCACCACAGTTTAACTGCATATTGTGAGAAGAATGTCCCCCTTTTGCTTGGGATTTAGAATCATAGAATCACAAAATGGTTTGGGTTGGAAGGGACCTTAAAGATCATCTAGTTCCAACCCCCCTGCCATGGGCAGGGACACCTTCCACTAGACCAGGTTGCTCAAAGCCCCATCCAACCTGGCCTTGAACACTGCCAGGGAGGGGGCAGTCACAGCTTCTCTGGGCAACCTGTTCCAGTGTCTCACCACCCTCACAGGAAAGAATTTCTTCATAATACTTAATCTAAATCTACCCTCTTCCGGTTTAAAACCATTCCCCCTCGTCCTATCACTACATGCCCTTGTAAAAAGTCCCTCTCCAGCTTTCCTGTAGCCCCTTTAGGTACTGGAAGGCTGCTAGAAGGTCTCCCTGGAGCCTTCTCTTCTCCAGGCTGAACAGTCCCAGCTCTCTCAGCCTGTCTTCATAGGAGAGGTGCTCCAGCCTCCTGATCATCTTCATGGCCCTCCTCTGGACTCGCTCCAACAGCTCCATGTCGTTCTTATGTTGGGGCCCCCAGAGCTGGACGCAGCTTTTTTTTGAACCTTCTACCTACTGGCATCGGTGCCGCGTAATATGTGTTGGAAGAGACAGTAAATGCTAATTCTGTGATCACCTTTTCAATGTGAATTGTCGTTATAATTATCAAGATGCATGAAAATACACATGTGGGAAAACCAGACTGTATACTTTCCAAAGAGCTGCGCCCATACCGAAGACCTAGTTGAAAGCACCAGGTTACATCAGTGAAATTTTATTTAAACTGAAAAACTTGTGTGTGTGTGTGTGTAATGGGAGTGCTTTTTGAAGGTGTTAAGAGACAAATGGACTCCAGAAGCAGGATATCTGGGCTGTTAGCAAGTTTTCTTGTCGTTCTTAGGGCAGTACATCTTTTCACTTTTTGCAGCCTTAAGGAATCATGGAATCTTGTTTTCTGATGTTAAGTGTCTATATTACATAGCTTAGGTTTTGAGTCATTCTATTAGGTAAATAATATTTGTATTTGGATGATGAACCTGTTTTGTATCCACCATAAATGGACTTAATTATTCTGCATATTATGTTTCCTGATAGAACTGGTTATCGGTGAGTTTAGGTTTCACGCTTGATCGTGCTGATGTCTGTGGATCTAAAGATCTTTAAAACCCCCAGTGCTTTAATAGTGTTATCAACCAAAGCTGCTGCAGCTTTATTTACTTATTTTTCCTTCCTCAAGGGTACTGTAGTGGCCAGCTTGAGCATGAGCCACCCAATGCCAAGGTGGCTGTATGGCAACTGCAGCAGCATTTCAGTATCTAATGGACCAGGTCACGTGCAAACCCTCATTAAAACACGATTAAAATATCCCCTTTTGTTTGTGAGATGGAGCCAAGCCCATGCTTTGCGCTGGACCCTCCATTGTGTTTGTGCTGTGTGTTTTGCAATGTCTCTTGTTTGTGAAGCTGATTGTTCTCCGCCCCAAACCCCAGCCTCATTCAAACCTCTGCTGAAGATGCACGGCATTGAGCCGGCTTTCCGTTACTCATCTCTCTTCTTACATCCACTGATGATTACATGCGAGTAAATGAAAATGGTGTCTGCTTTCATTTAAAATGTAGTCTTCTAAAGACAAATATGAAATGTGAAGCTCCTCTTGTCGACTGGGGGGTATCTTATTTTCCTATAGCTCTGCTTTTTAACTACCAAAGACTGTTGTCGCTTTTTTTTTTTGTATTTAATTAATAAGCTAGTCTTACAGTTAGAGACCCACTGTAAATTATGTTGGTAATTTGCCATGACCACCTATGGTAGTACATAAATAATGAGAGAATAACAAAAACTTACGACTAAATAAAAAAAATCAAAAGGATTTAGTTATGCTTTCTGAGGAAGCCGCCTTATCTTGTCTGGGAGTAGAAAAAAATGGTCTGTTCTTTAGGTTTATTTTTTGTGAAACATGGAAATCAGTATGCTTCAAGCTCAAAGACTCATAGCATGAATCCACAAATTTAATTTGTATCTTTGATCAGGTAGCCTTCACGTTACCTATGGAAAGCATAATCTTATTGGAAACAAGGTATAGTTGATCAAGTCCTATGATCAGTGTAAATGACTGGAGAGGGACAGCTGACTTCTTGTGGTTGTTGGAATTTGAGCAAATGAAGAGTATTATTTCCAAATCAACATGTTGCAGGAGGAAAAGACATAGAAAATGCTATATAAGTTCGTAGAGCTGTCTTTTCTTTTGACACTCTGTGAAATCAGATGGTTTGGCGCTTGTAACTACTGTGGGTAAGAGGCGTTTATAAGAAATAAAATAAAATGTATATGTGGCAGTGGTGGGGGAGGCGTTTGTTCTGAAAACATCTGAGATGCTGGAAAGTGTGTCCCCAGTGGGAAAGAGGAATTGCGTAGCTGGCACTGAGGCTTGCTTCTTATGCATGTGTGGCCATATTTAGAAAAGGATCAACACGAGGAACTGAATTATTAGAGAAGTGAGTAGCTGGAGGGATTGAAAATAAAGGAAATTATTTGTGTCTTGCTTGTTGGTTTGAATTTGGCCAGATGACACTGTGGGAGGGTTTGCTAGCTCCAGACTAGCTGTCTGTGTGAAGGGAATCTTGAGATGAGTTTCAGAAGGTAAATGTTTGATTTAAAGCTCTACAGCTGCAGCTACCTGGGTTTGTACGTGGCTTCCTGGTAGAAGGTGAACAGGCATGAAAAAAAAACATCCTCTCAACTGGTAAGCCTGGTCTGGAAGGACCAGATCCAGCACTTGATGGAGCAAAGTGCAGGATGCTTCTACTGTGTGTAGTGCTGGGGGAAGCTTCTGGTTGCTAGTACATCTTGCGAACATTCATGTGTGTATAGGGAAAGCAAACAACAGCCAATTAAAAAAAAAAAACACACCACGTTTCAAAGAAGTTACATATAAAAAAAAGAAAGCTGTCTAGTTGGCAAATACTTGCTAGTATAGAAATACAGTTATTACAATTATTTGCACCTATGTGGCATTTTTCAGTTTGTTGTGATTTTTGTTGAAGTACAACAGATTATACAAATATTTTCATTTGTGGGGGGGATTCAAGTGATGCTTCTAAGGAGACAGCCAGAAGGAATGCTTTCAAAGTTTTCAGGAGCAGTTAAACTCCCCCCTGCCCTTTTGTTTTTTAGAAATGGTTCTTTTTGTTATGCTCATCAAGACTCATTTTGAAAGACTTATTTTTCTTATTTTGGCAAAATAGTTGATCAGTGCAACTGGCAAGGAACTGACATGGAGCAACAAAGAATTTCTGTCTAGCTAAAAATTGTATTCGGGGCCATCTTGGAGCACTTGGTGAACTGGAGTAGAAACTCTTTGTGTAAGAAAGGCCATTCAAGTTAAGTTGCACGTTTTCCTCCCCAAAATTAGCATACCAGCATACTTTATTGCAGTGTGTTTAGAATAGTTTGTATAAGAAATAACAGTAAGTTGAAGATTGCTAACTGAGGATCTGTAATGATGCCAACGGACTTTTTTAATGAAAGCTTTGTATACATGACAGGCTGAGTCACCACTGGAGAGTTCTGCAAGCGTTTGGCATCCCGAAGGATCCTTTTGTATGGCTCTGCCGCACAAAAAAAAAGTATTTTTTTGTCATGAAACTCTGCCTTAAGAAGTATTGCAATAACTGGAAGCTTTAGGGGAGGGTTTTCTAATGTGGCTTAAATCTGGACTTTCTATTATTGTTTTAAAAATATTTTGGTATTCTTCAATCTTCCTGAATAATAGGCTGAAAATTTCTAAGTAGTTTGTTGGCTGTTAATTTTTTTAAGATGTGACTTCAGACATACTTCTTTTATAAATTTGTTTTTAAAAGTGTGTAATAGGAACTTGACTGTTTTATTTAGCCTTAATGCAAGTATTAAAAATCTGGTTGTAGGAGAATACTGGAACTCATTTTGCTTTACTGAAACAGTATCCCTGTTGTAAGCCTGTAGTAGCTGCTAGTCTGAGTTGCACTTAATTACATTTTCTTTTGATACAGTTGTCGTGTAGAAGAACTGGTTGGCCTTGGCAGTTTCTGTTGTGTCTCTTAAGAAACGAATATCTTACAGAATTGAAGTTTTTTCTTATTTGTGTTAAGAACATCAGTAGTTGCTGTCCTCACTCAGAGCAACTGCTTGATAAAAAGCAGCAGAAACCTTTCTTACTGTTTAAGATGTTCATAAGTAACGTATCAGACCAGCACTGTATTTTGCCCATGGTTTTTCCTGATGATGCGAAACCCGGTTTGTGTAATGTTCAAGTGTGTGCAAGGCAGCAGAGATTGAATTTTGCAGCTGGTGAAATCGGGTAGCAAACTTATTTTTATCTGAGATTTTTTAGGAATATATGGAATTTATGGTCAAGGAAACTTGAAAAAAAGAACAGAATTGTTCAGAATAAGAATTCATGAAGAAGACTTCAGAATTTGTAGTTTTTCATCCAGGAAAAAAAGTGCTTTCATAATAATTTATGATTGTGTACGCTTTTAATCCAAATTCTCTGAATGATACTGGTAACAGCATAAAAGACAAAGGGGTTTCAGACAGTCCTTGAAAAAGTACGTAGGTTAATTATTCAGCACTGCACGTGCAAACGTGATAGTTTTGAGTCAGGCTCTCGGACTCGTGTGTTTTTATTTTACTTTGCACACCCAAGACTAAGCACTTAAACAGTTCCTTCATTTGATTTAGAAGTGAAACAACACAAATTTATTTAGCTAATAAAGCTCATATTTAGTGGTGGTTTTTATTTAAGCTTAGAATTAGTTCAGTGGCATTGCTAAGCCATGCTTTCTAATGGTTGCACACTTTTCCTGTTTTTTTCTTTAAGTTGAAGTTCTTATGCTGTGTGTTACCAGCTTAGTGTTTTTCTACAATAAATGTTGCATCCTGCTAATGTGGGGTGTGTCTGGTGAGACTGAAGCCCTTGTTTATTTTCCAAGGGAAGCTAAACCTCAACTTTTGATTTCATTTTTGGAAGAGGTAAACCCTCAACATATCTGCAAATTGGGCCGTAGAAGTGGATATAAGAAAATGAGGCGTTGGGGTGTGCCTCTATCGAGAGAAGGTAACATTTTTGGTGTTATTATTAATTTTATGTTCACCTGGCATCCTCTCAGAGCTCTTACTGGGAGGAGCTCTACTTCAAAATACTGTACTTCCTCCAACAAAGCATTATTTCCCGCTGTTCGGGTGAAGAAAGTTTCCCTTGGGGACATTGAACCAACCATGTTACCTTTAGTGTAGGATCCAGATGCAAAGAAGAAAACTGATATTTGTTCTTCTATGAGATGACTTTATGTGCTTGTTCTGCAGCTTGTAGGATAGAACACTGGCACCTGAAGTTTCTGGGTATCTTAGATTTTCTCCCAAGTCTTGAGAATTAAAATGTCCTAGAATATCCATTTTCCGATATGCTGAATGCTGCAGAGCTCTGATGCCATTTTAACTTTCTTAAGTTTGAGGTAAAAAGGCATTTCTAGTGGAATCTGTCATTGAAACAGAACAAAGATACATGGAGAGGAAAAGGTGGTGAAGGTTATTGAAGGTTTCCCACCTCATCGCTTCGGAGGAACTGTTCCCTGGTAATTTACTTACCCGTGTTTTGTTAGTAATGGAAACTTTCTAGTTAGCTTTATATTTACAGGGCATTTAAGGCCACGATTCCAGAGATCTGTTCTGCTGGCAGCAGTGACTTAGGCAGTCGCCTTTTATTGCAGCTGCTCAGCCCCGTGCCTCTGCCAGCGCGACTGCCAGCGTGCCTGCGCGGGGAGCCTGCCTGCCAGCTCGCTTGTGACAGTATAACCTCCATTTGTAAAGGGTACGTGTGGCTTACGTGTTACTTCAGGTGAATATTTGACCCTTGTCCAAGTCCTGGTAGGTTTTGCTTTGACCCATGCTGACTTTTTGAAGTGTTACGTATAAAGCTGTTTCTCGGATTTGTAATTCCCACAGTAAAATCATAGTGTTCACAGAAGCAATGTGCTTAAAAGGTCTCTTCAGTGGCAGCTGGTTTAAAAAGAAAGTATTTTGGGTTCTTTTTTACCTTTTTTTTTTCTTTATTTAGTCTTTTTTTAGTTTTGAGGTCAAAGTTCCCTTTCACTTTCTGTGGTATAGTTTTAAATTGGTAAACTAGTGCTCTTACCATTTTTTTCTAGTTAACAGGATTCTTGATAAAATTTTAGATCTTGTAAAATTGTAACTTTTTAAAGTATTTTGAGATTTAAAATGGTTCAGAAATGCAGAGAAAAATAGAAGATTTGGGATAGTATTAACATCTCTATCATGTCAGTAACATACAGTCAGCAATCAAATAGCTCCTGTTCTGCCTACATCTGTTTTACTTGCCAGTAAACTACACCTTCCACAAGTCAAGGCATGCCACGTCTAGGCTACGCACTCATCAGATTTAAATTTTGACATGAATAATGTTGTTCAAAATTACCTTAGTACTTTTGCAAAGTTGAGATCTAGGAACGCAGCTTTGGGTTATCTTTGTGAGAATTTAGTGCAAAAAAAATAGATTGCTCAAGATAACAACAACAAAAAAAAATAAAAAAATAGATTGCTCAAGATACCAGGTGTCTAAAGAATTCATGTTGTGATGTGTTAGTGCTGAGCTTTTACAGACGAGAAAATAAGTGTTAATAATTCATATATTTTACTTATGGTGCTTGCAGCACAGTTTACAAAACCATAGGTAGATACTCTGTAAATGTTGTGTAAATGAAATTTCACTTGAAAAATCAATGCAAATTGAGCCCCAGTTCCAGTGCGTTTGAAATTGCTTGTATCCAAGAAACAAGGAACAAAACCCATTGAGAAGATTGGAGCTGGATAGAAATAGTTAACGGCAGACTGTAGGGATTAGTGTTGGGTTCAGCCTTGCTGTTAATGAGCTGGAAGGAGGCGGAAGCAGCAAGCTAATGGTATTGACAGCCAGTGTGGAGGTAAATGGGTTTGTCAACACAAGGAGAGAGAAAATGGAGAGGAGCATAGGTTAGGAATATACAACACATAGAAAAAGGAGAAGGAGGTTCCCCCCAACCTCCTCCAACAGATAAAACAACCACTGTTGAGTCAGTCAGGGCTGATGGGTTTTCCAAACACTGCGCTGATGAGAGTGAGAATCTTGCAGTAAAATAATGCTGGATGGGGACAGCAGATAAATTAATGTTTTTTACAGCTCATGTTTTAATTACTTCAAATATGTTATGGAGACCAATGCATTACCATTTGTGATACAGCTAGACTTTGTGTTGATATGAACAACAGGAATGTCCACGGGATAGTGCTGCTTTGAGACAACAGTTAATGCTCACACCTAAATTTTTGAATAAAATGTGTCAGGGGGGAAAAAAAATGTTGTTGGTGAAATGTGGTAGTTAAGAATGGAGCATATTTAAAGCTAGCAACTTTCTATTTTTATATTAAAAATATTAAACCTATTTTATCCTGTGGGTGGTGGTGTAACGTTAAGTGCGCCTTTTAGGCAGAGATTTTTTCTATGTTCTAGGGACTTTGAAAACAAAGTTATACTCAGAGAAGAGAGGGCATTTTTATAAAATACCATTTTCCAGAAATAATCTCTGTAGTCCACAATGGGTGAAAACATGTAATAGTTATTATCATTCTAAATAAATAAATAAAATTATCCATTGTTGAACTGTCCCAAATGTAGCCTCAGCTGCTCCGCAGACACAGACATTGAGGCTAGACTAGCAGCATTTACCAGCTGTGTGTAAGAGCTACACTGCACGTAAAGGGATTTCACATTTTATTATGTGGGAGGGATGATGTCAGTTTGGTTGATTATGCCCCTTTCAAGCTGCTGTGATAATTACCTGCTTGTTACCAGAAGTGTCGAACCCATTTTCAGTTCTTGTTTGCTTTTGCTGTCATGCCCTAATTGCTACATAATTTTGTCCCTGCCAATTACTACCTTGGAGTTGAATTTTACGGTGAAAAAGTTGTAAGAAGCAATAAAGTCATTGTTTTTTAGATCACGTAATTTCAATAGACTATTTTATTACGCTACAACGTACATTGGAGTACATGCTACTCACTTCTGTGAGACGGTGAAATCCAATGGTTCCCACTGAAATCAAGAGGATGTGGAAGGTGTGACTTCTTTTGGAGAGCAAGTCCCTTGCTGTTGGGATGGCTGCAGTACGAGCCTCGATGGTTAAATATGCAAAAGTGAAGAGACATGGAGAATTAACGGCTTTGAACTTTTTATTTTTATTTTGGAAATACATATATTTGCTATGCTCTTCAGAGGCAGGAACTCCGAGGTTTGATGTTTTTTTACTTAGTCCTTCCCTTCCTTTTCATCCTATCTTTTGCCTACTATGCGAGTTTTAAAAGTTGCCTTTGATGTAGATATTGGGTCATCTGATGTGATCCTTTATCCCTAGTTTTCTAGAAAGATGTAATGTAAATGGATTTCTTTAAAGGTGCTGGGCCTAACAGTGTTTTATATTTTGATTAAAACTGTTTGTTTGAATTATTCAGCGGAATAAAGCCTACAGTAACTGGGTTAAGGGCTGGCTGACAGCACATTTTGTTGTCTTTGGGAACTGTCGTTGCCTTGCTTTGGGTTTTTGGGGTGGTCCTCCAGCAATAGTCTGGTGTTAGTCAATATTAATAACACTCACTACTGTTGAAGTCTGTATATGGAATGACGTGGAAGAGGCAAAAGTGGGATTTGGATTACGCACAGTTAAACAAAATGCTCTTCAGACTAAGGAGAGGGATGGTGTCACCCTTTGTGTAGAGGTGTAGGGAGGGGGCTACAGTCTGGAAAGGAACATTTCTGGAAAGAGATTTAGCGTGTGGGATGCTTGTGGCTGTATCCTGAAGCTCTGTTTATCGCAGAGAATGTGAAATTGGCTGCTGCCATTTTAATGTGATTCAGGTATCTACAATTGAAAGACCGAAATGCTGGCAAAAAGTCATGAAGCCGAGCAAAGATTGTAGAAAGCTTGGAGAAAATTCTTTTGGTGAGAAAGGTAAAGGTGCTCTGCCTGTTAGTTTATGGGAGGGTGGGGAATCCAAACCCTAAAACTAAGTAGTAGCTTGATTGCAGTGGTTAGTATCTCCAGCGGGGAGAATACTGAGTTCTTAGGGGTTCCCTAATGTAAGAGGACAAGGTACAACAAGAGCCAGCGGTTGAGAACTGAAACCAGAGAAGCTGACATAGGAAATGAGCACGACTTCATAAGGAGGAACAAAACAAAGGGTATGGCAAAGCGAGTGCTTTCTGAAAGATGGGCTTCAATCAGTTACGGATGTTGAGTGATATTTATGGATATTAGACTGGCATGGATAATGATTCTGGCATTGTATCCAGCGAGGCTGTGAGCCGATGGACTCCGATGACTTCTGATAGCACTCTCTGTAGCAGCTTTTTCATGGATGGTGTATTAAATGTTGAACATCTTTGTCGTTGAAGATTCTTTTCAAATGTAATCTTTAATACATCGATTGCAAAATACAAATGGTTTCTAAGATTCTGAGCACACAGTATACCTCAATTGTAATTCTTTTGTCATCAGGAAGGCTTTCAGGTACTTCAAGGAGAAATTTCAGTGTGCAAAAATAGAGCAAAAAAAATATCAGTTATGCAGATGTAACACTGTAACAAAAACTAATGGGTTTGCTGCTGAAATTTATGTGTGGCCAGATGGCGAACTAGCCCCTGTCCTGTTCTGTCATGATACCAAGATTTACTGGGGTAAATCTTGAGTAGCCTTAGGGCTGCTGTAAGTTGCACCTAGCTGTATGTGCTTCCCATGGCAGTGTTGTCCTCGCAGGTGGTTGCAGGTATAGCTGTTACAGAGCTGCTCTGCTAGCTTTTGATAACCTGAAAGCACTTCTGAAACATTTGATTAAGACAATTTTTGAGGCTGTGTGGTCCAGTGATTAGAACTGAGTTTTCATGCTGTAAATGTTAATTAGAAGCATATGTGTGTACGTAAAAAGCAAGCTGAAATAAAAGTATAAATATCTAAGAAGCTGTTATTCCAGAAGGTCTGTGCTCAGAAAAGATTAGGTAAATATACAAATAGTCCCATTATAAATCAGCTTCAGTATCGTTTCTGATTGTCTTCGTTACTTGTTTTTCTGGTGGCTTCTGAAAAAGTTAGGAAGCGAGTGATTCAGCTTGTGATTTTCAAATCCTTTTAGACAACGTTGCTTACATCGTCACCAAAAGCAGCTTCGCTCACTTTATTCCTTCTCGTTCTCTAGCAGCTCTTCCCTATCGCTGCTCTTCTCCCTTGCTGCTTCCAGCACAAACGTTCGTGGACCTCCAATGAATGAAACAGGATAACTGATCTGGATGAAAATTAGCTGTGTTTTGCTGGGTATAAATTCAAGCTGTGTTAATTCTTTAAACTTTGTTTTAACATTATTTCTAGGTCTTCAGGTTAGCATGTTTGAATGTTGGAACATCTTGGCATTTTTCTCCATACTGAACATAGATTTTGAGAATTAATTTCATATTACCTTAAAAACTATTTCCTTGCCTGTTTAAACTGAGGCTGTCTGTGGAACTGGAGAGAAGTCGCAGAACTTGAGGACCTTTTGCAACTTGCAGTGCAGTAAACGGAGTAAGCTTACTGCTTGCGTGTCCTTGGATGGTGGCCTCAAAGGAACTTGACCTGGAGGTATCAGTTGATCCTCTTGGATGATTTCCATTGTAGTAGTTGCTGTAACAAGGTTCGCTGGATACGTGCTCCTATCGTGTGACACAGATACAATCTTGTTTATCACTCTGACCTGTATCGTATGACGTAGGCTGAGCAGTAGATCATTTGGTGGCACTTCTGTCACAGCCTGATCTCAACTCATGGGGGGGTGTGAAAGAGATGATCAGGTAGTAGAACTCCTCTAGCATCAAGTGCTGGAAAACTCATCTATTTATGAACTTATGTTTTATTCAGGTTTTTCTTTAAGGACGTACTAAAGAAATGAGGGGAATAACAGTTTTAAAAAAATATTGTGAATTTATATATTTAACCTTAATGGAAAGAAGACTGGCACAGAGAAAAAATGGAGAAAGTAGCTTGGTATAGTTTGTAGTGGTCTTAAATAAAGAGAGGTGAAATTTTGCAAACATTGGTGTACAACAATGATCATTGTCCCAAATAAAATGATAATTTAACAATCCTTTGAGCAGAAGATTAGAAGTTCTCTATTATAATTATTTGGGGCTATTTGTAACCTATCTATAATTGTCAGAAGGCAAATTTGCATCTCCAGATTAGAAGAGTCTTCTTTAGGAGTGGAAAAAAGTGTTGTACAGGTTTGTTTAGCAGAATGCAGTGTTTCTGCCTTATCCGTGCCCCTGGAGAGTGATATGCCTGTTTATAGAGAAGCTTTTAAACATGTTTGAAGACTTGTATTAGTTGTGACTGTGCTTCAGAGCATTGCTTATTATTCTGCTTGTATTGTTGTTTATATTTCACAATAGTATTTCCAGAGTTTTATTTACTCTGCTATAAAAATAGTTTCCATGATCTGGCTTTTAGGATTTACTTCTAGTTTGAAAACAATTTTAGTAAAAGAAAAACAATTCATGTGAATTCTAAATTTACGCTGACACCCATCTGATTACATTGCCCATTTTCTTTTCAGGTCTGTTTTTATTCTTCTGAGGTTTTCCAAGCCTTCTGAATAAGTTTTAATGGATTTTTAATTAGCGAGCAGATCTTGTGTTTTTGCCTTTGGCTTTCTGAGGTTTAGCAGTTTTACTGAAAGAAAAATATTTCGCAATACTTGTTGACATTATCTGAAATAAAAATGCATTTCTTTATAAGGAGCACTAAGGGTGCTAACAGATTGAAAGGGATATGTGGTGATATGACATTAATTTCTGTTGTGTTTTTTCTTGTCTAAATCCCTTTTAAATTGGTAATGACAAACTGTAGTTAACATGCAAGAACTACTTTTTGTACATGCCATCAATTAATTTGGGTATTATTAAGAAAATCCTACCTAATGTGTTCTAGGTCAGCATTTTGCATAAAAGCAGGTTATGTATATCACTTTGGGTACTGCTGTTCCTTTCATGTCCTGATCCTTCTAGTTTGAGCTTAGATGCATGTTGGGGAAAGCAATAGGGAAACACACAGGTTCTGTTTGCTGTAGGTTGTTCATCACCTTTTGTAAAAAGAAGCTCGGGTGAAATTGGAGGATGGATGCCTTTCTTAGGGAATCCTGTAACACCTGTCTGAGGGACAGACAGGTGGACTTTTTGTGGTATTGGTGGGATCAGAAATAGTTCAAAAGCATAAGAATGAATGGAGTTATTTTCCAGGTAATCTACAGGAAGACTTGTGTTTGCTAGTAGGTCTAAAGACATGAGTAACATTGATTTGAGACAAAAGATGCTGAGCTTTATTTGATGAGAAAGCACGAGATGTTCTGAGTTGACTGATGCATTTTGATAGATGTAAGATCTGAAAACCTCTCACAATGATGTCGTGTGAGCAGGCTTTAGTTTCTCTTAAAGAAATTGATATAATAGGTTGAATATTTGCATTGTTTTTTGATTATCATAACTGAATTAACAATTAATAAAAGCAATGAATAGAGTTCTTTATGATCATTGTATGGAGACTGTACTTGCTGGGTAGAAAACCAATTTTTTTGAGTAAAAACTTTAGTACTAGATCATTTGGTTGTTCGTGTACCTGCACGGTGTGTGGCTGGGTATTATGGCAGGCAGCACAGTCTGCACCTGCACTTCATGTATCCAGTGAGAATATTTAATATAAGCAGGCAAATGCATTTTGAGAGAATCTTCACAATCTTACTGTGGTAAGACTTCGTCACACTGCAAAGTTTCAAAAGGAAATCTTTGAAAATGACTCTTAATTAATGGTGCTAAAATTACAAAAATCTGTTCACAGAGACCAAAACTTCCACCAAGTTCCAAGTACTTGGCAGCTGTTTCTCATGCACGATGACTCAGATCTGCTGAATTTTATGTACGGGATCTTGAAATCACCAGACATGAGAATTACAGTCCTTACCATTGTATTGCCACCTTTATTCACAAGAGAGCAGCAGGCAAACCCTGCAATGTATGAAAGAGCAAGTAGCTGGATAATACTTAATTCTTAAAAAAGGCAAGAGGTTGGTTCTGTTGTGGGTAAAAAATTTTAGGTACCATGGCTGTCATAAGATTGGAGGAGTTAAAACTTGCCATAGCCGTCGTCATGGAGAAACAAATCCTGTGTACTGATGCAAGTGGATGCTTAGGCTCCCCATCAGTTAAAAACAGTGTTTGATGCAGTAACATATTTTGATGCAGTTTTGCTTACTTAAAGGAAGGAGAAGTGTGGACAAATACAGTATTCGATGGGGCGAGTGCACAGGTGGAACTCTTGCAAGGGTTAGAAGATTAGTGTTTTTGACAGTGCCAGTGGTCTCTCAGCTGTTAGTGTTGCCATTTCATTCTCCTTGCCTGTAAAAACAGAACATGTGAAATCATTTAGTGGTCTTGATGAGCACTGTTTAGCAAATTCATCCTGATAAGCATTGCTGAGGAAATTCATTGAAGAGCCTCACACGAACTGTTATCCAGAGGAATCATAAGAGTACAGCCATTACCAAGTCTGGAGCCAGATAGATATACAGAAGGAGCTGGGGTTGGAGATGTGAAGATGGCTCAGCTTGTAGCTGCTGGTGCTCCGAGAGATTTGTCTGATTTGGTTCCAGAAAAGGTTTTTAAAAAATACTGCCAGTGCTGAAATTCTGGTATGTTGTTTTGCATCATTTTGGTAGTGAATATGGCTAAGTGCATTGGTAACAAATGTGTAAAGGATGCACTTTGTGCAAAACTGCAAATATAGAGTGTGTTGGAAGGTTGTAATTGCATCAGAAATGTTTTTGTAATTATTTCTGAAATGTGTGTAATGGTTAAGGTCTGCACGTAATGTGTTTTGTGTTACAGAACTAAAACTATAAACTGCTAGTCAGACAGTGAGACTGCCTATCATTGGGAAGGTAGTTCTTGAGAAATGAGAACCTGTAGCAATTGTTGGTGCTGTGTATTGCTGAGTTAAGGTGACAGATATTTGACTAAACGTGATTTTCGCTTACAGAATTTATAGATGTCTGAACAGTCAGTTTGAAAAGTAAAAAGAAAACTGAAAGATCCGAAAGCCTTTTTTATGATTTCTCACTCTGTTACTCAAAATGTCTCCAAACCTGAACAGTCCATACATGTAGGTCAGGCAACCTGGCTTCGTGCTTTTAATATCGAACTCGGATTTTCTCATGTGTTGGTGTCACAAAAAGGCATGCAGAAGTACATTGCGGTGTAGTAGCCCTAGCCTCAACATTTCAGTCTGTAAGTGGCTGTAGCAGAGCTAGGACTCCATGGGTATTTTATGGGCTCATGTGGAAAGTTTATTATTTTATGTGCCTGCGACTGTTACCGATAATGAATCCTCCTAGTCTGGTCCTTGGGCTATGATCCTCCATGTCTCTCACCAGCCTACTGAGGATGTTCCCAAATGGGTAACAAGTTGGGAAGAACATTTCATGGTCTTATTAATAAGGCTCTGTTTCAGCTAGGATAGTCTTCATCTGGTTTATCTTTTAAAAGAGCAGTTCCAGACTCAAACTGAGCAACTATAACTTCAGGGAAGAGCAGAGAAAATGCTGAAGACAGTCGCTTTGGCCAGACCAGCCTCGTCACCCAACAGAGCGTAGCTCCAGGCTCCTGAATCTGGTGGCCTTCTGCAAAATTGAGTTGAGATTAAGATTTTCCAACAGTGAGATGACATTCCTGTTACAGTAATTATGCCTCTGATTCGGGTAGACAGTTCTGACGAGTGCCTGCTGGCAGGGCATCCTATTTGCCTTTTCTGTCTCCCATGGAAAGTAATTTTGCCTCAATATTGGCCTGAGAGCCCACGTAGTACAGGTAACTGCAAGAGCAGTTGAAGTTGAAAATAGAGATAACACAAACTTCACATTTACTTAAAAGTACTAATTCATTTGACCTTTACATTGTTGTTAGAACTGTGCAATGCAAATTCGTTTTGACATGCAATATTTTACTCAAAACCTGTTACGGGACAGCCTTTTTTCCTCAAGAGCTCTGCATTCATCAGTCGGTTTCCCTTGTATTACCTTACTTCTTGTCAACAGGGACTGTACTCTAGAATGAAAGCAAAGATGCACCTACAACACTCAGTACAAACAATCTTTAAAAGACTCCTATTTGCATTTCTTTTGAGTAGCGTCTTTGAAATCTTTGACAAATCTCCCTTTCACAGGGGAGTACCGGAAAAGTTTAGATAAGAATCCTTGAGCAGAGGCTAGATTCTTTTTATGCTTTTTCTCAGACATCCCTGATCTCAAAGGCTATAATATTTTTTTTTTATTTCAGGTGTTTAGTGCTCTCACTGGTAACTGCATAAAATATAGATGTGAAAAAAGTTTCAGCTCCGAACATGTTACAGCCTGGGTGAATGAATAATGCTGAGGGAATGAATAATGTCTTTTAGATCGTTACTGGTTAAAGCAGATGTAAGGTGGGAAGTTGTAAAGTTTTAGTTTTAAACATAAGCTGGGTCACTTCCCTTTCATGTAGTTATTTATGAAAAGATTATTATGCTTTATAAATGAGAAGTATTAAGATACACACTTTTCTTTGATGGTACCAGGAGACTAATAGGCAATATCGAGTATATTTTTGACATCTTTTAATAATGAAACTGAAGATTGAGAAGTTCTGTAATGAGATTGTAGTAAGTCTGGTTCTGTAGATGTTAAACAAAAAATGGTTTCCTGCAGTCTTTCACATCTCTCTGTCACTAAAAGGTCAGCGTCTTTTCACCTGTGCATCACTTGTGATGTTTCTGTTGCACATCTTTTCCATACATCAGGGTCCTTCTGCATTTAATATACATGTATCTAATGTAAGAAGTAAATACAAAGAAAGTACATGTTGAGTTCTTTTTTCATAATGTATGAAAGAAAATGTTGTGGAGGGCAAGTGCAGAAAATATTTTCACCTGTTATTGATTGCTCAATTAAAAAATCTTCTTAAGAATCTTCTAAATTGGAATCAGGTTGAAGCCGGAGTCAATATGATACTGAGTTTCCTATTTTAGGCTTGTTGGTGTTTAGAGCTATTGAAATGAATTCTAGCTAGCTGGCATCTGCCTTGCTTCCAGAGTCATATTGTGCATTTTATCCAGCCTTGAATGTAGAATTTTCTCAACTCTTAAAAGTGATGAAGACTACATTGAAATGTAGTGTTCAGAGAGGGGGGAATAAAAACCTTTCCTTGTAGATGTTTTCTTGAATTGATTCTTGCTTGCTGTGGTTCCCTTTGCATGAGCTACTAGCTGAACCTTGGGTATTCTGGCTTATACTTCAAAACTTTTACAGCTGTACTTAGGATTTACGGTTCAGAAGTAGTGGGAGCCTGTGCTTTTGCACACCTGTTAAAAAGACTCTTGAAAAGACTGTAACAGCTTTCACTTGTGAAACTGTCATGTGAGCATTAATTCATTACTAGCCGTGCTGACGGCAGCACTAATCGAACCTTTTTATAAATCGTTCCTGTACTATCTTCTAGGGTAAGGCTGTGGACAGATGTTCATTTAACAAGACATCTGTGCTGGTTTAGGACGTTACTGCATCCCAGATGTTACACGGCTCTTTAAGGTTATTGGCCCTGTTTTATATATTTAGTACCATCGTTGTGCTCAGCAGTTTGCAAAGCGTAGGAAGGAACGTGGTTTCTCCCCTGAACGATCCAGAAGTTTCGGCATTTGAGAAAGAAAGGGAAACTCTGGAGCGGTACAGGCGTACACATCCTCATAAGCCTGAAACGAAATGCGCTGGATTAGTAAGGCGGTTTCGGTGGATGGTCTGAACAAATTGTCACCTGATTTTGTTGGTAGCAACCTACGGAGAACTTGGAGAAACTGGTGTCTGGCAATAACTTCTGGGTAATCATAAACTAGCAGCCTGGCAGTGACAGGCATCGGAGGATAGTAGCCTTGTCGGTTATTTCGTGTGGTTCCAGGAGATGCTGGCCCGTGGCCTCGTTACGGATCACCGTGTTGGAAGAATCAGTAAGATCCAAGATGTACATTTGACCTACGTTGTACTTGTCAGGTTATGGTGCTATTACTGTCACCTTTAAAAAATAAACAAAACAAAAAGAAAAAAACCCAAACATGCAAAAAATGTTATGGATTCTTACCAAAAAAAAAAAAAAGGAAGAAAGAAGAGAAGAAAAGAAGTAGTATCTGATTCCTGGCAGGTGAATAAGACACTTTTCCATTTTCTCCCAGCATTGTCCATCTGTGCTGCTCTCCATGCGGTTCAGGAGAAGCCGCTGCGGTGCCTGGTGATGTTCCCGTGTTAGCGCAGTCGGCGAGGCTTTGCGACAGCCTCGTTGAGGCTTTCCCCCGGTGCAGAGCGAGTACCTAACGCTGTGCTGAGCCCTCCAAAAGGTTTTTCCGGGCTCTTTTTCCTGTGGGCTGAATTCAGTTAGTTGCTTACCCAGAGAAGAATTACGAGATTTTTGTTTACTGAGGTGTCTTTAAAGATGGAGATTAATGAAAGGCATTAGCTAAGAAAGCTAATTGATAACAAATCTAGGAGTAGGTCCCAAAGGATTTTGATAAATGATTCCATTTTATGCAAATATGAGTAAAATTGTTGTAGACAGTAATTACGTTCAACTGGAGTCCTATATACATAAAAGAGTGTAGTTTTGTCTTTTGTTGACTTTGTTTCATGAAACGCTGAATGTGCTTAAACACTTAAAGAAGTTATATTTCTCTCAGTGGATCTGTTCTTTTAAACATACATAGATGTGCTGTTGTTTTTTCCTTCTAAATTGAACTCCGTTGTAGGAAAAAGGCAAGCAAGAAAGCCAATCACGGAAGCCTTGGCAGCAGTTCAGCCTGTGTACCAAGCCCTCTGCCTGTTGTACTGACTAAAATTTATTGTTTTCTTGGAGAGTCGGTATTGGTCAGGCTCTGCCTGTACATTTTGTTCTTGGTTTGTAAGCTGTGGGAGACGTGGCTCATCTGTGCTCGGTACTTCTGCTGTTGCGAGCTGATGGGGTTTCTGCAGCGATACGTAAAAGCATGATGTAATTACCCCTCCTAGTAAGAAAATTTGGGATTGAGCTTCAAGATCTAGAGCAGAACTGCAGTTATAATGTTCAATATAGCAATTCATAGAATCATAGAATGGTTTGGGTTGGAAGGGACCTTAAAGATCATCTAGTTCCAACGCCCCTGCCACAGGCAGGGACACCTTCCACTAGACCAGGTTGCTCAAAGCCCCATCCAACCTGGCCTTGAATGCTGCCAGGGAGGGGGCAGCCACAGCTTCTCTGGGCAACCTGTTCCAGTGTCTCACCACCCTCACAGGAAAGAACTTCTTCCTAATATCCAATCTAAATCTCCGCTCTTTCAGTTTAAAACTATTCCCCCTCGTCCTATCACTACATGCCCTTGTAAAAAGCCCCTCTCCAGCTTTCCTGTACGCCCCTTCAGGTACTGGAAGGCTTCTAGAAGGTCTCCCTGGAGCCTTCTCTTCTCCAGGCTGAACAGCCCCAACTCTCCCAGCCTGTCTCTATAGGAGAGGTGCTCCAGCCCTCTGATCATCTTCGTGGCCCTCCTCTGGACTCGTTCCAACAGCTCCATGTCCTTCTTATGTTGGGGCCCCCAGAGCTGGACGCAGTACTGCAGGTGGGGGTCTCACAAGAGCAGAGTAGAGGGGCAGAATCCCCTCCCTCGACCTGCTGGCCACGCTGCTTCTGATGCAGCCCAGGATACGGTTGGCCTTCTGGGCTGCAAGCACGCACTGCTGGCTCATGTTGAGCTTCTCGTCAACCATCACCCCCAAGTCCTTCTCCTCAGGGCTGCTCTCAATCCATTCTCTGCCCAGCCTGTATTTGTGCTTGGGATTGCCCTGACCCACGTGCAGGACCTTGCGCTTGGCCTTGTTGAACTTCATGCAGTTCGCACAGGCCCAGCTCTCAAGCCTGTCCAGGTCCCTCTAGATGGCATCCCTTCCCTCCAGCATGTCGACCACACCGCACAGCTTGGTGTCGTCAGCAAACTTGCTGAGGGCGCACTCAGTCCCACTGTCCATGTCGCCAGCAAAGATGTTAAACAGGACCAGTCCCAATACTGATCCCTGAGGAACGCCACTCGTCACTGGTCTCCACTTGGACACTGCAGTTCAGCACTGTCTGGCTTTGCGTGAGCAGAGTGGAATAGTCACGGACTGTTGTTCCGTAATTGTTTTAGGGCAGCAAAAGCTGGCCCCGCTGCTGTCTTGCCCCAGCAGCCTTTTCGCATCCTCCTCCAGAAGAATGAACTTCAGAAGAAAAAGTCAAGTCCCAAGAGGAGAATGGAGCACAGGTTGCTTTTCCCACTTTATTTAAGGGGGAGTGGATTAAGTTTGGAATAAGGGTTTGTCAGTGGAAAAATCTAGTGTTACGCAAACCAGTCAAAAGCTTTATGTATAGAACTATTAAATAAAATGTGTAAACTTAATGCAAATAACATTAAACAATTTATTCTTATTACAGATGTTGATTGCAACGATTAGGTATGCTATATGGCCCTCTCAAATGGCATTTTCTATGGAAACATTAAATTACAGTTATCAGTACAGTGTATATTTCACTGTTTTGTGACTTGAATTATTTTTTTCTCTAAGTCAAACATAAATTTATAGGCTATAAAATACCTTCTGATGATTGTGAAATGAACGTAACTAGCAAAAATAAGTTAATGATATAATATAGTATTTTTTCCACCACTTCTTCAGTTTTATTTAAAACTCGCACAGCATGATGAAGGCTTTTTGTAGAATATTTGGGGGAGGGGAATGGCAAGAAAACACCAGACGTAGTTATATCTTTTGCTGAAAGAAGCAATTATGTTTAATTAATTGAAACCTCTGATTTTCCTTAGTGTTAAATAGGTTGCTAAAATACAGTAGGGAGTTCAAGGAGTGAATACTGCTCTTGTTTAAACAAAATGTTTAAAAAGGCTTTGTGAGGCTCTTCTGTGTTTAATACATGAAATGTAGTTTTAATAGAAAATGTAAAGCTGTATGTAAATTATTAAATATATATAAACAGTCATCATCTTCCGCTGTCCGGTGATTTTCACCTACAGGGTTGTGTTGGAGAATACTGAGTTGGGGTACTTGTGAAGAAAGCAGAATTATCATATATGTTCATGATCATTTCAGAGTAATCCTGGTTTAGTACAAACTTGTAACTTTGCGTTGCAGACGGGTAGTTGGTAGAAGAATATTTGGGATGGGATTTAGAAATAATCCCCCTTCTTAGCTGGTTGTGTTCTGTAAAGCTTTTGAGCATTCCTGTACCAAGGGGAAGTGTACCTGAATTCCCATCCTTTCACTTGCTGCTGGCTGATGTGCTGGGTTGTTGGGAAGAACGACAAGAAATGTGATACTTAAATGCTCTTGTTTTCTTAATAGCTGCATTGTTTTTCTAAGTGTTAGAAGTTTCTTGCTGTATCTCAGTTTTGCTGGAAGAGCCTGTTTTATCCAATGAGTATGATGTTCCATTTGCTCTACTCCCTACTCTTCATTGCAGATGGGAGTAAATCCGTGTGACGATCTCAGATGGTACTGAGAAACATTTGTGTCCTTCCCGCTTCCAAAACATGTGTCCACCTTCCAGCCAGCTCAGCAATCGCTGTACGTGTGGGTGCGCTGACACGGTGGCTGAAGGGAGGAGTGTGGGACAGTTTCTTCTGGTCACTGTACAGTTTATTCTGGTTTAAATAAGGCCAGGTTGGATGGGGCTTGGAGCAACCTGGTCTAGTGGAAAGGTGTCCCTGTCCATGGCAGGGAGGTTGGAACTAGATGGTCTTTAAGGTCCCTTCCAACCCAAACCATTCTGTGATTCTGTGGTTATGTGTGAAATGTGGGTTTTAAGAAACTACACTGGAAGCTTACAGAGTGGCCCCTAACTGAAGGGGATGCTGGCTTCTGTGTTGTCTAAGAAGGCTGTTACTTACTTTGTGTGTTGTATGTATGCTGTCACTGCTTATGGCTGAGCAGGCAAGGGGAAGGATAACCTTATATCCCTGGGGTTGGCACTGCGCCCATGTTTTTCAGCATTGTCCTTAACAAATTTCATAGGGATGCCAAGAAAAGTCCTCTGCCATTCATCTCTTCTCGCTTTCTTCTCCACCCCGACTCCTTTGTAAATTGAGTGGTTGGTTTCAGGCTTTGGTTTGAGCCTCATTTTAATTCTTAAACTGTTCCTAGCAGAATTTGAAGGGATCTAGTTAGGTAGTCCAAGACGGTCACTCCTCTTCTAGCAGGAGAGCAACACATGCAGGCTCAAAAGATGGTTCCAGTTCTGTGCACATTATCCTCTTTGATCAATGAGAGCCAAACTGCACGATAGAGTTTACTTCGTAGCTGATGTAGTGGATCTAGTTCTGTGGAAATAGTTTGGATAGATTGAAGTATTATAAGAGACTGTACAAAAAAGGAAATGCTGGTTTTGGAATGATATAATCACTTTAAAAAAAAAAAAAAAAGCCTTTTTCCCCTCAACATGGAACTAAACCCAAGCCTTTCAGAGTCCTATGTGAAAGAGGAACCGGAGCAGTTTTCTGTTTGGGGGGGGCATGCAGGGTGCCTGCGTGCTGGCCTGCGTGGCATCCCCATTCAAGGCATGTTGGTTGGGTGAATGGTTGCCTGGGAGCTCTGGGACCTTGGAACCACTGAGATGCCCCAAACCGCTTAGAATTTGTGTACTTGGAATCAGCAGCTCCCAGGGTCTCCCAGGCTTTCCGTCAGCACGCCAGGCAGGGTGCCAAGTAGCCTGAAAATTTGGGAGGCGAGGTGCCAAGCTCTTGGCTCCTTTTCAAACGGGCTGCTGAACAGCTGGGAATCTGGATGCTTGGGCTTCTCAACAGCCCACCACGTTAGCTGCTGAAGAGCCAGGCAGGGAAAAAAGGCTGGAATTTGTGGTGCAAACCTGTCTGCTTTCCATCAGACCTTGGTTAAATAGAAACAAATCTGCTCGGTATTTTAGTTTTGATGCGCTGCCCTCACGTGATGACGTTTTTAACGTGATGACATCTAGTCGTCCCTCATAACATTTTTATGTGTCAAAATATTTGTTTTACTGAAAATAATACGTGTTTCCATGTAATCACTTTAGCTTCATTATTATTCTATAGAAATCTCTTCCAAGGATACTCTGAATGGATTGGTATCTATTTTATAGTGTATGTAACTACTGGCCAGATGTGTCCTCTCATATCTATCTTTAGATATCTCCTCTGTGGAGCAAACAGGATGCTCGTATCTTAAAATCTTACTGATTTAATGTATTTTTTGATCAGTAAAAGTTTGTTACTGTATTTTTCTTGTAAGAATGATCAGAAGAAGCTGCTGATTGAAGTGTATGGTGCTGAGAACATTACCTAGAACGGGGAAAAAAGAGGAGGAAACTTCTGATTTGTACAAGACTCAAATCATGGGTTAGCTTAAGCGTTACGTAATTTAGTGCTGACAGTTATCCCTCAAACTGAAATTATTTAAATCCTGGATAAATTTAAAACTTCAAAATTTTAAAAGTGCTTTCAGTTTAAAAGGAATTTTCCCTTCTTCTGTTTGCAGGCCTCGGAGTAGAGGAAAAACTGCAGTGGAGGATGAAGACAGTATGGATGGTTTGGAGGCAGCAGAAACAGAAAACACTGTGGAAACAGGTAATAAGTGTATAGAGTTGATGCTGTCTGGTTATTGCTTCTCTCTCGGAAACATGTTTAATTATGCAGGACTTTGGTAGACAAGAAATATTTCTCTGATTTTGTAGTATGAGATGTGCATTAGGGCTGCTATAGACGGCAAAACCCCTGTATTATTTAAACCTGTATTAATTAAAGCTATTTGAACCTGTTGCTTTTAAATAGTCTAAGGGGAATGCCTTCATAGTGTAGTTATGTAGAGGCTCTTTTTCTGGTTTTGCAAGTCTGTGTCTAACAAAAACGAAAGCTCTGAAGCAGTAGCTGCTATTTTTAGAATACTTGCCAAAACACAGTATTACTGAATGACCTGTATCTTCAGCTAACTACAGCAGATTATACACCAAAGGGATAACCGGGATAACCAAACGTTAATGCTTCCTACTGCTGCTTAGGAAACACAATAAATCCCTGTTCTTGCTTTTGTAAATATTTGTTATGATGGTACCCAAACGCTTCCCTTACCAGAGGGATCTCACTGTACTGGACTGAGTACTATTGTAACAGTTTGTGATTTCTGTTCTGGCAAGTTAAGAGTCTAAAGAGACAAGCAGATGAGCTACCACATGAAATAAATAAAGGCCATGGTGAAGAACTGTCATCTCTTTGCCAGGCACATGTCTGTAGCCATTTGCCTGTTTTTAACCAGGGACTGAATATGTGTAGAAGGATGAAACCTGCCAGGAAGGATTGATGCCATGGCCAATTGGTTTGACAGAAATAAGTCTTAAAAATGCATTGAGACATAAGGGTTTATAAATTTAATTAGCTGGTCCTATATGTGTAATGAGCAAAGTGGAAGGAAGCATAGAGACACTAACAGCAGAAGCTGGCGGTTGGGGCAGCAATTACACGGAAATGCCGGCTGAGTTAAGGGAGTTGTTGAATTACTCTCATAGCTGCTAAGCAAAGGAGGTAGAGTTGTGAAGTCCTTGACGATGAAGACAAGAATCTGTGCTTAGGGTAGATTTACAGTGAGAACAAGTAGAGGACCTCAAAAGAGCCGTTTTTGCAGTAACATTTTATATAGGCCATACAGGAGTATGGTTGCAATGGTGAAAGCCATAAAAGAGGAGGCTGGAATTCTCAAGTGGATGGAGGATGAGCTTTGACTGTATATGCTGGTCTCTTCCTTCTTGCTTGCTAGATGGTGAACGATGTTGAGAAGGCTTTGTACTCAAGACTCAAGGCTTTGGGGAGTGTCATGAGTGTTTAGTCACAACTTGTGTTGAATTTAAGTGTTGTTAATGGTTTGTGGAGGGAGTCTAGATTAAAGCTTAATACAAGGATGCTGCACCATTTTATTCTCTCTGAACTTGGATGGTCTTTTCCAGCTTCTACAAGGAGGTAATTACCAGTTATTAAAGTTGAAAGTGAAAAAGTTGTAGCAGATATTTGTAGAAAAACAGAGCAGGGGAAAGGAGGGCTAGTTCTAATTGTGTCCAGTATCCATTTATTGCTCTTCCTATCCCGTGTGCTAGAAACAGTCTTATGAAAATCAGCAAAGGGGACAGAAAGTGTGATTATTAAGTGGTAAGTTTTTGTAAATTTTAAATATTTTTTTTTTAATTGAAACTAAAAAGAAGTTCAAGCTTAACAACTGCTAGTGCACTACTGTGTAGAGAATTTAGTGATAGCTGTATTTTTTTGGCTTTACATGTCATTATTAACAAAGTTCCTCAACAGAGATCTGAGAGCAGTTTTTGCTTTGGAGGAGAGAGAGACACAGATAATTATTTTTAAGGCTCCAAGAGTACATATAGATAAGTCTCTCCATTATCCTTCACCAGAATCATCCTGACTGTCACAGAGGGCTGACGCTCATCTGTAAAGGTACAGGCCGCAGTGGAGCCCTGTGCTAGAAATCCTGATAGACAAAGACTCTGCTGGGTCTGCTGCTGGAAGTGATGCACCATCACCTCGGTGCTGAGCCCAAGGTGGTTTTGCAAACTGTACTCTTAAGTGAAAAGAAGCCTAGTAAAAATACATAGGTCTGAAATCCCATTTTTACAGGGGGAACCAGAAGAGACTTGAAAGAGCATTATCGTCTTGAGCAATTTGATAGAGACAGAATTGCAATTAGGTTATTTTAAAAATTGAACACCCTGTGACTTGATAGAGGTTTAATCATATTAATTGAAAAGGCTGCTGCCTCTAAAACTTATCCTAAGCACTTAATAATGAAGTGTGGGAGAAGGAGTAATCCCAGTTTGTTTCTCCGTGTAATCAAATTGAAGCATATTTGTGTTCTAGTTTATGAGTTTCTACTTTGACTAAAAAGGGCTTTTATTTTGTTTTCTTGCAAATAGTGGACTTGCCAACAATTTGCTGTAGTATTTGGCAAACCGAAACATAATATAGTAATATTACAAAACACAGAATGAGGTCATCTGAACATACAAAAACTCTTTGACATGCAACTTCTGATATATTTCGAGTTTCCGTATTGGTAGCTTCTTTCCCATTGTTTGGTTCATGTGTTGAATATAATCAGGAATTCTTTTACTGAGTGAGGTTTTTGTTTCTTGTTTGTTTGGGTATGGGAGGTTGTTTCTATTTTATTTATGGAGTCTAGCATTATTGGTACCCTTTTATGAAGCACTATTTTAATAAAATGAGAGAAATCCATGTTATTAATGTTGTATTCGGTGTAATGAGCACTACTTTTAGGGAAGGGAGCAATGCAGGAGGAATGAGAACTTTCCTCACAGGGAGAGAAAAAGAAGATCACAGAATCACAGAATGGTTTGGGTTGGAAGGGACCTTAAAGATCATCTAGTTCCAACACCCCTGCCACAGGCAGGGACACCTTCCTCTAGACCAGGTTGCTCAAAGCCCCATCCAACCCGGCCTTGAACACTGCCAGGGAGGGGGCAGCCACAGCTTCTCTGGGCAACCTGGGCCAGTGTCTCACTACCTCACAGAAGATGCCCCATATAATCCCACTGAGAAAAGATAGGTGTTTTCTAGCTGCTGAATCTTTTGTGGGGAAAAAAGCAAGGGGGAATGTAGGTACTAAACATTATTTCTATTCATAATGTTGACACAAATGTTTGTTCAAAAGGAAAAAAAAAAGGCCAAAATTCTTCTTGAAGTGGCTCTTCAGTCATGCTAAGGCATGGCCATTTTAATGGCAGTCCAGGAAACAAGTTGCTACCCTTAACAAAGTTCTGTCATCTCATATGTAAAAAGAGGCAGAATTGGAAGCAAAGCCGGGTAAGCTGCATGCCGCTCTGATCGTTTCAGTATGGGTTATTATCCCCGCCAACTACAGTGATTTCTGAGCCCTGCCTGCTTTCTGCCAAGTGCTGTGTTCACTTTGGTGTAAATGAAGGTAGCGTTCTTAAAGATGGAAAGAGAGGGAGATTTGGAATTGGAAAAAGGAAATTCTGGAATTGGGAAAAAATCTGTTTGGAGCTAAGTCAGCCTTTTCCTAAAAGATGGTGCTGGCAACTGCTTCTACTGAATCAGTAGACTTTCAGCTTCTCGTAAACCTCGGGACAGACTCCTTTCCTTTGTCCACCAGCCCTGTCTCTCTCGCTGATTTCTTGGGTCCTCCCTTAGTGACTGTTTTGCTTCTCAGCTTCATATTGGTCTTTCCAGCTGCCTGTTCCTTCATTTCTACTTACTATGGTTTCTACCGGTGATGTTGCACTGGTATTTCTCGATCCAGCTGATATTGATCTTACCCATTCCTCCCATCATTTCAGCAGCTACAGCATCATAGCATAGTTGAAGTTGGCTGGGACCTCTGGAGATCATCTGGTCCAACCCCCTGCTCAAGCAGGGCCACCTAGAGCTGGTTGCCCAGGACCCCGTCCAGGCAGCTTTGGAACATCTCCAAGGATGGAGACTCCACAACCTCTCTGGGCAGCGTGCGCCAGTGCTCAGGCACCCTCACAGTGAAAAAGTGTTTTCTGATGTTCAGAGGGAACCTCCTGTGTTTCAGTTTGTGCCCATGGCTTCTTGTCCTGTCAACACCTTCCAGCCATCGACACCTTCCACCTTTCTAGTTATCGGTAAAATACAGTTTGTTGTAGAATACTATGTTCTCCTGTAGGTCCCCTTCTGTTGCTCCTCTCCATAAGAGGGGTTTTCTTCTGATGAGTGAATCTCTATAATGGCCAAAAAAAACCCCAAACCAAAACACAGAAGTCTGGAAAGCATGGGCCTGTGTGTGCATACATATACGCCAATATAAAATTGCTTATCTAAGGAAAGAAATCATTTTAACAATTACGTCCTGGTAAGCTTATTGTAGGTTTGGTGGCCCTTTGCTATTAATGAAGACTCAGCTTCTGCTTCTTTTTCCCCATCTTAGTTTCAGCAATTTTCTATACTTGGTATTTTCTTGGTTCTGCATTTAAATTCACTGAAACTGAATTCTGTGTGTTAATTCTTTGATTATTCCCTCTTTTTTTTTTTGAGAACACTTGTAAAATATCCAACTCCTGCTAGAATCTGTAATCCTTCCCATCTTTGTCTCACATAAAAACATTGAGATTCAGACTCTGATCTGGGAGAATTGCAATAAGTTTATTTTAACTGCTGAGTCTCTTGGGAAACTCACAGTAAATCCATCGGGTGTTCTGTTTACTGTCTGTACCATGTCAAGCAATTCTTTAAATAAATTAGTACATAATAACAGACCCTTAGCTCCCCATGGTGTCTGGAAGCTTCGGAATTGATAATACGTAAAAGAATTGGTATGATTTTATCATCCGATAGCTCCTTCCTTGTGTTATTGTCATTAGTAATGTTATTTTCAGACCCAGTGACATTGCCTGGCCAGTTGATTTCTTGTTGGACTTCACGTTAACTCCCTGAAGTCTTCCTCTGATCGGCCTCTTCTGTCTTGGGGCAAAGCACAGAGAACCAGAAACAAACACTGCTCAGTGGAGGAAAGTCATCCGTGCAGAAGCTGCCAGAGAATTTTGGACTACTTCAGAATCTCATCAGCTTTGAAGCAGCCTGAAAAGCACTTCTCTAGAGAAAAAAAATGATTGCAATATCCTACTTAATTAGAGAAAATACAGTCACTTTTTGTACCAGTGTGAACCATACTGAGCAGAGCTTCCCACCAAGACAAGTAAAACACACCTGAGAGCAAGTGTTGGTTTGGGTGAATCAATGGCAAAAACTCTCGTCAACTCGTTAACACCGAAGACCTTTTAAAAGCCACTTTGGGCTTTTCAGACAGATACTTCGGCCTCATCGCTATGTCGCTTATCACTTCTAAAATTAATGAAAGGAAGATCTGATACCGCTGAGGACATTGCCTGTAGGTTAAATTCGTCTGTAAATATTTGGGGCAAATATGTGCTTCAAAGTGCACTTAAATATGTTTTAAGGCAATTAATATTCCCTGTGCTTGTTATAAAAGGAGAAGTTCCTTCTTTCTTATGCAGCTGACTCTGACCTGTCCGGCCACTGAAAAAATTAGCAGAACTGAAGCATCTTCTTGTTATTATTACAAGCACCTTATTATTTTTCTTTGTAATCTCGTAATTTGTTTGTAAGAAAGAAACCAGACACAAAAGGATGTTATTTGGTATTTGCCTTTAAATCCTTAACAGACTTACTTGATAGTAACATTTATCATCATGCACACTTAAAATGGGCCATTTAGAAAAATTGATTTTTTTTTTTCCCTTCTGACCAGTATCTCTGTCCCAGGTGTTCTGAGAGCAGGGGGAATATTTTGTAGTAGGTGGAATCTGTTATTTCCAAATGAATTCTAACCTCACCATGTTTTTCGTTGTGGAGGTTATTTCTGAAATGCAACTTTTTTTTTGCTTATTTATTCAATACTTCTTTTGCAGTTTTGGTTTCAAACTAAGCTTTGTTAAGCATAACCACCAGGTTTTGGAAGGAGTTTTCAAGGACCCAGAATATTCCACTTTCCCATTGCATGGGTTGCTGCTGCTGTGTCGTTAGTGACATGATGAGGGAATTTGCATTGACCTTACCAGTTAAACATATTGAAATAGTCGCGTGTATCTCGTGTGCTGTACACTCTTTTCCCCGCTGGAAACGGTGCTGTTTTGTGTATGTTTTAGTTCTGTGGATCTCTGTCATTTTTTGGTAATGCTGTGTTGAGGCCAGCTCTCCAGTTTGGTAGAAGAAATATTAGAGAAATTGAGATCCCTCTTCCACCAAATTAAAATCACAGTATAAGCCAGATTGGCTTTGGAGTCCCATAAACATCTGCCCTGGTAACCCTTTTCTAGGTCAGGTACAAAAAGCAAGAAAGTAGTGGGTAAAATAAACTTATTTAGGATAATAGAAGAGGTACCAACCTACAAGGCACTGAAGACTGACCGCAGAAAACTGAATGACCAAGCTGGTGAAGGGTCTGGAGGGTCTGACCTACGAGGAACGGCTGAGGGAGCTGGGGTTGTTTAGCCTGGAGAAAAGGAGGCTGAGGGGAGACCTTACCGCTCTTTACAACTACCTGAAAGGAGGTTGCAGTGGGGTGGGAGTCGGCCTCTTCTCCCAGGCAACTAGCAACAGGGCTAGAGGACACAGCCTCAAGCTGCGCCAGGGGAGGTTCAGGTTAGACATCAGGAAAAATTTCTTCCCAGAAAGGGTTATTAGGCATTGGGATGGGCTACCCAGGGAGGTGGTGGAGTCACCATCCCTGGAGGTCTTTAAGAAAAGACTGGACGTGGCACTTAGTGCCATGGTCTAGTTGACACAGTGCTGTTGGGTCAAAGGTTGGACTCGATGATCCCAGAGGTCTCTTCCAGCCTAGTTGATTGTGTGATTCTGTAGTTCTCCCGAGAATTGCAGTAGCTTTTGTAAGTCAAAGAAGGAAATAAAATTCTAAGAATCACTGGCAAAGGGATAAGGGGGGAAAAAAGCATTAGTGTGTTTTTTTACTGTTGCTTTATAAACCTGTGGCATGACTGTATATTAAATGCGGTGTACAGTTCTGCTTCCCCTTCTCCAAAAGCACCAGGTGCAGTTGGGAAAGTACAGGAAAGGCCAGCGAGTACGACAAGAAGTAAGTAATGGCTTCTGTGCGGGGGTCAGTTAAGGTAAAAGACTTCAGCCTGAAATGATATGACTGGGGAGGAATTTAATAGGGTCCCGCAAAATGCTGAGTGGTATGGAGAAAAGGAACAGGGAATGATGATTCATTTTGATTTTTTAACACAAAAATGAGGAGACATCAGGTCATATTCAGAGCACAAAGGTAGGTGCATTTGCACCCAGCATCTGCTTAAATTACAGAATTCATTGCCACTGGATGGTTTGGGCATGAAAGATTTCACATGGGTTTCAAAAAGACCTGAACAAGTTCATGGAAAAATAATCAGATGAGTGCAGTTGAACACCACCGCTAGCTTAGGAAGTTCCTTGGTTGCAGATCCCTGGGAGCTGGTGATCCAGAATATGGTGTCTTGTGTTTAGAGTGACCGAAATTATAGTTTAAGTGGTCTTACATTGAAAACCTTATTTGTATTTTATAGCTGGTGCAAAATTTGCACAAAGTTATTTTCTGTATAAAATTTGTTTAACAAATAGGAGTTCTATTTGAATTAAAAGTATCAAAATACACACTGAAACGTACAAAAAAGAATAACTGCAGGCTTTCTTCACTTCTCCATATAACAACTGTCCCAGTAAGTACTGGATAGAGTCCAGCGAAGGGCTATGAAGGTGATTAGAGGACTGGAGCATCTCTCTTATGAGGAGAGGCTGAGGCAGCTGGATCTGTTTAGCCTGGAGAGAGAAGACTGAGGGGGGATCTTATCAATGCTTACAAATACCTTAGGGGCGGGTGTCAAGGGGATGGGGCCAGACCCTTCTCAGTGGTGTCCAGCGACAGGACAAGGGGCAACGGGCACAAACTGAAACATGGGAAGTTCTATCTGAAAATGAGGCAAAACTTCTTTCCTTTGAGGGTGCCAGAGCACTGGAACAGGCTGCCCAGGGAGAGTGGGGAGTCTCCTTCTCTGGAGATATTCAAAACCCGCCTGGACGTGACCCTGTGCAACGTGCTCTGGGGGAACCTGCTTTGGCAGGGGGTTGGACTAGATGATCTCCAGAGGTCCCTTCCAACCCCAACCATTCTGTGATTCTGTGATATCTTGGCTTGTCTTGGTGCTGTCGGGAAGGGTTGCAGGTGATCTGTGCAGGACCAGTTAGCAACACCATGTCCATTTGTTCCCTCGTGTTCAGCTGCTAAAACTTGTACATATAATGTTATTGTAGGTGAAAGATTTCTGCACGTTAGTGGTTGCTGTACATGGCAGCCTGTATGTCTCAGACACTAGCAGGAGAAGTGATCTTTCTATTAAATTGTGTCCTAAACAGTAACAGAGTTATGAACTCTGAGTAGTGGAAACTTGTTTTGTTCCCAAGTTAGGACAGTGAGTGAAACTTGATAATTATAGTACTAGATAGGCATTTAAAGTTCATAATTTACATTCCCTTGTTAAATTTTCTTGTCGTACTGTTGCTACACTGACCTGGGTTCTCTACCTGTCTAAATAACTAGAAACTGGAGCATTTTGGTGGCATTTGTACTTCTGAGGCTGTGTAAAACACCTTGTCCCGTTAGCCGTTTTCTGAAACAGCACTACCCCTTCCTTGTGCAAAAAATACCGATTGCATCTGCTGGTTACAAGCTTGTTATTCCCTTTTGCTGGGCATCCCAGTAAGCAACCGTTGAGACCCCTGGAATGTCCCTGCAGTGTTTGGTAATACTGGTATTTTCCAGCCTGCAATACTTTCTGTTCTTACTGAAAGTTTTGGAAGCTCATAACATTTGCTTCATTGTCTCACAAATTATCAGTAGGTCTGACAGTGGAGTCTCAACCAGTAAACTGGTTAAATAGTCAACTTGTTGCATCTAAACAGCAGTGGAATATTTATTTTATGTTTATGACAGCTGCTTTGATTTTTTTTTTCAGCGTCATTATATACTAAATACTATCTCTTAAGATTTTAAAGGAGATTTTTTGTGTCAGAACTCTTACAGTATTTTCAGGTTTTGACTTGGAAAGTAGTTTCCAGCTTTTTTAAAAACCTTTTTGATATGCTGGTGTCTTTTCTTTCCCTGATTGCCATAGCAGAGCCCACACCTAGATCTCCTTGCTGTAGGTTTACCCAAGTGGCTTGCAGAATAGCGTCCTGCGATTACTAGACATGAGAAAAGGATTGTTTGTAACAAAAGAACATTTTACATCTTTAGTTGGTGTTGCTTCATCACTCTTGCTTCATCACATCCCCAAAGAAATCTGTAATCGTGTAGTAAAATGCCAGCCATCAGCAGTGTCCCTCCCACAAGCATGCGTGTGACAGTCTGCAAGGGACCCACTGCCACGGATGGGCTTCGAAAACCAGGGCTTCCACCTGTGAGTCCCATGCGTGTCTCTTACGTGGGGAGAGGTTTCTGAGGCATCTGAAGATAGAGCAAGAAAAGAGGAAATTGTTACCACAGTTGTTATTCTGAACGTTGTAAGTGTCTATATAAGACATGTAAGTAAGGAGACCAACTGCTATTAGGAAGGTGGGTAATCCACGTAATCAACTGAGAATGGTATATGCTATTCGTTATTTTCTTTGAGTATTCACTGCATTCTGCTCTAGAAAGAGGAATAAAAATAATTAAGAGGAGAAGTTTTTGAATACTTAAAATATGGAACCTTTGTAGAGTTTTTTTTCCTCATTTGAAAATTTCAAATTACTTCTTTAAATAGTATAAAACCTAAGGATTGTCTTTTCAACCCAGAGCCTGATGTATACATCTTATTTAGGCAAATATGCCGAAAGTGTTAATTAAAAGGGAAATTTAATATGCATGTGGTAAATCTTATCAATCCCAGTGACTTCCCTGCATATCTGTCCCCTGTCTATGTTAGGCTTTTTCTTTTTTTTCCTACTGTTTCATATCTCCATCCATGGAGATGCTCAAAAGCCATCTGGGCGTAGTCCTGGGCAGCCGGCCCTGGGTGGCCCTGCTTGAGCATGGGGTTGGACACAGGGACATCTGAGGTGCTCTCCAGCCTCAGCCATGCTGTGGTTTGGTGAATGCTACCCAGGTTGTAAAGCGTATGGAAGTTTTGCCCCTTTTGGTGGCTCATGTGGATAGGAACTTTACTCCTTGTAGTTTTGGGGATTTCTTTTAACCTTAGTAGGAAAAGAAGGCCTTTTTGTCCTCACAAGGTGGGGAAGAACTATTGATGTAATTGTCTTAAAGTAATGAAAAAATTTTAAATGCTGTGTTTCCTATTATTTTCCTAATGTTTTAGTAAAGGATAGTGACGTAAAAAAAAAAGAACTTAGAGACATTTGGGAATTGTGCAATTAGCTTTTTTAATCCTCAGTTCCCCCACCAACTCATTATACATGGGCAAGACTTTCATTGTGACAGAAACAGTGAGAAATTAGGATGCAAAATAAAGCTTTATATATGAATCTGCAAATGAGCTTCACATTTATTAATCATTCATGGTTTCTGCATTCCCAGAAGCTTCAAAGTAGGATGCCATAACCAAGTCTGAAAGTTCATTAAATACAGTGAAAAGCAATTAATGTATTGTGCCAGATGCTTCCAAGAACATCTCTGAGGCAGCGAAGGGGGTATCTGCTGTCCCTTCGCCGTGCCAGTGCCGGACTCCCAGCTCCTAGGAGTTTGACTTATGAAATGTGTTACTTTTGTTCTTCCTTAATCTTCTTTTGGAAAACTTTTAACAAAGTTGACGTATGGCACACACAACTAACATAAACCCTATTTTCATTCTCTTTGATGAGCACTGTGTTTTCAGTCTTCCAACGGCATATTGAGACACAGTTTGGTTTATTGCAGAGACAGCAGTTGAGATGTTGTTTGTCTCATTTAGTATAATTTGGGTCCCTTCTTTCCTAGAGAAGCAAACAGCAGGGGGAAAAGCACCATAAGGATATAAGCTCATCTAGTTGTCGTGTGTAGTGAAACAATCTGTGTCTTCTGACACAGTCCAGAGTTCTTGAGAATGAGTTAGTGCCCGTGAACTTTGCCTTTCCCATGTAATGGGTGCCCATTAATGTATAATGAGATGAAAGCTGTCAAAGAGTAAATGGCTTTTGCTTACTTGAAAATTTCTGCAGGCACACAGTAAAGCAGAGTTCCTTCTGCACGGTTTCACTAGGTTAAATAAAATTGCTAAGATGGATCAGAGCAAGGCCACAATTTCTGGTGGTCTTCCTTGAGCATTTCACGTGTGGTTGTCCTGGGCTGTGCTGTGAGGTTTGTTTTTAGTGATTTGGCGTCTGCCTGCCTTACAGGTGTTTGTGTTTTGTGCTCTTCATTGAGGCTGTACTTAGAAATATCAGGGTTACTTGCACTAAATAGTCCTTCAGACCCAACATACTTTGAAAACTCACTGCAGACCGTTATGAGTGGCTCTGCTGGACGGTGCCTGTTTTGGTAGTCCTCGTCCAGGAATGATTGCAGGGGTTGTTTGTTCACACATGCTGAAAACTAAGGGTATGGGGTTTTGGTTTATTTTGTTTTGTTTTCTGTACGGAGCCATTTACTATTACAAGGACTGTATTCCCAACAAGATATTTATTTAGTGTCAAATGATTGTCCAGCATTTTTCATTCAGGATGGGCTGGTGGACTGGGTTTAACACGAGCCTTTTGGTTTTCAGACAGGTAGTCATTTTTGGATGTTTCAGATGTCCAAAAACATTTCAGATGTATGTTACTGAGTAGCTTAACTGGAATAGGTGAAGCAATTCCAGTTTACACCAGCTCAAATAAATATCTGGCACACCCAGTTATGAACAGGAATTTCTTACTCTTTTTTTTTTCTTAATTTTGTGGTTCTCTTCAGTATGTTTTAGGTGCCTTCATTGAGGGTTTTAAATGTTATACATTGTCTTCCTAAACGAGTTCACTCAAGGTTAAAGAATAATTTTACTTCAATCTCCGTACATCAAATAAGAAAGATTTCCCCTTCTCGATGTGCTCTAGCAGCCATATTATTTCAATATTACAGACCAAGCTGTGCAGTTTCATGTTCTGAAGATTTTTCCTCTCTTTTATTGTTCTTATAAATAAGATTAAAGCTTGTAGCAGGTTTTTGTGCACACCCACCCATGTCGCAGATTCTTCTACCCATCCATTTCTCCACTTGAATCATTTATCCTTTACAATACTTGATTATATTTTGACATGTTGTGTATTAATTGTTTTTAAAAGTAAATGTATCTCTGCTTAAATCCTCGACATAATCTGTTGCTTTACTCTAACTGGACTTCTTTGAAAGAGTTGTATGTATTGGCCTCTGAACTCAAACCCAGAAACTGGAACTTAGCTCAAACCCTCCAAAACTGGAAGTTTTTGGAGACATGCGACCCAGGCACAGGTCCTTGGTTTGGCTCTGCTGTGGGGAGAGATGTAGCAGCCATGGACACTGACAGGAGGAGTCAGTAGTGTCTAAAGCTGGATACAGCAAAGAACATCTGCCAGAGTCCTAAGATTTTTATGTTACTTGGGTTTCAAAAATCAAAGTATGGAGGAGTGTGGAAATACCAAATTTTATTGCTCTACAGCCTTGACCCTTGTCCCTGCGTGTTCTGATGTGGTCAGAGCAGCACGTTGCTGTGTCCTCCTGACAAATCCCTGACTCATTCCCTGCAAAGGAGAGAACCAAATGGGAAGAGGATTTAAGTTGCACAGACAGTGGCAACTTGGTGTTTCATCTTTCTGAGCAGGAACAAACTTTCCAGGCAAACAGCAGCATTGTCAGCTGTAGATGTATATATTTCTGTCTAACAGCTACTTTAAATTAAAAGGATGCTGCAAAAATTGTTTATATTCCTACAGTTTGGAATGAAGTTTAAGCTGGCATAAACCACGTCCTTCCTTCCTTCACCTCCTCAACCCTGTGCCACCGTAGAGTTAGTGTAATCTGGGATGAACTGAGTGCAGGGAACTGATCAAAGTTAAAGCTAATCTGGGAGGAAAAAAGGGTTGTTATACCCCAGATCAGTGTGCTCACTCTGATCTTTGTTCAGGGATGATGGAGCAGGTGCACAAGAGGAGATGCAGGGAGAAGATGGTCTAAAACTGCCACACCGTGTGAAAAGGTTGTCATTGAACAACACTCCCCCTGCCCCGTTCCTCATTTCTTACTGAACATCTTCAGTTCACAGTGGTACACTGTGTTATGGAAATAACTTTATAAGCATTCAATTTCATCTTTTAGGTAGATGTGAAGGATATTTTCCTACTCTTTTAATTTTGTTGTGTTTGAGAACATAGTTACATGGATTAATCTATCTTTAAATAAAATGGATGTTTGCAGCACAAGGGAAAGCTTACAGCTGCTTTTATAGTCCAAGTAAATAAACAGAATAATAAATAAATAAATGCTATTCTTCTTTTTTAAACAGAAGTCAAAGAGCAATCTGCAGAAGAGGATGCCCAAACGGAAGTGGACAGCACCAAGCAGCTAACACCAGTCCTTCAGCGCTCAGTATCCGAGGAGTCTGCAAGCTCCACTGCCTCCGTGGGTGTGGAAGCTAAAACCAGGTTAGTGAGCGAGGGAGCAGGGCTGGGAGCCGGGTGATGGGGTGCAAAGTGCTGGGGGTGCAGGCTTGGGACACACCACTGGTGCTTTGAAGTGCTGGCGACAGCAGCCTGGGCTTGAGACTGAGGGCTTAATTGGCGTAGAGGGAGATCAAGGTGAAAAGCACATTCCTGGAGTGCTGTCCTCAGACTGCACTGGTAAACCCTTGAATTACAGCGTATTAGCTGCTTAAATGAAAACAGACAGAAGTGATATGAGATAAAATGTGATTACTGAAGCTTTCCTACTGAGAAAGTGGTGTATTAGCAAATCCATATAAAGTTATTTCTGAAGTTTCAGCTTGTATATCTGTATTTTCAGGAACAAAGTAAAACAAATCTTTTGTCATTTCTACTGTGTTCTTCCTTATTTCAGAATTCATTATACAGAAAATAATGTTTGTATTTTTTTCACTTTTTATCAACATAAATTACCCAAGAAGCAGTGAAAGTATTAATTACATTATTTGAAGGAAACCAGACCACAGTGTCTGTGATCACAGTTGAAACGATACCACAGAATTGTAGCAGAGCTTCTCTCTTGAAGCCCTGATAACAGCTTTTAACCCAGTAGTGGGTCTCTTCTGGTGCAGAGATTGCTGTTACCAGTTACCAGACAGTTACAGGTGTAATTATATTTTGACAGACTTGGAGAGAATCATCATCATCATTTTACTTCCTCCTAATCCAACACAGAGCATATTTTCCATGCACAAAAAATTACTTCATCTACTTGCTGCATATCTAATTTTCATGTTTTACATGCTCACAAACTTCTCAGGTTCTAATAGATACTTCCCTTCTTACAGAGAATTTCTGTTGAATACATCTTGTGTGTACAACTGAATGAAATACACAAAATTTCTGTTCTTAATGGAATTTTCCAAAGCTGGTATTAAATTGCAGTAAATACGTAGAGCATCTTGAACTGAACAGCTGTTTTGGTTCTTTGTTTGACCCTGTTTTGCATCATTTGCAAAAGTTTTAGTGCTGTTTCATCCGCTCTCTGTTCTTCTCAAGGTTACTTTCTTGCTGTTATCGTGAATAGTTGATTACAGCACTTCCCTAGCCATAAACTTTTTTCTTAAAAAGCTGGACAACAGTCATCCAAAAAACCTTCTGCATGATTCTGAACCAGCCCTTACTCGCCCACAACTTATTCTTCCTGCCAACTGAAAGTGTTGACTTAAATTAGTCAAGATTGAAAGCCTGTTATGGGTCCATTGCTTTGGCCAATCAAAGCATTAAAAAGCTAAGTACTATTAATTTTTAATTAAAATAACAGTGAACAGACCCTGTCTCTGACATTTTGCAAAGAAATGTATTAAGGAGATGTGAAACGGTTAATTGGGAGTCAGAGGTTTCTCTGACCCCAGGTAATTTTGGTTCCAGACTTAGATGCAGTATTGGTGTTAGTTGCAGAAGTCATTGATATTCTCATAACAACAGGGAAAAAAAATAGATGTCGGGGTTTTTTTGGCACTGAGTCTTGAAACCTAGCAGAAGAAAGCCTCCTCTGATCTGTGACTTCTTGATCGATCATCTGTATTGTTGTCTATGGTGTGCTGACACTGCCACCGAGCCGTGCAGGGGTGGGAGGGCTGGATTCTGGGTGGCTTGACTCCGTTCTCTTAGGAGAAAATAAAATGTGTGATATAACACACTGATGACGTTCAGTTGTGTAACGGTGGGAGGAAATGATGTATCAAGATTTAGAATAAGGTGTGATTCCAGAGAGACTTGAAACTTGGGACTTGAGGAAGTAGTTTTGAAGTTGATTTCCAAATTAATCATACTCATCAGTTTAATCTCTTTTTTTTTTTTTTGTAAGCTTTTCTGTTTCTATTTTATAGTTTAAGTAACAGAATCCAATGGAAATATTTATATATTTAGAAATAAAATTTAGGTATGTGAGACACAGGAGAATTACGGGAGTATATTATAACAGACAGTGCAGAAATTGCCTAGAACACAGAAAAGAACCAAAGACTCCACCAGAAGCAGATGCAGGTGTAGATGGAGCTACTTCTGCATCACTTTTTATTTTAACACAGTAGGATATATCAGAACTAGGATGGGGATTTCAGTAGCTGAGACATTAGACAAAGCTTGGCTCATGTGGTATTTTGCTCTGGATCCCTCTTGAGACTGAGGCTAAATAAGAACATTCAAGAAAAAGATGAGAGAGAAGGTGGTCAATGTTGGAACCGTTCTGAGGTGGGATATGGGAGTCCAAGAGAAGTATTCACTGCAAATGGGATTGGGGCGGGGAATTTAACAACAGATTTAAGATTAGTGCTCAGAAAGCAATGTGCTCAAAACCATTAAAATAAATAGTCTCTGAGCCATAAGGGGGTAAGGCGTGTGTGTGTATGCTCACAAGGAATGAGTGAATTATTGACCACATGTGGGGAGGGGCAATAACGTCAAGCAAAGATAAACTGTCAGGCCTGGCAGTGGTAAAAGTAATGCTGCCAGCTCTTATATATCATGAGTGTCATGGGTTTTGGAGCCTTTTGCTTCGGCTGTTCCCTTTTTCTTTTTATAAGCCTTGTGAGAAGCTTCTGTCAGCCCAGGACTTACGGCTGAGTGGAATCCAGCTTCTTCGAAAGGAATCTGCTCCCTTGGTTTGTGCTGCCTGCAGAGAGCAGGGGAAGTGCAGCCCAGGAGGCAGGCAAGCGGCCAGAAACTGGCTGCGACTTACAGCAGAGCCCGCTTCTACCTTCCTCCTCTGGTTCCCACATTGTCCACTCCAAGCATTAAAAGCTAACAAGAATGGCCTAGAAACACAATTTCATAAAAGAACAAAATACCTTTTGATTCATTTTATTTTCCATCTGCTTTCGGAGACTGTAAATTGCATTAATTGCACATTTTCAATCCTTTTGCCATGATCATGAAGACAGAACATTCTTAAATAGGTAGAAGTTGAGATTTTCACGCAGCTTTTTTGATTTTGCTACTGTGGTCTGCTAAATATCTGCTCTTGTGAGACTGTTGCTAAAACTACAAAAAGAAACCTGGCAACACACCTTCCTGCTTTCCTGCTTCGCTTGTAATTGGACAAAGCACATAATTTTCACTCCAGACCAATTGCCCTGTTCCCCCTTATTTTGTTGCTGCTGTTAAGATCAAATTTGGAGTCTGGAGCTGGAGGGCTGAGGTGCTTTATTCCATCAAAAAGAAGTGGTTGGTGAACTTCTGTTGATTGTGTGAACAAAGAAAATGGTGAAAAAGTAGCAGTGAACTTCTTTATCTTTGTTCCTTATTTTTTTTTTAATCTTCAAAGAAAGCGCGTTACAAAACTTGCAACACTCAGTGGAAAAAGAAATTGTGGAGTGGCGAAGAGATTAGATAATCTGGACAGAATAAGACAGTGGTGGAAGGAGAAGCTAGATCTTAGGCAGGAGGGAGTTAGATAAAATATTTAATATTAAAAATATGTTTAAAAAATTGTTAAAATTGTAAAGTCAAGCACATATTTTAGGAGATACCGGTATTAAGTTTGAAACTCTGATTATTTATTTTCATGCACATGTATTACGATACAGTTTGTAGTTTTACATGAATGTTTTTCTACAATAATTCTTTCTGCAGAGAATGGGCCTTATGGACGAAACAGGGCACTTGAAATCATTGCAGAGTTTTGCCTTTACACTTTCAGATCTAGATCCATGTTAGCATTTACAGTACCTTCCGCTGAAGTCAGTGATTGGCTTCTACATCTGCAAAGTGGAAAAGTGGAGTCAGCATTCCTTCATGTAAGAAAAATAAATTATTTAATAATAGTGAAGTAATATTTCATCATTATATCAATGACCAGTCTAGCTCAGAGTGAAATTACTGATTTGAATATTGTCAGTAGGTAAAGACTAAGACCACACACTGAAAAATGACAAAAATTTAAATACTTACTGGTTGTCCATCCTGTCTGTTCATGCATTGACTAGGGAAGTGGTCTCAAGAAGAATTTTGTGGAGGATTGTTGTCAAAACATCTTTACCTCGGATTCTTAAAGCAGGAAGGGATCTTTGGACGTTACCTAGTTCACCTCCTTTTCCAAGGCAGGTATCTACAGCTGTCATCCCTGACAGAAGTTTATGTAAACTGTTCTTAAATCTTCCAATAATAAAATCTCCCGATCTTCCCTAAACAGTCCCTTCCAGTCTCTTCTTCGTTTTTACCATTGGAAACACTTTCCTCACATCTAACCCACACTCTCCTCATTCTGGGTTCATCCCATTACTACTTGTACCATCTGCCAGGGACAATGGAGGATAGATTTCTGCAAAAGGCTCTCTGTTTATTTCCCCAGCAAGCCTTACCTCATAACAGAAATCCCATATTTGTTCATACTTACTCTGTAGATGATGTTTCCTTGAGCTCTGATTCTTCTGGCTGTTTTGAGTTCTCTCCAGATGGTCTGCATCCTTCTTGAAGCACAGAAGGCGTATTGCACAAATGGGGCCAAAGAAAGGTTTCCCAGGCAGCCTTAATCCTGCCTTTTTCTTAGGTTCAACAGTTGACATTGTGACCATAATGTGTTTAATGCTCTCAAGTAGAACTTGCGCCTTGTGGGACTTGATACCCGTGATCAATGACATTCATGGCTGGGCCTTTAAGTTGCACGGACCTTTGCTCCTTGAATTAATCTGTTACAGAAAATGGTCCAGCCACAGAAACCATACTTAGAAATGTCTCCTGCCCTGTGTGAGCAGGTGCTCCAGGTTCCTGGAATCCCTTTCCCAGCCTTTCACAGATATTTTTAGGCAGTTTTTCTGTCTCTCTCCCATCTTACTAAGGCTGCTTGTCTCCACCTGGGCCTGTCCTGCTGCTTAGATGCAGTGGTCTGGCTTTCTTTGTCAGCCTCTTGTCTTTTTTCATGGTGTTGACTCCTCGTCATATTCCCATTCTCTTTACTTTTTTCATACTAGTCTCTGCTCATCAGTTCTAATCATTGTTTCAGTGTCCACTTGGTTGCCGTTTCTTCATTTTTGGCTCTTCGCCTGGTCTGCATTTTCCTTCCCTCCATCTCTGGTGGCTCCCAGACAGGTGTTTGTGACATGATGTTTCTTCTCACCCCTTTCTTCATTTTCTTGTTCATTTTCCTTGTCAGCTGAGGCTGTGTCCTCTTCCTGCTTCCTTTGACTTTTGGTGTGATCTGTATTATTCCCCACAGCCAGTTGTCCTGTTTCTCCATCACCTTCCATTTCCCTCGTACAGCAAGCCCTCTGTCATACCCTGCCCGTTCATTTATCATTCCTTCCTTCACTTCCATTCCACAGCTGATTGAAAGTACAGGCAATTCAAATGGCAAAATCTGAACTCACAGCATCCCTAAGCTGTAGTTGCAGAGATGATCCCTGTGATTGTGTCTAACCTTTGCTGGAAGGATGTTCATTCGTGGAGTAAGGATGGTGCATATGGAGTCTGCTTGCACGTAGGGACTGACAGAGAATGGAGCGTGCTTAGTGAAGAGAGAATTTTTGAGCTTGTAGCTTTTATGTGCTAAAGCTTTGCTTGAGCACATGTGATCCACTTGGTGAGGTTAGAAGCATGTGGAGAAACAAGTTCAGACTAATTTTCATAGGGATGCAGAAAGTGTATCTGTAACTTCAAAAATTAATATAGTGACACTCTAAGAGTTTCACAGAACAGCAGAAAGGTTGATCAGAATTCTGGAGTAGCTTCCAGTTAAGTAATCCGGGACCCTTCAGTCTGTAAAAGAGATTGAAGGAGGAAGATAAGAGGCTTTCAAAATCATAGGTGGCATGGGGAGGGTGGCTCTATCTTGACTGTTCAGTTTCTTTTCGTGCAAGAAACTGAGGGTTGTCAAATGAAACTTAAAAGGGCAAGACGCAAAATGAAAGGAGATGGTTCTTTGCACAGGAGGTAGTGGTCCAAAGTGACATGGAAATTCTTGCTAAAGGATGTTGGGGATTGCTGAAAATTTCTGTGAGTTCAGGAGCAGCCTGGGCAAGTTCATGAAAGAGAAACTGAGAATTACTGAATGTATTTAGTGGTGGACTTGGCAGTGCTGGGTTAATGGTTGGACTTGATGATCTTAAAGGTCCTTTCCAACCAAAAAGGACCTTTGAGAATTCTATGATTCTATATAGGAATCACAGCTGATATGGGGAGGCCTTGAACTGAAAGTACTGGGAGACGTGGGTAGTATCCTCTGTTTGCCCTGCCCTTTAATATACCCTGTGCATCTGCTTATCCTATTTCTAACAGTGACCATACGGGACTGGATGAACCTTTAATCTGACCCAGCACAGTTTTGACTAAAGAGCCCCACTCTGTTCTATTTCATCTCATACTTCCAAAGAAAAAATACAAAGCTTGAATTACGCAGAACAGCATGTTTTTCCATTCCCTAATGTGACTGAAAAATTTTGATGAAACTTCCTTGAAAAACTGCTACTTAAAGCCAACTTAGTATATGTTAAATTTCAGTAATTTTCAGGTAGTAAGACCCTACTTAGTCTTCATATGAAATTGCTTTCTAAGAGGTGCTGCCACCTCTGCGAGGTTTATGCGGTTTTGGTGTGATCTGTGTTGATTTGCAAAGAGAGGGAATTTGGCTTGAACAGACAATACTTTCTGGGCACAAGGTCACACTGAAGATACAGGCCACCGTGCTTTTTATTTGGGTTTTCTCACTCGCAGGTTAAATCACTTCTCACAGTTGTGTGAAGTATCATCCTTCAGGTATGCTCACAGTTCCATTCTGTGTGGGATTTTTGTTTGAGAGTACGAGTCAGTTCGGTTGAATATTAAAGAACAATTTCTAGATGGACTTGGAGCAGACCTCTAAATTCACTTTATTCAGCACTGGCATTGTGGTAACATCTCCTGCATTTAGGGTTTGTGAAGTCCTAATTGAGCTTTTAACATTTGTTTAGATTAAAGGTGACACATATTGATGGTGAATAAGAGCATATTTTCATATTTTTTAAATTTTACAATGTCAGTAAAATGTATTGTTTTGGTGGTGGTGTTTGGAGGGTAATGGTTTCTTTCTCTCAAGTGAGAAGAGTATCATTAAGTTGATTATATGGCTATAGAACTCCAACTGTGCTGGTTTGAAAAAATGGGAAAGCAATTATTGTCTAATGCAGTTTAATTGCTTTGTGCAAACTTAAAGTTTTAAAATTCTTCACCTGAAGTTCATATGAACTCCCTCCCACACTCTCTTTTTTTAAAAGAATTGTGCTGCACGAGTTAAATACTCGTTTCAAACCCAACTCTGTGTAATAGTGTAATAGTGTTAAACCACTTCAAAATTTCAATTTGTTGTGTGATTCTGTTTCCTATTGGAAAGAGAACATTTTGCCTGTCAAACGCTTCCATACAGCTTGCAGCTGAGAACTTCTGCCCTTTCTCTTTGTGATATCTCCGTCTTGCATTTTTCATCCTTCTCTATCCTTAGTATCATTCACTCAGCAGCGTGATTTATTGGGTTGTTAACCCTGTATCAATGGGAAGTTGTTATGCAAAACTCCTCAGGAGTTTTCGTGGGTAGTTTCCTTTCAAGCTTCTTCATTATCAAGGTCCAGATATTTACACGTTATGCTGAAAAGCTTAATCTAAACCCCTGAGTTTTAGAATGATTTCACCTCTGTGAGTATCTCCCATATATTAGAACTCACACTGTTGCAGACCCCCGGCATTGTTTTAAGCCAGTAATCTTGATTTCACTTAAAATGCAGCTTGCAGGTCTTGATTTGAATTTATGTAGATGATACAATAGTGCATCTTCACTAAGGAGAAAAACAATTTACTCTTTAAATAATACAACATAAAACGAGAGTGAAGGCAAAGTAGTTTGTGCATTAGCATAACTTGGCATAGCTAAATAACTAGTAGGTCCCCTGTAGTGTTTAGTTTAGCCTTTTAACATATATTAAAACTACTAACAGAGTTAGGTGGGTGAAGAATTCTCAAGGCCAATTCTCATCAGTCTGCTTCAGTAATTGGTGCAAACGATGCTCAGAAGTTCTGTGTTGCTCCCAAATATTCCATTTCATTGTGCTGAGCTTAATTTTAATTGTGAAAAATAGATGTTAAAAACATCTTAAATTTCTGTAACAGCTTTGCCGACACAACCCAGGGTTTTATGCTTCTCAGTTTCATCTTTCAAAAATGCTAAAGTGTGTGTGAAAAAGACATCCTGAAGGCATGTCGAGACACTGAGGAAAATTATTGCATAATTCCTTTAAAAACAAACAAACTCATAGCAAAAATCAAATGATACCCTCTTCGCCTTCTTTTTCAGCCCAAAGTGAATGAAATAGATATTTTTATGCTTTCCATTTTTTTTTTTTAACTTTAGTGCACTCATTATCATGGCAAATAGCAGTAGTGATCATCTGTAACTTAGTATTTAATATTAAGGCGATGGCTATAGCTAGTGGATCATACTGGAACTGCCATGCCTTGGGTTTTCTCAGATATAATCCATTGCCTTTTCCTGTTTAAACAGCAACAAAGACCTTTGCTTGTAATGAGATTGATTGAAAAGGTGAATGCCCAGTAAAACTTTGATAATTGGTGTCCCACAGTAGGGTGGGAGGGATTTCAGAAAAGGTAAGAGGAGAGCATCTCTTGAGCTGGTCCATGAATTTATATTTCCTCTGCTGCTGACAGCTTCTGTTCATCTCTGTAGGATGCTTGGATTCCCCTGTGGATGTTCTCCTGAAAGAGGAGGACCTTTAACACCTCTCTGCAGGACAGGTCCACCTCCTTCACCATTTAGTACTAAAAGGGTTGTATAACTTCAAGCGTCTTACTGATAGACGTGCTCAGCATAGGCCACTTGCCATCTTCCTTGGCATGCAGCTTTACGGGGATCCTGGAGACACAGAAGTTATTCCTCTGAAAATGAGGAAGAGAAATTTATTCCCCCAGCTGTACACGCAGAGTTGCAGGTGGATGGCAGTGCCCCATATCATTGCAGATTGTTGTGCCTTCTACTCAGGCATGAAAAATAGGAAGGGGAGTGAGAAGTCACATCTGATACAGTGGAGCGTTGTGCTAACTCACACAGAGCAATGTGAAGATTTCCACCAGCTGCACAGCATGTTACCCACTCAGACACAAGTGTAGGTCTGCGAGATAAGGGACGCCACATAAACAAACCATGTTTACATAAGTCAGTCCGCACATCTGCTTATTGTTAGGGAGCCCTGGCTGACACAGGACACCCCAGTGCCATTTCCCAACTCAGAAGGATCCAGGAGGGGCTTCTGCTTACTCTTGGGAATGTAACTACAGCAGCACTTGGTGTGTCTGAAGTGTTGGTAATCCTGATGGTCAGCCTTAATTCTGGTAAAGAAAGGTCGGAGGACTGTCAATTTTACCTTAATTATCTAACTGAATATTTGCAAGCAAGCCAGATGATGTTTCTCCTTCTCTGGTTGTAATTTATTGTTGTGCAACTAGTTGCCCAGTACCGCATGTGTTGAAATGAACTCCTTTCAACGGGAAAGTCTGTGTTTTAGGATGAGTCCTAATGACTGTGTCATCGGTCAAGTAGAGGAAATAGTGACTGTTCTTCTCCCTTCCTCCAAAACCAACTGGCTGGAGGGCATTTTGTTTTCCTGTGTTGGGATGTGGCCTGGGGAGGGTTGTAGCATCTTAGATTCTTGTCAGGGGGTTGAGTGAATTCTGTGTGAGCAAGAGGCATGGATCGGACAACTCGGTGTAATAAGAACTTGTAGAAGAAAATGGCTGTGGCAGAGCGCTGAGATTGCTGTGTTTCTGGTTAGAGAGGGCATCTTTCTAACAAGATCCAAGTCTGGATCTCCTCTCATGGCTTGGTAGGAACAGACATTATCTTCAGACATTATTATTGCCTCTTACTGCATTCCCCTGAACCCAGTATTATGTCTGGTTTGCTCTGAAGACATTTTTTTTAATGTGTCATGTATTAAAATTTGTGTGCGTACAGATGTATGAAATCCTTTGGGATGAGGTGAGTTATATGAGCACGTGCTAGTAATAAACCACCTGTGGAATTCTAAACCTATCTAAAAAGGTAGCGTTTGTTCTGGGAAAATTTAGGAATTAAGTTGAAGTTACGAGTAATGATGAATTTATATTTTGGTTTGGAGCATCACAGATATATCTTAAATGGAGCATTGGTGAGCTTTCTTTTTTTCCTTAGTAGCTTATAAAAAGATATGTGACACATCGTCTCTTGCTTGTTATCCCATTTTGAATTAGCCTGTTCTGAAAATATGCTAATTACAATAACAGATCTAGGATTTGATCTTAAGAGTTGCCAGTATCTCAATTTCGTTATCTTCAGTATGAGAGCTCTTCTTGCATCACAGATTTAGATCCTCTAATTGCATATTGACATATGGAAAGTAGATTTGTAAGTACTTTTTGCAATCCTCAGATGACAGGAATAAAAAACTCTACCTTCTGCCCATACAGACATAACTTAAAATATTTACTGAGCACTTAAACCTAAAAGGCTAACGTGATGGAACTGGCCACTTTGTACCGCATGACAAATCAGTAGTGTGACGTGTTGGGAAGCAGAGGACCATGGCTTGCTGGCGGAGGGTGTCTCTAGAATCCAGACGCTAGGCAGGGACTATGTTGCCGCTGGTTGTTTCTAGGTATTTGGGTGCCTGATACATTTGTAGCCCCTCTGCTTACCTTCCCTTGCAAGTGTGAAAATTTTTTTTCCCCCTTTTATAATCCCTCCTCTCTGTCTCAGCCCACCCAGTCTCTTGGCTGCGGTCTGGGAATGTTCTGCTGCTCTTTTCTTTTACGTCGGCATCTGTGTGTTCGCAGACCTTTAGCGCAGGGTTCCCCCAGCCCCCTCCTCACAGCGAGTGCTCGAGCACTTGCTTCAGCTGCGGTCCCCAGCTTTGCTGGAGCAGGAGCAGTAGCACGAACCGTATGATTTTTGACAGCTTCACAGCTGTCTGCACCATGCTGCAGAGTAGCTGTGAAACTCCCTGCTCCTGTTGTTTCACTTCACTCTGCCTGCAGAAAGCTACTGCTGGCAGTTGTGATACCGGAGCTGCCTTACAGAAATATCTGCTTTACCCCTGTATTCCTTTTTCAAATAATACCACTTTTGACCCCACCTGGAGTACTGCGTCCAGCTCTGGGGCCCCCAACATAAGAAGGACATGGAGCTGTTGGAACGAGTCCAGAGGAGGCCATGAAGATGATCAGAGGGCTGGAGCACCTCTCCTATGAAGACAGGCAGAGAGAGTTGGGGCTGTTCAGCCTGGAGAAGAGAAGGCTCCTGGGAGATCTTCTAGAAGCCTTCCAGTACCTGAAGGGGCCTACAGGAAAGCGGGAGAGGGACTTTTTACAAGGGCATGTAGTGATAGGACGAGGGGGAATGGTTTTAAACTGAAAGAGGGTAGATTTAGATTAGATATTAGGAAGAAATTCTTTCCTGTGAGGGTGGTGAGACACTGGCACAGGTTGCCCAGAGAAGCTGTGGCTGCCCCCTCCCTGGCAGTGTTCAAGGCCAGGCTGGATGGGGCTTTGAGCAACCTGGTCTAGTGGAAGGTGTCCCTGCCCATGGCGGGGGAGGGTTGGAACTAGATGATCTTTAAGGTCCCTTCCAACCCAAACCATTCTATGATTCTATGATTCGTATTTCTCTTTTATAAGCCTTAACATTATTGCATATTTGCTACAACTTCCCTTTAAGGAGCTTTGTTTATTTAGTCATAATTATCCTCGAGTCTTTTAATGAGCAATGATAGTCTGTCCTAACAGGATGTATGAATAATTATTTATTCCGCTGTGGATAATCTTGTGTTTGTAACTAGTGTAATTTATGTACCGTGGTGCTGCCTGTTTAAATCTCTTAAGTCTCCTCACAAGTCTCTAGTCTCAACTAGCATAAATAGCTTTGCTTTCCCTTCTTACAGACTCTGCCTGCGAGGCCAGATCAGGTTTCACTGGCAGTCTAGTGGTTATATTCACTGCCATGTAAATAATAATAATTTATTTGTTGCTCTATCACATTGAAAACTAGCTTTAGACTTATCTCCTGTTTATCTGTAACTATTCATTTTTCCCATTCTTATGCTACATTTATCCATATTTTCTTTGCATCTTTTTTATCTTGGGATACCTTTTCTGGAATGTGTCAGACATTTACCATCAGCTCCGGCGGTTGTCCTGGCTCCCGCTGGTCCTGTGTTCAGGCAGGATCCGTGAGGGATGCGTGACCGAGGCCACAAACGTGAGGATGAATGTTTCCCAACAGTACTATGGTAGGGTCGTAATTTGAGTACCATGAATGGGACCTATTTTACCTACCCACCAACCTGCATGTCCTCAAAGGTCTGTCTGCCTTAGGCAAAGTGCAGTCCTACCTATAGAGCATAAGTAAATTATTTGGCTTCATTCTGGGCTTCATTTTGGGCTCGTGACATGCTGTTCCCTCCCTTAGCATCTGACTGGTATTACCAGTGCTGTAATAGTAGAGCAGTTCAAAGGCATTTTACATACCCACTTGTATTTTCTTTCCTCTTTTTTTTTTCACCCATAGTGTTGCTCTATGGTGAGGGCAAAAATACCTGTCCCAGAGTATGTTAAACCAAATCTAAGGGGCTTTACTGGATTCTCAGGGTCGTCTATTCCAATCTGGAACTTTCCTTTTCTACTTTCACCTTTTTCTGTTGCTGCTCTTGCCTCACCTGTCTGAAAAGCACAGGCACTGCTTATTTTTTCCCCCAGAATTTAGTGAATATTATAGAGGAGTTTAGCCTTAAAAGTTTTCTCTTCCTCCCACCCACCCACAACAGAGTGCCCCAAACCCAAATGTGTCAATATACAGATGCACTGAAATCTATTTAAATGGGATCCAGGCAAAACCAAGCCTTTATCCAAGTGCCTGATTCCCCGAGGCATCTTTTTGGGGTCTTAGGGGTATAAATATGAAGAAAACAGAATTGCTCATTTAAGCATAAAAAATGTGTTAAACGGCCTTCCTTTAATGCAAACTGCAAAGTTGCAGAAGTTCACATTTTAAGTTTGTGGATATGTTTATTATAGAAATATTTTTCAGTAGCTTCCATATGATGTGACACAAGGAGTGCTGTCAGAGCTGTCATTTCAGTGCTGTTGCTATGTTATGCATGTTAAAACATAATTACAAATGGCACAGGGATATTGTAGCGGTCACAGTTCTGTAAATACAAATTTCCTCTAGTAAAACTCTTAAGTATTGTTTTTAAATATTAAAGTAAACGGGGGTATTTGGATTTGTGTATGTCACGTGCCCTAGTATGTGTGACTGTAGCCATTGCTGTGATTTTTCTCATTATTCCATTTTTTTCCCATATTTCATTAAACCTTTTGGTGTATAGTATTTGCATAGTGTTACACATCAGGTGCATGTGCTTACAGAAGGTTGTGTGCGTAGTAATGTTCTAACTGTTCAAAAAGGCAGAGCTTTGCCTTCCTGTGATGGCAACGTTGAGTTCTTCTAATGGGTGTTGAGATGTTAATTTTCTTCCTCCCATTCTTTCCTTTTTTTTTGCCTTGTTTTCGGATGCCTTTTAGCAAGCGTGTGTCTAGAGATACAGAATTTTTGAACAAAAAGGTTATATTAATCATTGAATATTATATGTGGGGTGTTTTTTTGTTTTGTAAATAATGCACTTTCGTGAACAAAAAAGTTCTTTTAACGTAACTTTAAATTAGCTGGAAGTCGTGTTCCTGAATACTGAATTCTGATATCTGACAGCACTTGGGAGCTTTTTTTTTTCATTATAAAGGGTTAAATTGGCATGAAAGTTGCTCTTTGGGGGTATCCTCTGCTGTTTTCCCCCCCAAAAAAGAAGTAATTGTCTTCCCTTTCACAGCGAACAACTCTGCGCCTTTTGTTACTGTGGAGAACGGAGCTCGTTAGGACAAGGAGACTTAAAACAATTCAGTCCAACTCCTGGGTATGTTATCCCATGGAAAAACCAGCCTTTAAATAAGAGTGAAGCCAGCGAGAGCACCGATGGAGCTTGTGAGAGAACTCCAAGGCAAAACTCAGTGCCGCGCAAACAGAGAGGACAGAAGAAGTAAGTCCGTTTTACAGTAATTATGTGGGGTTTTTTTGTTTTGCATTAAGTTCAGGAAACATCTTTACAGATACTGTACTGCAATAGGCAAATAACTTGTATTTGTGAAAATGTTCATTGATTTTTGTCTTTTAGAAAAAAAAAAAACAACAACAAAACGCAAGCAGTATAGGACTAGCTGTTTCTTCCGCTTTTTAAAGATTGGTTTCTCCCGTCCAGTGACAATCTTGACTCTGGAAGAACATTAGAAGAAACATAGTTATTGTAAAGCACAGGTCTGCTTGTGAGGTTGAAGTAAAAGTATGCTCAAGAGTAGAAGATAATGGACTTATGACGCTTTGTGTATTTTGTAGACTGGAGTAACAGAAGCCTTTGCCCATCTTAGAATCATAGAATTGTTTTGGTTGGAAAGGACCTTTAAGTCCAACCGTTAACCCAGCACTGCCAAGTCCACCACTAGACCATGTACCTAAGCACCACATCTACTCGTCTTTTAAATACCTCCAGGGATGGTGACTCCACCACTTCCCTGGGCAGCCTGTTCCAATGCTTGATAACCCTTTCCATGAAGAAGTTTTTCCTAATATCCATCTAAACCTCCCCTGGTGCAGCTTGAGGCCATTTCCTCTCATCCTATCACTTGTTACTTGGGGGTAGAGACCAGCCCCCCCCACCTCGCTACACCCTCCTTTCAGGTAGTTGTAGAGAGCAATAAGGTCTCTCGTTGAAGCTCTTTCTGCTCGCCCTCCAGAGCTGGCTCTGGCAGTGGCGACAGTGTTGTTGCAGGCACACAGCGCGTGTTTCTTGCCCTACGGAAGTGGGGCTCGTCGGCAGGTTTCCCAGCAGGGTGGTTTTAGCCATTGCAAGGGCAGCGTCCCGAGTCCTCTCAGGTTGGTTCCAGCTCCCAGCAATTCTGGACAATGGCAGGGATGCACACGGCTCCGCAGGGAAGTTCTGTTCAACGTGTGGTGTGTCTGGCGGTGGTGTATAAGACGTGACTGGTGGGAGAAGCGCGTTTCTAGATCTGTCCGCAGGCGCAGGGGCTCTGGCACCGTGGGTTTGCGCCGCCGCGGGAGGCTCCGCGGCGGGCGGCGGCGCGGGGCTGTGGGCGGCCGCCGGGGCCGGGGCCGGCCGCGGTGGAGGCCGGGGATTGGCTGGGGGCGCGGGGCCGCCGCCCGCCCGCGGGGCCCGGCCGGGGGAGCGGAACAATGCGGGAGGCGGTGGCCGCGCCCGCCCCTGAGGCGGGGCCGCCTGAGGGGCTGCAGCGCCAGCGCCGCTGTCCTTCAAATCTGCCCAAAATACACCCCAAAAATCCTTAATTAACGCGCGTTCAGTCAGCCCTGTGCGCCTTAACATTTCAGATGTGCTGATACGCGGCACTAGGGCCTTGCTTACTGTTGGAGAAGCTGTTCGGTGTGCTTTATACTCACTGGTGTTGTTTCATATGTTCATATAATTATGTCGGTGTTATATAAATACACATTGTGTAATGCTGATAGGGAAAAACTGCTTTTCTTAAAGCTAATACAACTAACCCCCTCCCCTCACAGACAGCTACTCTATTTTATAGGTATATGAAATACTATTTTCAAAAAGGCTAAGTACAAAAGATCAGGATGGGTTGGAAAGTGTTTCTGTTCAGGATGAAAATGCAGGGTAAATTGGGATGTTCTTTAAATGCATTGGTTTGATCTTGTGAGAAAGCTTTCATATTAATAAAAAATGCCTTGTCAATTGGGATTTATTTTTTTATTAACGTTCCTTTAAACTCCTGTGTTTTGAGTAGCAGTTTAACGTCAGAGGTGGCTTCGCTGGACATGGGCGGTGTTCAGGAACCAGCTTTAACCAGAAATAGGTTAATTTAATGCTTTAGTAAGGGGAGTCTTAATGTCGACAGTGCCAGACTTAATGAGCGGGGAGGGCGGCGGGGGTTGATCAGCTTCTGCCATGACGAGGGGTCATAAGATATCATGTAATAAGTGAAAACTTTTAAGCTTTCTTTGGCAGTGCAAGAGGGATGTTGCTCCTTTTTTTACCCCATAAACTGAGGGGTTTTTCCATGTATTTATGAATGCAATTGTTGACGTAAAGCATACATGGTTTTCAAGAAGGCAAAGTTATCGCAGGTTAAAATTCCAGTGTTTACTCATTTCTTGTCTCATTGGTGGTAGGTCATTTTTCGGCATCTTTTTTTTTTTTTTTTTGAGGTTATAAGCAGGAGAGTAGTTGGGAAAGAGAGGTGGTTTTGTGCTGTGTCAACTCCAGAAACTCAGAAGTAACAGCAAACACACACATTTGAGTTATTAATGGGGGAGAATAATGAAGTTCAAAGAACCTTAATAGAAAACACAACATCTCCTTTCTTACTAACTGCTGAAGCATCAGATGAGATCAGGTCTCTCTTATCAGTAAGCCTAATGCACATCCTTAGATGTCCAAGATTTTTTTTTTCCTGCAGGAAGTAATGGAGGAAGAATCATCGCTTCTTTTTTTAGCGTCGTAATCTGAGTTTTATTAATTATTTTCTGTAGAGATTAGAACTTGGGGGACAAATTAATAAAGTTATAAACTAGATCCTCCTATGTCAGCACAATATAGTAGTCTTTATATCACTGCATTTTTCAATTCCCCCACATGCCTTTCCTCCTGTCCTGTCCCTTGTACCACCCCCCCCCACACACACCTTTTTTTTAACACCTTGTTGGCATTGGAAAAAGATACTTATTTCCAAGCAGCTTTTTCACTCCTGGTCTTTTTTGTACCTTCCCCCCATAGCTACTGTATTTTGTCCAGGCACCTGACCTCTGGCTGTGGCAGTGTCCCTTGAGGATACTGTCAATGCTGTGCCCTGGACCAGCTGTTAAGACTGCAGGGCGAGGGCCATATGAAAGCTGCAGCTGGTGCTCGCCACTTACACCACTCTCTTTTCTTCCTTCTGCATCTCTTCTTCCCCAGAGTAACACAGGCTGCTTGCTGTCAACCTAATTCTCCATTCCTAAGGTTGGACAAGTTTTAATATCAAGCAGAAATGGACTTTAAATGTGTGTCTTGAAGAATTGGAAGAGAGCAGGCTGGGGAAAGGGGCATTTTACCAAGCATTTTTTTTGTCTATTGAATAGCAGCTTTAACTGAAAACTTTGTTATTGGGAAAAATGTTAGGCTAAAGTATGAGGAAGAAAGATTTTTGTTCATGTTGATTTATATTTTATCACGTTTGGAAAAATTTATATTCACTTTCCCTGAGTTTTGGATCATTTCAAGTATCTCACTAATTGAACAAAGAATGTGGTCACTTCTAAGTTTGTTTTTATGCTCCCCGATACAGGTCTCGATCAAGTATAGCATCGTGTACAAGTGTAAGCACCCAAACTGCTTCTGATGATCACGTTGTCAAATTCTGGGATGAACTCAGTTTAGTTGGCTTACCAGATGACATTGATGTTCAAGCCTTATTTGAGCCAACAGGTAAGATATGTTGCCATCCTCCTTTTTTTCTTGCCCAGTAGTAGTACAGTAGCTACAGTGACAGCGAGTGGAGTTTTTCAGCTGTTGGTTTTCTGTGCTCTGGTGTTTGTCAAGTGTTTGATGATGCTTTCCTAGCTTTAGCCAATGTTCCATAGTGGTTTTGTATAGTCTCCTCTTCAGGTACTGGACAGAATCGTTATCAGCTTTGTATGGGAAAATATTTGTGATCTACTGCTGAGCTGGTGTTTATGATCTTCGGTAGCACAATTCTGTTTTGGGAAGAAAAGGAAAAAGGAAGGAGACACAGCTTAATATAATTCTTGAAGTCCTAATCCCGTAGCCTTACCTAATCTCCTGCTGCTAATGCAGGGTTATCGAAAATAATGTAAGGAAAGATTTTTTTAAAAGACCAGTACTGATAGAACAATAGAGGCATAATACACTTGCATGTTTCCAGTATCTACAGATTTTCTGTCAGAAAACTGTCTAGTTTGTCATCTGCTCTTTCATTTTAATGGAACTTTTCTTTTTACTCGGTTTTTAATTACTTTTTCAGAAAGCATCTATGTTCAAATGCTTTGATGCCAGTAGTCTACTCACTGTTTTGTCTCAAAAATGGAAATTTATTTATGCAATAATATAAATGTCGTTCTTTCATGAGTGTGGAAACGCATTTCAAAGTCTAATTAAAAAAAATAAAATTTGTTTGTTTTAAATAGTTATACTATAGTGTGTGTGGGTAGGTGGGGAGGTTTATCAACCTAAATTTTTTTAAGTTGTTATTATTTGTAGAGGACTCTTCCCAGACCCTTACAGAGATTTTTGGGGGAGTTTTTTTGTTGCTGAATGATTAAGTTGACCAAGTACCTAATTTCAACAGCTAATGTAGAGCATCATTTTGAATCTAGTATAAAGCTGTCACAGAATTCCTTTGGAAGTATGCATCATTTACATTGTCTTTCCCAGAATTGAATTAGAAACTTCTTTTAAGAGATACCTGTTGAATTCCGAAAATTCTGAATTGTTTTGTTATGTAGATAAACATTTCTAATTATATCTCTATAATGTGTTCGTTACAATACCACAGTTTTCTCAGTCATTTTTATGGTGTTTCTGTTCATGCTGTATTGTGAGCTTTTAAAAGTTTTGTGTAGAATTCTAAAGCATCATATGAGCACGTTCTACATTAACATACAGATCTGTATCCAGTCCTTGGAAATCGTAAGTCAAGAGTACATGTATAGACAAATGTTATCTACAGTAAAATACAAGATGGAGTGTAATTCTGCATGTCTCGCGCACAAACATTGCATATACACCCTACTGTTATGATTATATGATCAGGCATGTGAAAATTAGAAACAGATAATACAGAATGTGCTGAAATGAAGAGGAAGATGTGTTATGTATCAAAAAATTGCAGTATATTTAGTGTCTGATAGTAACAGCAATATATTTAGTGTATGATAATAAGGGCATTAAGTGTTGCAACAAGAAAAACAGGAGGAAGAGAGGCTGTTCATTTTATCTGGCAAGTATTTACTACTAGAACTAAGTTCCATACTTACAGGAAGTGCTTGACAGAGTTGTACAACAAAAGCTCTTTTCCTTTCATAATGCATTAGGTCATTGCTGGGCTCATCACCGCTGTGCGGAGTGGTCATTGGGAGTCTGCCAGACTGAAGAGCAGCTATCGGTGAACGTGGACAAAGCTGTTGTCTCAGGGAGCACAGAAGTGAGTAAAAAGATTTGAATGCTCAATCCAGTAAGAAAATGGGTTGGGGGTTGAAAAAAAGACAGTAGACTAATGCAATACAAGGTATGACCAGAAATATCCACATACAGATCCCTGAGCTCACATTTATAATAAGGTTTCTTTGGACAGGTCTTCATGATAAAATCTGCACTTGCAATTTATTAAAAAGACTTATGGAGTTGCATGGAATATATCATTAATTAGTTCTGAGATAACTAGAATGTAGAAAGTACCTGGCTGATGAAAACACAATACAGACAAAAGAAAAGTTGAGTTTAAATTAGCAAATACTCCGCTAGGTAAAGGAAATACCTATTTTGCCAGTGTATATTCTGAAGTCATATGTCTCAAATATAGTAAAAAAATTCTCAATTACTTTCATACCAGTTTCAAAAAGCAGATTGGTATAGGAAAACTAGTGTTTACCACAAAGTCTATGTTGTTACTTTAAATATTGATAGAAATAAATATAAATATTTAGTCTTCTAATTTGAATTGGCATTGTATTTGGAAAAGTAGGTACCTTTGAAAAGGACTGATTCCTCCTGGTGTCATATTCTGATACTAATTTGAAATGATGAAGAGACCTATTTCAAATTGTTTTTAACTTGTGTAGCTATATTTTTTGGTCATATTTAATCATGTCTAGTAGATTATTTTAACAATTTTAGTTTTTTGTATATTAATAAGCCATGCTATCAACAAATCTGTGTCATTTTTGCTGTTTTTTCCATGATCATGCTTAGGCTTATTTTTACTTGAAGTCATGAGTTATATTAAAATTTAAAATATGACGTGGAAGATACCAGTAAATGCTCTCCATTGTGTGGACTAAAAAGCTGCTTTAAATCAGTCTTTCGGTACAAGCCGTATAATGCAGCTTTCCTTGTGCCTTCTACTTTTGCATATGCTCATGTTGAATAAATGCTTTGCTTTGCATAATTTAATTGATTTCTGTGTATCTGCTTTCAAAATAAAAGACTGTTCAGAATGAATGAACCTGACAGTATTAAGTTTTAAACGAGCCTGAAGATGTTAAAGCATTTGTATGTGTGTGTGCATATATAAAAAGAAATTGTAAAAAAAATTGAAAGAACATTCAAAATTGGTTACTTTTTTTTTTTAAATCTCGCTGCTGAAAGTTTTCATCTTCTTCTTGTTGTCTGATGATGGTGGCTTGTAGTCATCTTGTGATTAGCTCGTTCCCATCTGTAGTCATTTTCATTATAATATTCTGGTTTCTACCAGAAATCCTTGCTGCAGTGTTCAAGCTCGTATTTTGCTCTATTGAATTTCATCCTGTTTCCATTATTTCGGTTCCATTTCTTTCGCTGTGGTACCTTACTCCTCCCCTGTGCCTCAGGGTGATGGTGCCTCACCTTCATGTTGTTAGTACATTTTAAGTTTCGTGTAGTTGTTTAGAATGCAAATACTTAAATAAGAATTCTTGAAGAATCCCACATCTCTCTGGTGTGATAGTTTCCATTTCAAGCCTGTCTTTCCGTGTGCTGCTCTGTAGCTTCTCTACTAATCTTTTGAAATTCTGCAAATAATTTTTAGATACCCCTGTTGCACGTGTTTCAGTGCAACGCAGAGAGATGAGAGAAATTTGAATCGAGTGCCATTCTGCATATTTTCTATTCAATTGTTGCTGAAACCGTTGAGAAAACTTTCTTTGCTGTAATACAGCAGTCAGCCAGCAAAGAACGACATTAGTTTGGTTATTCTTTTTTATCCTTCTTGTGATATCCCTAGGGAGAGCCGAGTAAGAGCGCAGCTGCGATTGTCTGATTCTAGAGGAGCAGCTAGACAAAAGGGGACATCTTTATCCCATGGGCATACCGGGGAAGTTTTTGCACTTTTTTTTTTTTTTTTTTTTTCCCCCCAAAAAATAAGGAGCAAACACTTCTGTAGTTCTCTGTTCCTGACCGTGGAGCAGCAATGTGGGGCTTGCTCAGAGTTTGTGTATAACTGGTTGGGAACCCAAGTAACCCTGTGTTTGTTTGTGTCCAGGCTGTAGTGCTTTGTAATAATTTTTCACTGCTTTTTAACTTGCCACTAAGGTAAAGAAGGCACAAATAAGTGTAAGGTGCTGGTTATCCTTCGCAATAGTGGAAAATTTATCTTAAGGGAAGACATTTTCTTTGTGCAAGGTATTTTGAAAAGTTTTGAATGAAAGGTATAGCAATTAACTGAGTGTATGTTTTTGCTTTTAAAGCTGCTTGTGCTTTGCTTTTGCTAAAATTTTGGGCTGCTTTCTAATGTGGTGTTACTGCATTTTAAAAGTAAAGTTTCTGTTTAAATGTTCTGAACACTGTTGGCAATGCAGATGCAAGTATGTGCTCAGGGCATACAGAAAAATAGTTTAAATAAAAACAAGCTGTATGCTATTTCCTCTACTTGCCACTAAATTTGCTTTGTTTTTTTTTGTTGTTATTTGCTTGGTTGGGGATTTCTGTCTTCTTCGAAGTCTCTCTGGCATGGCATGGGTTTATGATGTGGTCTGCAGCATTGACATCTTTCCTTAGCTGGGAAAGTACATTTTCTTTTCCTTGTTCATGTACAGATTAATTTTTGACATGTAACAAAACTTTTTCTTGATAGTGTAGTCCATTGATTTGGGTCTTTTAATTTCTGGAGATCGTTTTGGGACTGTTCTTACCTTGAAGGTCTCTCTAATTTGTAAGTTACATTCATGTTTCTCATTAGTTAGGCTGCCTATTGTTTGCAAATCTGTTTTAACTGGATATGACAGTGTTTCTTATTACTCTGTTTACCAGTTGAGATGTCCATTTGGCTTCACTGAACTTGTGATTGCATTAATAAAGCTTCTGTGGATGTATTTCATTGACCTATTTCAAAGTATGTGTGTTAATTCATTTTGGTTTTCTTCTTGGTCCCTATTTGCTGAAGATTTAACATAGAACATTGTAGAGATCTCAGTATCTGTGCACGTTTCACAGAATACCCTGCTTAGCACGTCTCTCTTCTTCAGTTCTTTCTTTTGAGTCACTCATTTTGAAGGCCTGGCAATTTCTTTAATGAGACATCTGACCAATTTGTTACATGTATTTGTGTCTAGACATAGGTGGGTGCTCTGACTTTCTTTCAAAGTCTTGGTTTTGCCTCTCTTGAATATTAATGAGTGCATAATGTTGTTTTATAACAACTGACAAATAAAAGCTGGAATATACAGTTAAGTTTATGGTAGTAGATGTGCTCTAGCCGTTATGGGTGGTGCAGGTGACTCATTTCATCTCCTTGCTCGTCTTGCTTACCTCGCTTAGCTCAGCAAGTGGGAGTCATGGATTTTCTCAGAACCACTTTCTAAGTTTAAAAAGTCATAAGGAAGAACTGGTGATCCAGGTGACAAGCATAGTGTCAGAGCTTTTCTCAAGATGATTCTTAAGAATTAACATACATATCTCGAGCTTGTACAGTATGTAGGTTAAAGAGCCTGAACACCCAGACGTGCCGGTTCCTTCCCCCACTATTTTAATGGGTTTTCATAGGATTTTGGAGTAATTTTGTTTCAAGTTTTGAAAGAAAAGAACTCTTCGGAATACAGACAGGGGAGAGAAAACTTCCAGTGATTTGCTTGATCCAAAATGTGAGAGAAAACTTCCAGTGATTTGCTTGATCCAAAACTTAACTAAATTTTATAATTCATAAGTGCTCTCTACTCAGTACATAAAAATTACCATAGTAAAGAAGCTGTCATATTGTCAGGTTTATGAAGACAGACTTTTATTGGTAAGGTGTTTCTACAGGTATTTGTGGTAAGATGCAAAGATGGTATGAAATAGAGACTGAGTAAAATAAACTAAGTAAAGGAAAATGATTGAACGGAAATCAGAGTTTTTGCTGAAAAAAGTAGACATGGACAAGCAGAGTTTTCTGCTTTTTCTTGTATTTCTGGCTTCAGCCTTATGCTTTCTTAACTATGCTGCTTTTGGTACTTGGAAGGATGAACTTACTGGCATTACCATTTAAAATGGAGGCCTTTAGGGCTTGCATCTGCTCAGCTTTTAACAAGAGTGGTTTCTGAAATATTTTCAGGTATTTTTAAATACTGCTTTATAATTTCCTTGTTTATTTTACATATATTGAGTAGGTGGCTGTTTCTTTACAGTCAGCTGAGGAAATAATGAAGTTTACTACTTGTCTGCCTTACATTGTCTAGCCATAGCTCTTCTGTATGCTACAAAGTCCCAAATAAGATGCGCTGCTTTTTCTCCCCAGTATGTGAGCAGCTCAGTTCAAGAAGTGAATTTAAGGAAGACTCAGTAGGTAATGTGTTTGAATCACTCTGAACAAACTGCACAAGAAAGGAATGCGATGGTAACTTTCCCAGCCAGCTTTCTCTTCTGATAAGATTTAGAAAGCAGTTTACAAGTCTGGAAGAACTTATCAAGGACACCAAAGTCAAAGAAAACAGTATTGGTGGAAACCAAGAAGGAGGTTCCTATCTACTTAAAGACTGAATAGGGAAAACACGATAGTAATGAAGTGTCTAAAGTAGTCGTTCCAAACACTGTATTACTCTGTTCCCATTGTATAAAATGTGGATTTCTGTTTGCTTTCAAATTCTGTATGGCTCTTTGTGTATTTATCTACTTCACACCTTTCATTTTTCCAGTAATTGTGAAGTGTTTCATCAGGACCAAGTCTCTTGCAGCCGGACAGCTGAAAAATTGCTGTCTTCTTCTCCCACCCATCCTTTTTTTTTTCGTTAATCAGGGCAATATCTTCTCTCTGTACAAGGCAGCTGTTTTCAGCTCTTGCTGAGTTTCTGCAGGCTGTGTTTGGCATGTTATCATTGCTGAGAACTATAGGAGTTGTTGCTTCACATAGAGGCAAGCTAATCAATAGTATCTTGCCTTATTCCAGACTCAAAACAATCTGCTGTTTTGACACTCCTCTCTCCTGTAAGCCCTTTTCACACGGTAACTCTCCCTTGAAATTTTTTTTTAAGGCGACTCCCCTTGAATTCTGTCACCAGAGGCAGGAAATTGCGCTGTTTGTAGATGCTTTCAAGTCGGAGCAATGTTACAAGGCTTACATATTAAATATCTCACTCAAACTGTCTTAAAGCCCTTTCCATCTACTGTTTTTAATTCTTTGCTCAAGACTCGATTCTAGCATGATGCTTACCAAGCTAGACCATAAAGAAATAAATTGAGGGGAAAGTTGGGAAACATTTGAAATGTTTATACTTTTTTTTTTAATTGTGTATCCGTATTTTGAATGTGTTTTCACCCCTTAGCCTCAGTGCACTTCCCATCTTGTTGAGACTTGTCCATGTTTATAGTGATACGTGTGTATGTTTACTTGTGCTTCTTTAAGTTGAAAACCGATTTGGCTAAATGGGTGCTTCCTTGTGTTGTTCCTTGTATGTAAAGATAAGCATCAACATCTTAATATACTCTTAACTTCATACACTGTGGAGGATTGTGCCCATTTAGCCATAGCAGTTTTTTCAGCTAGTTTTACTTTTATGTCAACATAAAAACTGTGTGAAAAATGGGTTAGATCACAGAATCTTGAAGATAGGGACGATGTTGACTTCATATATGTCTCAACCTAGCAAAACAGAACACATAGTGATGTCTTTTTTTCGAGATAGAGTGCAGGATTTGTGGTTCCTTGGTGCTCTAAAAGCTCCCTTCTTCCTTTTTCGTTATTGGAAGAGCTAGTAATTCTTAAAGCCATGGAAAAATGCATAAAGAACATCATCTGTCATAATTTATACCATTTCTGGGCAGAGTCCTCTGTATTTGCCCATTTTTCAAGGAGAAGCTTTGTAACACGATACTAAATGAGCAGCTCTGGTATTCAGAAGTTCCTCTTCCAACTCTTGAGTTTTTTATGGTACTATTGCACGCACAAGGCACTTGGCTTCTCTTAATCTCCCTTCACTGCAGCTTGGGAGTGACTACCTGGCTGCTCGATTGGAGTGACTTCTGATTTTATCTTACCGAGGTTTTTTTTTTCCTGTAGTTGCTTTTGTCTTGCAACTGAGGAAGGAACTGCTGCAGGAAGTATTCTTCCAAAATAACTTCTCTACTTTTTTTTATGGGTTGCTCTCTTTTAGAGAACTCTAGCACAGAAAATCCAAGAGAAAGACTAGAGGAATAGTGACAGGTGTCTCATCAACAAGACACTTCCATATGCTTTTGGTCAGTTTAGTAGTTTCATTCAGTTCCTAGCATGTTTTAGGAATACTCTAACAATTCAGCAGTGGGGCCGTGAGGTATTTCACTTTTCCATGAGTTTCTTTCTTGTTATATTGGTGTTCCTGTAGAGATTTGTAGCCATTTCCCTGCTAATGGTGATGATGCTAAGCTTTGTACTTCAAGGAAAGACATAGTGACTAAGGGTACAGCTTTGGTAACGTTTTAACACTGTAAATTATCTTCCATGAATTACTGTGTTCCAGAACAGTTCAGATTTTGGTCACCTAAAGCCAGAACGTGAATCAGACTGTTCTTACAGCTTGTTAATGACATCAGAAACGCTATGTGAGATATTTTATAACTGTATTTTCCACGTTCTGCAAAAACACCATGGAATCTTAAAATTATCATAGTTGGTTTTGGTTTACTATGTGTAATTCTTCTGGAACACCTTTGTACACCATAAATGATGTCAGTACAGCTTTGGTAAATCTGTTCAGGTTCAAGAGCTGCCGTGGGACCTGTATGTGTGTTCAGTTTTTTGCAGGTCCAGCAGTTTGAGAACAGATATTTGCCTGCTTAGTAAGATTTACAACTTAATTCTCATTAATATTGTCACATGAACAGTGATTAAAGTATTCTTCCATTTGAACCAAAATAAGCTTTACCATGATGTACTGATGTTCATTGGAAGTCATTGTCCTGTAGCAGCTGCTTTGAAAAGCATACATCAAAATAGAGGAACCAGGCATAGGGAAGAAGTGAGAGCAAGCAGGTAAGAGGAAGGAAGAAGGTTGACATTTGGAGTTACCAGGATTATTGAAAAATTCACTCTTTCCTATTTTCTTCCCACCTATAATCTGACTCGAGAAGCCAAAGCAAATAAGCGTAATTTAATATACTTTATGGAAAAAAAAGAACCCTAGCTTTTTGCCTAGCAGTTGTTTTTAACCCTCTAGTCACTTTTGCCAGGTTTTCAGGATTTTTTGTTTCAAAGTCTCCGGTGGGATTTTGCATTCTGTTTTTTCTTCTGCAGTGATACATATAAAAGAAAAAAACTAAAGTACAGTTCTCACAGATAAAGAATTTTGTTCCCTATCAAAACACAACAGCTTTAAAACGATGGAGTTTAGGACTCAGTTTTCAAAACACAGTTTTCAGTTTCCCCAGTTTTTCAGTTTCTCATAGACCACATTTCCTAGTACAAAATAAAATACATTTTTCTATATCCCTGCTGATATTTAAGAAAATGATGTAATAGTTAAAACTGAGTAAATGTGAATTGAGAACTCTATGCTTCTCTGCTTCTAGTATGTTTTTGTAATTATTTTGGCATGTAACATATGGATACCTTGGGATCTCATTAGACTCCGCACTTGGATGTGGATCTTCGGTGACGTATTTAAAAGTTTGAAAGGATTGCTGTGAAATAGAGTGGTTGGTCTAAATAATATGATCGTAAAGTGAGAGGCAGTAGCATGTAGAAGAAATGTGGCTAGTGTAAAGTCTAAACACTTTTGATGAAAGGAGGAGTCTGAAATATATTTTAATTTTGAATATTCCTTTCTTGAGAAAGAAAACTTCATTTATTTTCCTAGTGTTTCTGATGTAATAGTTGCTCGCTCATGAGTACTTTGATACTCAAGTAAATCTCTATATGTTACTGAAGGAGAGAGAGTTTGTGTTGATTGTGATAATCTAATTGAGGTTTGTTGAGTGAATAGATGATCTGTTTTTTTGTTTCCCCACCAGCTGTTAGATAGATTAATATTTCAGATTTGTACTATCTGCTGTGAGATACACTGTTATCATTACGTAACTTTTCAAGTCAGCCATCCAGTGAAAAAAATAAGGGGATAAAAAGATACAGTATTAAACCATGTAATTAAAAAACTGTATCCAAATATTCTGATAATTATAAGGCTCTGTGACTTTGTGCCTGTCCAAAATTTAATTTTAAAGAAATACGTAATTTTTCACATATTTTCCCATTGTTTAACGTATTTATTGTTAGCATTCCAGTAAAGCTAGTACTATGCTTCAGCGTATTAAGGTCTTTGGGATTTTTATGAGGGGAAAAGTCTATTATAAATGTGAAGAAATATTTATTTCAAGGCTATATGACACATCCCCTATTTAGCACTATTTTTTTTAATTAGCATTTCAAGAAACAGAAAATGTTCCGTTCTTGAGAGGCATCAAACACACCGTCCTGTTTATGTGCTAATATACAGTAGAGTATTAGTGTACCCAATGTTGGCAAAGCGTTTTGATTCAGAGCTTTTTCTGGATACTTGTTTTGTGAGTTTGATTCTTAACAACTGCAAATACTTCAATGTGACTTTTCAGTCTTTATAGTAGTTCCTTGCTTCATAACCTGTTATCATCATGATTCTGACCTGTTGATTAGAAAAAGGAGCACATGATAATATGAGACCAATTTAGCTATAGTTAATTTTTATATTGTCTTCAATGTGTTGATTCTACCTGCAAGAGGAAAGCAGGCATTAATTTCTGAACCACAGTTTGGAGGAGCATTTATCTTCTCAGATGAAGCAGAAGAAAAGATGTACTTTCGTAATACATTTTTTTCTGAGATTTTTATTTTGATTTGCTTTGTCCTGAGCCTTCTGTGAAATAACAGCTGTGTTTGTATCCCTACCTTTTTGTTTCCAAGTACAGGAAAAAAAATATTGTGAATTTGTCTGCTTAGCAAGTGGTGTTGTCAGTGCACATTGTAACTCACTGATCAGAGTGAAACTGTGTCTTGTTCCTTCTTTGGTCCATAAGAAGTAAGTGCTAGAGCTTAACCCTTGCCAGCTGTTGCAAAAAAGGACTAGTGCCTGTATTCTAATATATACATTTTATGTTTAAGTAATAAACTTTATTCAGGGTAAGAGAGGACTTTTCATATTTTCCCAGTGCTTATTTCGCTGACTTCATTGCCTGGTTCCCCCAGCAATTTTGCAGACAGAAGCACAATGTCATTTCTGGCAGGTGAATCTGCGTAAATGATCTTTCCCATAACAACTGCATTTCTGGAACATAGCAGCAAGTGAGGAGGGAAAAGACTTGGGTTACTTGGGCAGCACAAGACACCTTTCCTTAAGACGGTTCGTATGGCTTCATCTAAAGGAAAGTGATGATTTTTCAGCCTCACCTGTTCCTTTTTCTCTCCCAGCTGCTGGTTTCCTGCTGTGGTGCCAGGAGGCTGTTCTGTGGGAGCTCACCCTGTGAGCGCTCTCTTGGCACTGAACTCGGAAAGCAGAGTCAGCCTTAGAGTTTTCAGTCTGTGGGTTTTTTCAAGATGAGTGCTTTGAAAAATGCACCTTTCTTGAACTCTAGATGTCGAATAGGAGGGTGCTCGAATCAGGGGAGGGAGATTGTTGCTACAAAGGCATTTCTGAGAGGGTTTTGATGCTGAACAGACGATAGGCATTGCAGATGCTAAGGGCAGTCTGTGAGGTGTTGGAAGCAGACAAAATGGACTAGGGGCACAGAGAGAGACTGAGAGAGAAGCAGCAATAGCCCAGAAATGAAAGCCGAAAAGCCTAGCTGAGAGACATGAAAGGGCCTGTGTTCCTGAAGGGATTTCCAGTGCAGGTTTCCTTTATTCAGTAACATTCACTGAAATAATTTACTGAAAGCTCTGAAGTGAAATTGTTTAGTGTGTGTTCCAAACTGGTGAAGTGTGTTTCACAAAGACCTTTTCTTCCTTTTTGCATGACTTGAGTAGAAAACGCTTTTTTCATAATACGCCTAAAGAAATTCTGTGTATTTTTTTCTCTTTCCCCTCCCGGCTGTCTGTCTTAAATGTTACTCTAAGGATTAAGGCAGTGACATACTAGTTCACGTTGAGGCAGCACTCTGTTGCTGGGCATTTCATGTCAAGATTTTATAATCTATCTATACCAAGTTATTTTGAGGGCTTATGTGTTAAAAACAGGGAGAACTTGATCTCTGAAGAGTGAAGAAAGCCCACTAAAGGAAAATCACACTGTCTTTTAAATCAAGATTGTACCTTCTTCCTCAGCTACTGCTTCAGTTTGCTAGTGGGACTGACCCATTTTGGTGCTTTGTTGTAGAACATGAGAATACCGATACTTGGGCTCTCCCTTTCTCCTGTCTATGCTCAGCAGCAGTAACATAGTCCTTCAAGGTCTACATAAGAAAGAAAATGGCAATACAATGCCCTCAAATTCTAAATGTGGAACAAGGAAATGACAAAATGTTATCTTAAAAAAATCAATGCAAATATTTACAAATTTATTTAAATTATTATCCCATTAATATTTTCAGCAGATAAGAAGACTGGAGCTCTCTATATATTAAAGGCAGGAAACCATACCCATCTCCTAACAAGCATGCTAACAGTAAGCCCATAGAAACTTATACAAGGAGGTGTAACAGTACCACCTATCTCCTCACTTTTGTAGGTATTTGAATGCAACCTTCGTTTTCCTACCTTACTACCACCTCACTCATGACTGCTTCTTATTTAAATATTTTATATTCAGTCTTTTCCATGGCTCATGTGGATTGATCTGTTGTTTTTTTTTAAAGTTAGTGCTTAAGGGTCTAATTTTGCCTTTATGTGGTGGTTACACTTAACGAAAAAAGATTAATCAGTCTCTTGTACTTAATATTGGTTAGTTTTAGTCAAGGATGGGTCGTCATGCTTTGAGCATTATAGAAATGAAAAGGAATCTTCCTTGCCTTCAGAAGCTTGCTCTTTAATAGATAGCACATGAATAAAAGGAAAAAGTGCCCCTGTGGGACAAGTTGTAGGTATATTTGCTGAGCTGTAGCATTGTTTGGTTAGTGGTAGACAATTGACTCTAATCTTGGTTTCATAGCAGTTTCCCTGCTAATATTAAAATAGTATTTTATTTAAACATGTCTTTTACATTTTTCACGGATGTCAGTCACATGCTTTTTTTTGAATGAGAACTTGAAAGTTCAGACTCTTGAATGAAATTAGAGTTATAAAGTGGTTTTGATTATTCCAATCAAAAGAGCCTGAGTAATATTTTTCCTGCCAATATAAATTATATTATGGGTTTTCATTTGGGGTTTTCACCCATCCTCAAAGAAATCATACAAATGTATTTTAATTTAAAACTCAGGAATGCTTGTAGTAGTCTGTTGGCATCAGTTTGCTTTTAAGCAGTATCCGAAAAACTACTTCTGAGATTGGTGTACTCAGCAGCTTGCAAAATCAAACCATTAGCAAAAAGTAGTTTTGAACTCCCTAAAGATTTTGTTATTGACTTCCATTAGTGTAAATTCTGTCCCAGAGTTGCAGATTGAGCATAAATATTGCAGGCATCAGTATGAAGTAGTGCCGTTAATGCAGGTGTCCTTGGGTGTTTTAATAACATGGAACAAATCGCGCATGAGAGAGACATCTTATGAATCTTCACAAATGTGGACCAACTGCCCTTCACGTGTGAGTGCATAACACTCAGTGACAAATACAGACATTACTCGCATCAAAGATATTTTTTCTAATGATCTAGGCTACTTTTGATAGCCAGCTCTTTATGTGAAAGAATTAATACTGCTTCTTTTCATTTATATAATTGTCCTCTCCATTCTGCACATCTGACCTGGGAATAAAAAGTGGGCAGACAACGGTAGGTCTGCTGCCAGTAATGAACTTGCAGGTGTTCCATGAATCATAGTCATGATTAATATTAATAATAAGAATCCTATTTAATAATATTAATTGAAGAACTGATGAAGTGGCATGTTCTCAAATCAGCACTTCCCATAAGCTTTTTTACTGGTATGTTTTTTCTTCAGTGACATTAATGTATTCCTTCAAGACGTCACGTTCCTTGCAGTACATCGAGGGGAAAAGTAGCTGTTATGAAATAAATAAATAAATATTTGCTTCCTGGAGCATCTAACATTGATAAAACTACTTGATACACCCTACATATATTGCTGTGACATGGTCTCACTTCAGATACAATGAGAATACATGTATTCAATCCGCAGTCTAGACAAGTTTTTTTATAACACTGCAAGTATTTCCACATCTAGCCTTCTCACTTCCAATTTTTAATTCATAAAATAGTATTTCCTTCTGTTTAAAATACTTTTCCCCACTCTGCTTCTGTATGAAACTGCCTTGCAAAGAACTGGGAAGAGTGGCAGATTCTGCAGATAAATAAATAGATGGATCTAAATAAAGTGCTGTCAAATATCCAAGTAAATACTGATTATTTTTTTTTTTCCTTTCAATTATTGCAGGTTGTTATGGCAATATTAGGTGTTATTTGTATGGTATTTCCAGGGAGATGTGTTGACAAATCATAAAACCTTTAAAAGCGAATAGAGACTTTTAGAGAAATAATACAAGAAGACAGCTCAGTTGCTATCATCATTCTTTGAGCTTTGTAAGGAAAATGTTCATTTTCCAAAATGTAAATGGATTTGATACGTTGAATAGGTAAGAGTTTCAGGTTTTCCAAATGTCATACCAGGTGAGATTTTTTCATGAGAGTAACTTGAAATAGATGGTGAATTGTTGGGAAGACTGTTGCCAGTTCTGCGTCCATCACATTAGAATGTGCCTTGGGCACCTCCGGAATGTTTGCTTTCTGTCAGACGTAAAATATTGTGATGGATAAATCCCCCAGTAAAGGTCGGACCTGGCAGCAATGCTCACTCATCTGAGAAACTTAAAGGTCAAAATACTCAAGATGCTGGTGAGACTAGAAGCTGAGCATCATGGTAACGTATGGTTATGCTTCCACTCTTAATTTTATGTGAGCCTGTTGTGTTTGGTACTTCTGAAAGTTCATTTCTGTAGGTGAGTGCACTGTTACAGTCTTATGTTCCAGTCTGGTGTTTTTCAGCCTTTGCTGAACTCCTTTAATTGAAATAAATCCATTTTGTGGTAAACCATCTCTTGCCTTATGGGTGATTTTAGTGAAGTATTCGCCCTAATACTGTGATAGGATTGTTATCTTAACACTACCACAGAATTAGGATGATCATCTGATGTTAAGATTTCCATGCCGTCAGATAAAATTGGTTTTAGAAAAGAGTGATTGAATCTTGATTGTTTTCACCATCTCTTGATTGTTTAACCAGTCTCTCTAATACTACTGGACCACTCACATGAATTAGCTCAGCAGCCTATGTCTCTTGAAGCTTATTTATAGATGATTATGATTATTAAGTCTAGGAGCCACAATGAAGTAGACTTCCCACTGTGTTAATGTGTGGACAGTCTATGTTTAGGACTTGCCACCTCGTTGTGGACTTAACAGCCTGGTCTGTGGGGAGCAGCAGGAGAATATGCCATCCAGAGCGTAACACAGGATCCAAAATAGGACTCTCAGAATCTCAGGCTGCCTCCTGCTCTTTCTCCAGGCCCATGTCTTTTGGTGACCCAGATAATTTCCCCTTCACTAGTTCTGGTGTATTATTCATGTTATTTCAGTGCAGTTTTACTTTTGATAAAGGAATGAGATTTCCCCATTTTACTGTAAACATTGTGAGAAAAAGCTTTTAGGACATTATTTCATTCCTAGTTTAGATGTAACCAGATAAGAATAAAAATATCAAAACCTACTTTGCCTGTCATTAGAGATTAAGGAAAAGCATTATGAAGAACTGGGACTGTGCTTTGTGTGACTATATGCTACGTCTGAAATAGAAGCTTCATCTAATTGTTTGTGCCTTTCTCCTTCAAGAGTGTAAGCAGCCTGTTATACATAGCAACGTTAAAAACCACACAGAATCTTGTAGTGGAGAAAAGGAATTTTAATGTAAAAGAGACCGAGTGGGAATTGGTGCTGGAACAGAAGTAAATATGTACATTTACTAAGGGAATCTGTGACATATAAAGCATAACACTATTTCCTGGGAGTTTTTTTCCATTTGATGGCACTAATATCTCTATAATTAAGAGCAATGGAAGTATTTAGAGGAAAACTGTATACTGTTATAAACCATTCTTTTTTTAATTGAACAGCTGTAATTTCTACCAATGGAACAAACTATATTATAAGAAAATGATTATTAGTTTAAAATGCAAAGTTAAATGAATGCAAAATTAACAAACAGATGGTGAAGAATTATTGTGTTTTATTTTACTCCTGGGTAAAAGGGCTCATGCGTGATTGTAAAAATGTCATCACACTTCGTAAACCTGAAAGCAAACAGAATTTGCAGTTGTGCACATCTGTTTTGGGACACTGCTAAAGGGTTAGAAGAATCAATGTTGTTTTCAAATAAGGGTATTCATCAACAGGATATCATTTACTTAACAGTTATGGCTTCTGCTAAGCATCAGACTTAATGTTCTGTGGAATTCATTACAAAATTTGGCAGCTTTTTTCTTCACAAGCTACTGAGGTAGCATGCTGCAAAACAAAACCAACAGCCCCTTCTTATCCCCTCCTCCCCGAACCCCAGTACAACAGTTGAATTACCTGCTAAATGTTTGACCAGTAATTTCAGGATTTTAAATTCTAGGTCAAAATGTTGCACTTCACAATGCTTGCCCAAGGAATGTCAGTGATGGAATAGGATGGAAAGACAAGGGGCTTATTTGTTTATTTCAGTAGCTAGTGAATTAAAAAAAAGGATGTGTAATGTTTGGGGATACCATGTTTTGGGAGGAGGAATGGGAGGAATATGTGTAAGCAACTAATTTAGTCAAATTGAAAAAAACCTAAAAACCCTAGCCAGATAAAACATGTGAAGCTTTTATTAGAAAAGAAATTATATTAATGTTTCAAGCTGGTAGTTTCAAAGTATGCCATCTAATTGCTTTATTTGAGCTCAATTTACAAAAATTAGTGAACTGAAGATGTAGGATTTTGTTTACAATGACTCTTTGCCATTTGGAGAGCGCAATTTAGGAACAGCCAAGGAAATAGGAATTATGAACAATAAGGTACTGATTGCAGTCAGTGGGGAAGGAATACTAAGGAGTGCTCACTAATGAGGAAGGTATTAAAGGCAGGAAATTCTTGTATTTTTTTTATGTCTATACATAATCCAGAGTTCCTTGTCACCCCATCCCTACTATTACCTTGTAAATTAGGCGTATCATTGAGTATATACCGTGACTTTTGCTGACATAAACTTTCTGTTAAACTGAGTTAATATATCTACAAAATTTTTCTTAAAAGAACGCATTATTAAGACTGTAAAATCAAAACCACAAAGTTAGAACATGCCAGAAGACCAGTTGCACACAATTAATATCCTTTGCACACAATATCCTTTGCACATATGCCTGATTACGCAGTCTTTAATTGTATGATCACATGCAGAACAGCTAGTGCCTGGTTCAGCCCATAGGATGGACGTTGCTGTCTTAGTAACAGCCTCTTCAACAGTACATTTTTTCATTGTTGTTGAATGTGTAGGTATGTCGACTATTTGAATACTGCTGAAAGGAAAGAATTACTCATTTCCGCATGAGTTTTTCTATGATGTTTCTACTATAATAAATGTGAAGAACTTGTCTATATACATTTTTCCAAATAGCAGGTTTATATGGTCTTTTTATGCATCTTGGGCTCGATTTTCCGCAAGAGAAGCTGAATTTTGTAATATCTTTTTTTTTTTTTTTTACTTAAAAGTATCTGCTAATTTGAGTGGCAAATTGAAAGATTTCAAAAATACTCAGACTTCCTTAAAAAGTTGCACTGATATTGCAGTCCTTTCTTCACTCTGTTGGAGTGATGAATGCATGATCTATGTAGAAATCAAGACTGTATTTTTAGGGGGGATAAGACCCCAAGCTTTTAAAAGTAAGGTTAAGAACTAAAACAACTGCAGAAAAATTTTCCTTAGTGCCCTGCCTGATATCATGAAGGAGCTCTATGAAAAAAGTGAAACTAGATCTGTTTTGCAGGTCATTGTTCAGTTGCCATAACTAAGTGGTTTTTTTCTCCCCCAAGTAATCCACAACTTTTTTCAATACATACTTTTTTCCACTCTACAAGTTAAGCACAGTCCTAGAAGTAACAGGTTTCTTTAACGCAGAGACTCCTTTTAAGAGGTTTATTTTATGCACTAAATCCATGTTTGATCTGCAGTCCTTTTTGTGTTTTATAGTTTTACGTATGTGTGTCTATTTATTCCTTCATCCGTGTCTCTGTGTATGTGTGTTGCCTTGTAATTGTCTGACTATGTAGGTTCTTTGCATCAGGGAAAAAAAGGAAAAGGCAGACCTCCCAAACTGCAGGTTTAAAACGTTTATGGCTACATGCAGACCTCTGCTATTTGAGCTGTCTAAGTGGGAGCGATATAGCACTAGGAGTCAGAGGACAGCGCACTTTTCCTCCTTGTAGTCTTTGCAAAATTTCAGTTGCCTCAGACTTGTAACTTTTTGTTCAAGCTGATTTTTTAGCCACTTCCACTCTTCCTCATTTGTCCTGCATCCCCTGTCCTTAACCTTTCTAGTCCCTTTTACCTGGGGTCCTTTTGAGATCTGTCCCTTCACCATTTCCTATGTCTTAGCACATCAGCTCCCTCAGCTCTTATCAAATTTTAGTGCCCAGTCTTAGTTAATTGACCCTTCAAGTGTCATCCCTGCCCCTCCTCGGCTTCCATCTCAGTCCATGGTTTCTCCTCCCAGTCTCATCAGACTCATTCACACAGTGTAGTTAGTCCCTTTTGTCTCTTTGCCCCATATTTGTCCATCTGCCTGTGGACTGGATACTCTCATTCCCCAGATGATTTAAGTGACAGTAGTATCAAGAGCCTTAGGCATGTCTGCTTTCCATTCCAGTGGCTTATTGTGCTTAGGCTTAGAGTATTTGTTCCAGACTTCCTCTCTCTAACCCTGGTGAGACTGAAGCAATCTTTGCAGAAGGTACATGTAGTCCAATCACTGCTAGAAATTGGAGAGGATCACTCATGATCAATGAGAGTAGATCTTTCTGTGATTTTTCACTGACAAACTTTTGGAAGTGTTTTACATTAAAAAAATAGTTTTCTCAAGCTTGGTCGCATCTGGATAGATCTGCAGGGTAAGGGCAGAAGTTGCATCCTCAACATAAAAATTCCTGCCAAGTTGCAAGTCCTGTGAATGAGGTTGTTTTTAGGGTGAGCAAAATGTTTTTCTTACTGACTTTTCTATTGTCAGAAATGGCTGGAAAGTTTTGAATAAGTGTTCCAAAAGTATTTAAGAGAATTTAGGCGTGTGTTATGTGAAGCTTTAGCCCATCTTTTTATAATTCAGAGAACTTTACATGAATAGAACAGAATTTATATGGAAGTCTTTGTAAGCAGTAGCCATTCACTTCCCTTCATTGATAGTGCCGTGCTGGCAAAACCTTTGGTCTGGACTTAGCTGTGTTACCAATGGGGAACTTTTGTCAACATCTTTTAGGCCTACTTCAGGTCAAGACTGTCATCTAACTCTAAACCTCTATGTGGACATGTCTGCCTGTGAGCTGTGTTTAAATTCCGATTATAGGCAGTGGAGATCTGGCTGGTATCGTCAATGGAGCCTGAAAATGGACACCCACTGTTTGGTCAACTGAATTGTGATAAAGTAAATTCCATAAAATGATTAAGTCTTTATTAAGTGTAATGGGCACTTAAACGCTTGGCTCATGTATAGACACAAAATATAGAGCATGAAGTTTAGATGTCCTTCTCTCAAGCCTTGTGTCATTTGGAAACGCAATGTGAGTGTATCAACAGTAAATTCTCCTTTTACTGAGTTTCTATTCAGTGGCTTTGCTAATGTAATTATGCCAGCCTCGCTGTAGCTACAGAGGATCTGTAGCATAGACATAACCTATGGAATGCACAAGCCACTTCAGAATCCTTATATGTGATTTAGGAACCTAGGAGCTGTGTTGGATTAGACAGAAAGTTGACTTCATCCTGGTATCTTCCATGATGACCAGTAACAGATGCCTACATTAAACAATAAGCATGGAACAATGTTTACCCCAATTGTTTCTTTCAAGCCTCCAACAATTTGTAGCTCAGACTGTGGTCTGCCAACAAAAATAAATGTCTACGCATACTTCTTAAGACCTTTCAAGCATGAATCAAATGAAACTGGCACAATAGTCTGTTTTCTGAGCCTGCCAAAAAGCGGCCTAAAACCAGAGCTGATGATTTCTGTTCTTGCCTTGTTTGTCCTGAAGTTGCTGATGCTGAAGCCTAATAATCACAATTTAAATTACTTTAAACATTATTGACCTTCTCATTGTTGACATGCTAACTAAACAACGGGCTCGTGTGTGCCCTTCTGTCACAGCAGATATTAGATGAGAATTGAGGGAATAGTTGGTTGTGAGCTGTGGGGAAGCTTAGACTCACTCAAAACATTTACGTTATTCTAAATCTTGTAGAAAGCAATGAAGTTAAAAAAATGCTTTTCCTCATGAAAGTGTGAAAGAAGCAGCAAAGGCAGAGTCTGTGGAGGAAATCGCATGCGTGCAGTTATTCCGCTGGCTTTTATGATGATGGGGAGCATACAACTTCAAGGCACACAAACCCTTCTGTGGAGCTTCTGAATAGACAAGGTTTGGGAACATTTCAGATTATATGAGGAAGGATTTGTGCACCATAGGGTTTGCATATTTTCCTCTACCTAGTTCAGGTATCAGATAAAAAATACTATCTCTGTAAGCAAACTTGCTTCTCACGGGTTATTAACCTATCACAGCTATTATGAAAAACACCCCTGCAAAACATGAATTGTTCAAATTTTTAGATGCCTTGATATCAACACCATTTATTTAATGTATCTTTTTATAAAGGTGAAAAAAGGAGGCAACTGGTAGGAAGGAGGAACAAAGTAGTTGTAGAGAGCCTGAAATTTCCACACTTCAAGAGACTTTTGCTTTCTACCTTAATTACATGTGTTGAGTACTGATAGTGCTGCATAGTCATCATCGCTGGTATCTTCTTAGCTTTGTTCCTTACTCCTGTAGAGGTAACTGGACAGATGAGGGACAGATGGAGATTCCAGTCGAGAATTCTGCATTAGAAGACAGTCTTTGTCAGTCATGTGTTGAGCTTGGCCAAATTGCATCTCTTCTGGTTGTCCATGTTTTTTCAGATAGTTTTGGAAGCAAAACTTGATAGTTTGTTTCTACAATTGTGATTTTTTTTTTTAAACTTAGAACATGAGGTGGACACTACAGTGAAGTTTTAATACATGCTGTCTCTGTTAACAACATTTCAGTTTTAAATTACAGTTATAAGAGAGAAATCTGAATTTTATTTTCTTCAATTTTGAATTTTGGTATGTGTTAAGGACTGAGGGAAAAAAGCAAATGATGTCTGGTTGAATTGCTTGTTACAAATTTAAGTTATTTCCAAATTTGGAACATGATTAATACAAAATAAAAAAATGAGAAGGTATTTTCCAGTACTCCTGGAAATGCATGTTATTTAGTACCTTTTCGAATCAGTAGTTCAATAGAACTACATTGTGCTCTTAAATGCTTTATCGTACTTAAAACAGCGTATTTGACATTAGAGGTGCTAATGGTGATTGGTGTCTATAAGCAATGTAAAACTTTTTCTAGATCATGGAGTAATCAATGAAGATTACCAGAACAACCAGAGAACATATTTTATGAATCACCGTTTACACTAAAATTTCTTTGCGGTCTCGTTAATGACAGGATGTTAAGGTCTAGTTTTCCTTAGTTACAGGTTTTTGTATGATAGCAGTTTTCAGTAGCTAAACAGTCTGAAGTATGTTCTTACAGGTAATACATTAAATTGTTTAACTAAGGACAGATGGCTTTTGTGCATTTTTGGGTACACTGATAAAATTGCGTATTGTTACCATAGGTTTTGTTGGCTGACCTTTTTAAAGCTAAGTAAGTTGATAATCAGTGAAAACCTTTTGCCATTTTGCTTAAAAAACATTTTGCAATACCTAATACTAACATTTAACTTGCGACCTGATTAGTGCAGTAAAGTATTTATTCAAAGTCCATATTTTAGCCTTTCTTTAATGTCTGCCTCCTAAGGGTTGTTACTTGTCCAGTTGCTGAGACAGTAATAGTATGAAGTAATTGTAAGGGCAATAAAATCATGATAAAATATGACCTCTGATTTGTTCTTAGTACTATCTGGATAAAATCTTATGTTACCATAAACACAGGCATCTTTTCCTCATTTGAACTTGCACTGATTTTTTGAGTACTTCAAAGTATGGAGCAGCGGTAAAGTTGGAATACATCTTTTGTCAATTTTTTTTTTTTAAAGGATGTAGGAAGGTTAGAAAGATGTAAACAGTAAGGTGTTTCTCTTGTCACCATTTTACACTTTGGCTGTTTCCATTAAAGCCAGTAGCATTTGTGACATTCAGCTGAGCTTCCAAGCCGCAGACAAAGCTAACCTTTTTGTGCAGTTGATTTTGGTGCAGTTATGATTCTAGCGTGGCGGTACAAGTTTTTGTCTTCCCGGAAATTTTCTGTGTGATTTCTGCTACTCCCTTTAATGGAGGACGTACTCCCATACAACTAGAAAAGAGAGGAGGTGATCGATCAGGTTTTCTTATGTTTTCTGTTAATTCACTTAGTTCTTCCTCTTTCACTATACTTGTATAGCAGTGTCATATTTGATCCAATGGATTAGTGAATAAAGGGAATTTTAAAGTGAAATTTGAAAGACCACATAGTTGTTTGCTTTTAAAAATTACATCCTTTTCTGTCTGTATGAAAAAAAATCAGATGTAAAAGAAAAACGTGAAAAGGACCAAGTAGAGGGTGGTGTCGAGAGTTTTAAATGATGGAAATTACAACAGTAAGAATTAGCAGAAGTGTGGATGGGATCAGAGCTTTCCTGCTATGGACGAGTGCACTAGGAGCTTGCTGAAGGAAACAGTTGGTAACCAATGAAGGATTTTTTGAGTAGGAACATAGTCTGCTGACTCTGCTTTAGTGATGTTTATTTTATTGAATGTACTATGAATAAGTAATGAACTATCGCTCTAGCTTTCTGACACCTTGTAAAGTTATTTTCTGTAGAACAGGACTGCAAAATTATTTGATCCATGAACAAAACAGTGTTTGGCTTGCTTTGACAGCTTATCGTTTTCCTATACCTACCCTTTGAATACTCTGATTCAGCTTCCAGCCCTTTCACATAACGCCTTATTTTGTGCTCATGCTCATGAAATTGAGGACTCTGTACTGTCTCTGTCTCTGTTACTGTCCTCATACAGTGTGGTAAAGACACTTGCATTTCACAGGCAATATGATTTATTCCTTCCTTCCACCTCCTACTGTCCTGATGCCATATTTTAGGAATAGAGTAGTAAAGTCGTATATATGAAAACTCAGTATTACTGAATTTATTTAGCAGAGCTTTTAATTTTTTTTAATTAATTTTTGCTGTTCACATCCTAGGTTTCGTCGTGAAGCTCAGTTGTAATAGCTGCATACTTGTTCTGGGGTCATAGCATGTGGCCTGGTTTCAAAGAAGTGTTGGCTTCTAGTGCTGGAAAAGTAACTCTTCTCATCAGCAGCTGGTGCCAAAAAAATCCCTTTGGGCATTTGTTTCTTCAGACTGCTTTATCTCTCTTATAAATTCGGCAAATGTTGATATTCTGTGCTTTTTATTTGCTTCAGATGATATATACCACATTGTTTTTAAAGTGTGTGTTTTACTTAGCTGCCAAATGCTTTTCATTGCCAATGCTGTTTAGCAGATGGGTTTGAAGGGTTCAATTAAATGTAATTTGGGCTTCCATTTTTCTTCCAGCATCTTTACATGATTCCTTAAATCAACATCAACATTTTTCAAGGCTTTGCAGTAACCCTGTGGTTTGCTCTTTTCTAATCATTTTGTCATTTAGTCATATAGCATTTGGAAAAAGGTATATTCTGATTTTACATTTGTTATGTACCATTGTTGATTGGTGGTTTTGAAAAAACAGATGTGACGTTTAAAAATGCCATTAATATTGTTATTTTAATCCATTATTCCCAGCTTTTAATAAATGTTGGATTCTTAGAGTGCTTGCAGTTCTTTCAAAATTTTCTTTCCCAATTAGATAATTCTTAGGGGTTAATTATGGGATACAACAAAGTCTCTGTTGAATACTTTCTTAAGGGGCATGTTTTGGACCTTGGCTCCTCCCAAGCTTCCGTTCATAGTGTTTCTTACTGAGCAGTATCTTTGAGAACTGTGTGGCCTGTCTGCAAGAGGTGGGCCTTAGCTATAATCTGGGCCATCTCAATAGGCTGTTGGAGTGTCAAGTACAAAATAGTGCAGCGGGTTGTATGCTGTTTGATGTTCAGCTGCAGTTCATGAAGTTGGAGGCTTTGGGCTGTGTTTTCATGATTTCACATCTAAGTTCAGGATTTATCTTGTACAGCACCCTCAGCGAGTGTTTGCTGAATATATTGTTTCCTAAAACAAGTTTCTTGCATGACTTTGGTTTTGTTGGCAGTCCTTAAACTTAATTAGTATTGTTACCTTCTTCACCTGCTTCAGGAACTCCACATAACGGTTTGCTTGTCTTGTCCCTCCTCCTCTGCATTTTGGCTAGTAAAGTAATAGAATATATCTTTTCTGTACTGTTAGTAGGTGTTCGAGATATGAGTAGAGGTGAGACATCTTGCAGATCTGAAGACTAGACTAAGCATTGTAGCACAGAAACACGGCAGTAGCTATCCTCAGTGACCCGCTTCAATTTCTGTGCTGAAGCGTTTTATCTTTTTACACTGCAGTTGTGTTTAGCATAAACTAGTATTTTTTCATCCCCTTGTCCATGAGTTGTGGTGCAGGCAGATACTTTGCTGAAGTCGTTAATTTCATCTGGTTTCAAGAATGTCAGTGTAGCTGTTAGCACAAGCAGTTTGTGATTTGTGTTTTCATATGGGCTGGGTTTGATATCTGTGGACTTGTAGTAGCACTACTTCATGCCTAATTTCATGCCAGGCTTTGAAACACAGAAGAATTATGGTAATAAATGTTGTCTGTATTCTAAGAATTAAGCAGATGCAGTATGTAACTTTTCTTTGATTTGGTATATGTTCATATTTGGATGTTGCTTGACACTTGAGCTAGTAATCAAACATGCCAGTGTTAGTATTATATTTTCATTACGAAAAATTTTCATTACGCCAAACTCAGTTGTTGCTGCATGTTATGTGTCTTCCTGGGAGCCACTGACCTGTTTATTCTTAAGCTTACTCCAGACCTTATGGTGCTGTGCTCTAGCCTTAAAAAGTATTGTTGCCTTGGTGAAAAAGTGCAAAAGCATGTTACAGTGCTTCAGGGACTGTAATGAATCCAGGAAAGGAAAAAGACTGATTAACTGAATCAGAAAGCTGTGGGTGATATTTTACAAGCAGGCTGATGGAATCTGTTCCCTGTTGACCAGAGAACTGGAGGGTTATTGGGTAGTTCTTTCTGAGAAATTATTTCTTTACAAATGTGACTATGGTCTCTAATAATAATCATGCTTATTTATGACTTCTCGAGGTTTGGTGGTGATATTTGTGTAGCCTTGAAAGGAGAGATGAGAAGAAAGTGCTAGGTTGTTTAATGCATTATCATCCCAGGGAGAATTGTATAATGTCAATGAGATTTTTTGTAGAACATGATATTTCATTTCCATTTGCATTTCTGATTACAGTGTCTACAGTTTTACATTACAACTTGCAGAGCTATGTGGTTTTTAGTTATAACTTATTGACAGCGTGGTGTCGTCTGCCTTTGTTAATCAGAATAAGTCCCAAGCCTCTTTAATGAAGGCATAGCTCAAGTTAGATAACATGTAGAAGAAGAATGCTTTTCTGTGCAAGAAGAACCTCGGTCATCAGAGTGCATTTAGAGTGGGGTTTGTTAAGCATTTTAAGTTGGAAATATCTGGGAGTGCCACTGAAAGACACAGTCCACTGGTTTCCTTCTCCTCGGTGTTCACTCCCTTCTACTGGCAGAGGCGTTTGTCTGTTAAATGAGACTGGGGAACAGATCTGGCTGAAAAATTACAAGAAAAAATCGTTTTTGAACAATTTGTTGTGTTTGTTTTTCAGCGATGTGCATATTGTAAGCACCTTGGAGCCACTATCAAATGCTGTGAAGAGAAATGTACCCAGATGTACCATTATCCCTGTGCTGCTGCAGCAGGCACATTTCAGGATTTCAGTAGCTTGTCCCTCCTTTGTCCAGACCATATTGATCAGGCTCCTGAACGATGTAAGTGCACAGTATTCAAATGACACAATTAGTACCGGGTTTTATGAAAACTCTGTGGTAGGATCAGCTTAAGAGTGCATTTGTTTAGACCTGTTTTCCCAGTTCACGTACCCAAGAATTCACATGTGTTCAGGTATGAGAAAGATGCAAGTTCATACTCTTCTGTTTTTAAAGACTGACAGTGATGCACAGCAAAGTATTTTTCTTTTTTTTTTAATGATAGAGCATGGGAAGCGTTTACTCATAAGGCTTGTCTTCCATCAGGTTTTGCCCTAACTCAAGTTAAAGCAATCATATGGCAAACACTTCTGCTAAATAGTAGGTTTAGATCTGTTAGGATCTTTATTCTGTACTTGTTCCAGCGAAGAGTTGGTCCTAAAGCTCTTGGTTTTATCTTGAGGAGAATAAAACTGTTTCTTTTGGTAAGACTTTATTAAGGTTTAAAATTAATGTACTTTTGTTACGAGAAGATTAGTTGAATATGTCAGAAAACCAAATGAAAGGAGTAGTTATTAAGTATATTAATTAAATTTGAATGTCATAAGAATGATCAAGTTTTGTATGCAGAAGAGCTACTAAAGAATTTCTTGGCTTCATTGGGTTTATTGAATTGTTCATAATTTTGAGTGAAATAATAATTGAAAAAACGATTTCTTTGTAGCAAAGGAAGAAGCAAATTGTGCGGTGTGTGACAGCCCTGGAGATCTCTTAGATCAACTTTTTTGTACTACCTGCGGCCAGCACTATCATGGGATGTGCCTGGACATACAAGTTACACCTTTAAAACGGGCAGGTTGGCAGTGTCCTGATTGCAAAGTGTGCCAGAACTGCAAGTAAGTGAGACTTAAAGGACGTGGAGGAGGACGGTGTGAGATTTTTGTGCTGTGATTGTGAAACATCTATTTTATTAACTGGTTTTTTTTTCCAAAAAGTGTAGATTATTTGCCCAGATATATCTATTATGATATTATATTAAGTAGCTGAACAAATGCTTGTGGTGGGAACTTTATTCTAAAAGAGCTGAGCTGGAACTCCTGCGCATTATACCCCCAGAGTTACCGTTATCTTGGCAGGTTCTGGAGAGCAGCAAAACCTTCTGACTTTTTCCTCCTTTCATACAGGAGGATTTTTCTCAAATTTACCAAATTAACTAATTTAATGTAGTGTCTTTACAGTCTGGGAACTCAGCTGACATTTCAGCTGTGCATGTACCACATACTGGGTGGGTCCCCTGCATTAGGCCCTCTCTTCTATTTCGTAATATCTTTCAGAGGCAGTTAATGAGTCATTAGGAAAACAAAAACATGGCTTAGTTGAGCAAAGAAAAAAAGTGTCATGAGTGACCATGATTGAATTGTTACACCAGACAAATACTGAGACAACAAAATGTAATTGTTGCGATATTATGAGGGTTCACTTAGAAGACTCTGACCACTTGTGTGCTTGTTCTCATGTAACTTAATCGGGCACTGCAGAGTTCTTTTACTTTGTTTTTTATAAAGGGCTTACTAGGAAAGAAATAGGAGTTTTGTTCAGCTTTAGTCAGATCAGCTGGGACAGTATGAAGTCAAAAAGCCACTTCACTGCTGCCTCATGTACCTGATCAGTCAGTGCTTTGCTGTTTTCCAAGCAGAACACTCGCTATTTGCTAGCATTCAGATTCACCCACTTTAAAGAAGGTGGTTCCCTGATCACACTCAGCTGATAGCAAATACCAGCAATGAAGTTATAATAGCGAAGCACATTCTAAAAAGTATCCCTAAAAATGTTGTCCTGGGTAATTACAGTATTTGCTAGCAAACCTTCTTTCTAGTGAAAAAGTAGAAGAAAATGCGATGTTTTCACACCCATTACTTTATGCAGTGTGGCAGTTTTATGCCAGTGTTGAA